>NC_039490.1:3649421-3984889 GCF_003590095.1 Trichoplusia ni
TATATTAATGACGTCATAACAGGTCGACAGTATTTTCACTCGTCTTATTTAATTTTATTAATTTTATTTATTAATCTTTTATTCACGATATCGCTTTTTACGTTTTCCTATGTCAAGTACTAAAGGAAAAACTCATTCGATGTATGAAGTTAAGTATGAGTCAAGTAGCCTATTTACGTGCCTATTTTGTTTCCTAAAAGGTAACAGCACTGATTGAATTCAATCGTTTTTGTCACAGGTTCGAATCCTATCTTTAAATTGAACGTCACACTCTGTAAAACGCATACCTCACCGTTTAACTACCACACAACGTTCACTGGTCTTCTTTCTTCTCTTGTCTTCACAAGATACCTATCGTCTTCAATAAACTGCAATATTATACCTGCGGACCTACATTCTTATGTTCCTCTAACATTGATAAAGATAAACTCGAGTGACCCCTCACAATTTCTCATATATTTTTCTTTCCCATCCTGAACCCCGTACGTCGGTAACTCGCGGACCTACGTCACATAATAAATCATTTTCTTCTCACAAGTGTTGACATAATAAAAAGGTTGGGCCCGAATACCTGAAACCTAAAGGTCACTCTCAAGTACACCTACGACTGCGAATAACCTCATGTTATTTCTTATAGACATGACACACGTTTCTTAGATTTTGTGATAAGAAAACGGACAATATATAGGTAATATTGAGTCATCTCAGAATATAGTATAGTCTTTCGTATTGAAGGTCATTTGAATCACTTCGAGTTTATTATTAGGCAATCCTCATCGTGCGTGGCAAGTTTGATTTGAGCAGACTTTTACCACTACGCTTTTTACATCCAGGACCTTGTTTCTTATTAGCTTAGAGTTTAGCAATGGAATGAAAAACTCTTTATGTGATCTAGGTACATTAACAACTAATTTATTCAGGTGTGACAATAATAACTTGCATTACAGGTAAAAGGCTACGCCCGTATTTTATACGGGTTTTACGTAGAAGGAGCTATGTTCCTAGTGTCCTGCGGGCTGGCAACACTACGACGTCACACTGGCGCCGCCATCACTACTATGATAGAGAAATATAGACTATTCGCTGGAGAATGAAAATACGCGAATAACATTAAAAATTGACGTTACGACTTCCTTGACTTTAACAAAATCTAATTTCTACTTTCACTTTTTTATTGAGTAGCCCTTGCATAACCCACAAATTGTAAATAACTCTTCCGTCAAGAATTTACAGCTGCCAACCTGCCACCGGTTTTGTGAAAAGCTGTTAAAAAATGTTAGACATATATTATTAACTTTTTTATGGGTATATATTATGGGTATATATTTTAGGTTAAATAAGTTCCAAAGCTAATATCATCCAAGAATACTGACCAACGAGAAATAGGAACATTTGTGAAATAAAAGACCATATTATTCATTCAATTTTTTATTTACCTACCATTTCCTACACACTAGTCAACGGCTATGTACAGCTTCTTTGATTATAATTATTTAGCAAAATGTCTAATAAAACCTGAATCTTCAGACATTGAAATAACTATAACATTTTATTCGCAAAACTAAAACGTAATTATGTTAAACCATTCTACATTGTATCACAGAATTGTAAAGTAAATCATACAAACGGGGAATACCTAGTCGTGGTAAATTTAAATATATAAAAACAAAAATAAGAATATCGTTTACAGAAAGAAGCGGGCATTTCATTATATCGAAACATTCTTAAACTTTGGAATTTTTACCTATTATTGGGTTAATACGCTTTGCTGATGATAGAGAAGAATTATTACTACACCTTCGCACTTTAAATACAGGAGCCATTGAACGATGCAGAAGCTACCAAATCTATCCTTTACATACATAACCTCGTTCCATTCCCACTAGGCCAAAAAATACAGCTACCGGAGACCTAGGTATAATAGGTATACGATCAAACACCTTGGTATCAAGACAAGTCATGCTCTTAACATCTTCAAATTTTATCAAAGACCTTTCTCCACTACGTACCAGTCAGTACAGATTAATAAGTAAATGGAGTGTCAAATACAAAGTACTTCTACTAATTGCATACATGTACCAGCTTTTCGTTATTTAAACATCGCACAGCAACAGCCATTCATTTCGCTACTAGGAACGCTTCTTCATTTTACATTGAACTAAATAACCAAAAGCAATAAATATTCTAAATTGTAGCTGCTCAGCAAGTATTTGGGACAACCGCTTTCGGTTTTCCAAAAAGTAGTTTTTGATGAGTACTCCATTTGCTTACTCCTCTGTAACATTAAAATTCCGAGGGTCTGTCATCTCATCGACAAAGCGCTTAACCCCTAAATATTCAACTATCTACCCCTTGCTTCTTTTAGATTCTTCGAGGACCTCCTCTTCAGCAGGTGTTGTGCCCTCTTCAGGTGTTGTGCCCTGTTCAGGTGTTGTTCCCTCTATGGATTTCTTTTCTCTAATGGCTTCTTTGACAGCGTCAACCATTTCATGAGGCTCGAATACTGACACTTTCTTACCTGGGAATAGTAAAAGTTTTAGTTCCTTTATTTATGAGTCTGTTCACAAAATCTCGTATGTTCTTGTTTATTAATTTACCACTTTTGGTATTAAGTGAAGTCACATTTCCAACAAAAAATATGTTTTTTGAAAGCATGCCTTTTTCGGCCAAGCAACCTTTTTTTAGGTTTACTTACATCTGTAGTGTATGTTTAGAAATAGTTATGTAGGTATTTTATTTACAATAAATTATTTATAAATGCAGTTAAAAAACAAAATGAGATCAAAAACTGTTAAATTTTTAACTATATCTACAATACACAGACCCGGCACCTGGTAAAGCGCAAAAGATTGTCTTTCTTTATGAGACTCAAAAACAGACTTAAAAACTATCGACATAATAAATACCAGCCAATTGAGGACAGGCTTTTCCCATTTGGAGAACGTGAGCATTTATCGAAAAGTCAGATTGGCACTTGCCTGAGTTGGGGATCGAACCTGCATTCTCGTGCATACAAATCCGAACATAGAACCACGAGGCTATCACGATAATCGGTGCATAATTGTTTTTAGGTGTCAAGTTTTGTCAAAAATTTAATTTTTATCCGTAGTTTTAAAGTTTATTTTGGAGTGTTTTAAAAGTCTGCATCTCTGCGCTTTGCCATGTATGCTCCGTGCCATAGAGCGTTCAACAATACTTGTCATACTTGATATTTCTAACTGACCTATAACACACATTATGCGATACGAGCTGTTATTACAAACATACGCTACAGGGATTAACATTAATCGATACGTACTTTGCATTTAGCAAATAACAGCTTCGACTAGATACCGCGGAGGATGTGAGCCGAATGCCGACGTTGAGTTCACTTTGGGTTCTTAACTATAAACAGTATTGTTCTTTTAGGTATCTATCAAAATGATTTTTGGTCATCAGGCTTACTCCCGATAGTATTGATTTCTGTTTCAATCAAATTTTAATAAAGTTGATATTCTAGAAACCCTAGAGTAGCCGAGTGGTTGAGGTCACTATGTCAAACCCGATGGGCGCGACGTGTCGCGGGTTCGATCCCCACGTAGGACAAAAATTTGTGGCTTGCCCTGAGTCTGGTTTTCTTTGCGCATGTGACTTTAATGTTTGCGAAACCGCGACACAAAAATTCAATTCCTTAATGCGGGAGTCGTTTTTATTTTTATTAAGAAATAGTCGTGCTTTGGTTAAAAATGTAACTGTTGAAAATGGTACGTCAGATTGACAGCAAACAACGCTTTGTTCGATGTCACCTGAAAGTCTAAAACAGAATCAAGACGGTTTCGGGAGCAAGCCTGTAGGGCAGGAAAACAGGATGTGGAAAGAAACAGGAAAATGATTGATAGCCAGAACGATAATATAAGGTGAAGTGTTCTAAAGTCACAATAACCCTATGACAGTTACGATAGGTTTTTCATGATCTAAGCCAGTCTAACTGGTTGCCCACGGGCTAAAGGGCAACAACTATAAAACGTCATCGATTTCTTGCATTTTTTATATATTTAATGTGAGATTGACAAACACGCGTCAAACCAGTAGTTGCCACACGCTAAAAATCATCGCTGGTCGCTTCGATATAATGTATATAAGTCTAGAAAATATCTATAACGGCGTTTTATGGCTATGACCGTTGTTTTATTAAGACCGTCGAAAACCTGTCATTCAAGCACTATGTAAACAGTTTTTTTGTCAAATACCCTATTGTTTTTATAATTTAAGTACACAATTACGTATCTTTTCCCACTCTTCTTTGCTTTTATCCTGTTAGAGATCTAGCCTATTTCAGGCAACTCAGCATCACATTTTCCGCAGTATCCAATCGCTACGATTTCAAATGATACTAAGGAACTAATGCAACTCTGAATACAAGTTCCAATTACAACTTACAATATAAGAAGTGCTGAGTCATTATATTTTCTTACCTACAAAAAGGTAGGGGTGATTAAGATGAGAAAAAAATTACATATTTCTTCAGAATTCGTTCGTAATTATTTATCTGAAGGTCTTATGAGATTAGACTGATTATTTTGTCAGTCTTTCATATAAAACTTGAGTGATTTGACAAAAACATTGTAGTATTTGAGCTAAAGCAGCCAGTATTGTTATTATCCCTACTTTTTCTTAATGGATTTTTATGATTTTTAAGAAAACGGAATCTTATGTGGATAATCTTTATCTGCGGATTATAGCATGATGGCGGGGGTTGCGAAAGGTTCAAAAATGAAACAACATATTAATTAAATTTCGTGTATTCATGAAACAGACTACAATTATTTACAATTCCATTGTAATATGACCATCATACTATAACCCTTTTAAAATTAAATGTCTCTAACCTTTCATAACACTTTCATAAATGCTCTTTCACAAATAAATAACTATATACAATAGAATTTTTAATACAAATGTTGTATTTATCTAATATAGTATGGAATTTGTCACTTTGTCTAGATATCATTAAGGTTCAAAATTTGTAAATCAGGTCGCGCGCACATTGCCTCGGAGATAAAGTTAGATTTGATCAAGAGAATAATCTAAAACTTGTTAAAATAAAATGTAATCAATAAAACTTATGTCAATCTACAACTACTATAACGTTTAAACAATAAGAAAATCGTGATGTTTTTTGCTCTATTGATATTTCCGGTAATGGTTGGGTAAATTTAATGACACCAAGGAACTAGGTTTAACTTTTATCAGCGGAAAATTATTTTTTCACAAACATTTTATTCGTCCCTAAAGATGCTAATAAAAAGTTATTTCATTTTAGGTCTCTAATTCTCACATCACAAGTGCAAGAGAGTAAAGAATTAAAATGTAAGGCTTGTGATCTCATTAAAGGATTATTTTCCTCCAGCAATCATCACGATACTTCATTATGTACTGTTTTGAAATGTATAACACTAAATAAAGCTGCAAACATCCATTCATCTCTTTCACGCATCATACAACTCAGGGTTCTTTTCCCTTCCCTCTTTAAGGTATTTTCATACCCCAAATGGCTTATCGAAATCCCGTCCAGGCCTCTCCTCCACCTCTCTAACAAATTTATTTGCGCCATACCTGTCATAAGGATCATTAAATACAGCGTACACACAACCTACAACCGCCAAAACAAAACCAGTCACAAAATACATTTTATTCGTTTTATAAGAATCGATAATACTCTCGAACATCGTCCACGCTTTCGTCTTATTCGAATCAGGATCGTCATGATCTCGATTCATATGGTGAATCTTTTCGCCTGAACCCGATTTCGATTTATTGTCCGTATCACTCGGTTTTGATTTGTCTGTAAAATAAATACTGTGTACATTTCTTTACACCAGTCTTTACACAAGCGTTTTCCAGCGAAAGTGTTCAATAATCGTATCCATTCACAGAACAATGAAATTGTGTGACGACTACGCTGTGAGACATGTGCGCAGTCTTTTTCTTAACTGCTGAGAATACGCCGCGAATTCGTCGCATTGTCGCAGCGTATGCTAACTTACTCTCATTGAACGCATGCCCTGGAGAAACGTTAATGCAAAAGAACCCCAACGTACCGATTCTGAGCAAAGAAATTATTATCTTCTTTTCCAATCAGTTAATGATATTTTTGTATGATAAGACTAGTAACCTTTTTAAAGATTGAGTGTAGTTTTCTTGCAGAAAAATCTATTTCTATAGACCAGCAGTATTTTAAGCATGAGCGATATTTCTTAATGCATTGAAAATGTTTTTCACGCAACTAGTTCCTAGCCCTCACACACATTTAATTCTAACTTATTTAGTCCTACCAATTACAAATACTGTATTTTCGCCTTCATTTTTAGTTATTTAGAGAATATTTTTTATATTAGATAGTTTAGATATATACGATTTCTTACCATCTCTGTCGAACGAGACGCCGTGTATCTGACCCGGCGTGTCTTCTTCCAGTTCGGCATACGTGTAGATCAGAGCCTTCTGCTTACTCGATAGTGACTTTGGTACCTGCATGACAATTTTTTTATTTAAACTTCTGACCTCAAAGAAGCAAACAAAGTTTTAGTATCCAGCAATACATCTGACGAATAGGTCTTCTAGTGATTAAGGAATTGTATTAGTTCCGAGTAAAGGCAGGTACAAAGGAGTATTTACAGGGAAAAAGAGTGTAGTTTCTAATGTAAAATAGCTCCAATCAATGTTATAATGAACACCTAAAACAACTCTTCAGCTTAGTGACTCAGAAATTAACATTACTAAAGCATTTTAACGACATCATAACTGATAAATAAGCGTTCTAAAGGACAATACTTCCACATTAACTTAATGAAGTATATTTATACCTGTATCTTAATGTGTACATAGTGGTCTCCGTATCCATGTTGGCTGACCCGCTTCATTCCCTTCCGCGACAGGCGGATGGTGCTGTGAGAGGACGTGCACGGCATTATCTGAAACGATCATAATGAAGAAAACATAGTATGAAATCCAGCAAAAACTTATCTTGGGCTATTACGCAGGTTACAATTTTCCTATAGGCCGAGCAGGATCGAGCTTAGGGCTGCAAATTACTACTATATTCGCGCTTTCTGTGAAAGCATGCGATTTCACATAAAACTTAATCGACGGTAATCATTCATAGTCTTGGTACAGCCGAAGCATGAAATCAGGCCCTGGTAATAAGTATCTACGCTATACAAATTAATATCAATGATGATTGATTATATACAGCAAGTACTGTCGCTTTCGCATAAGACAGTATAACTTTGGGATGCAACTTCTGGAAAAGTAATTTAACACCCACCTGCAGTGTATGGTCTTCGTATAGTCCCTGAACCCTCACGGTACCACCCAATAGCGCTTGGGAGACGGATATCTGTGAAACACAAACATAAGTTAGAGGAAGTATAGTGAGAAGGAATAGCAAATCTACGATTGTCGCTGAGGTGAGCAGCTGCTTGAACTCCTAGAGTTCTTTCCTCAATCCGCAAATTGTACAGATTAAAGAAGGAAAAGAGATACCCAGTTAAAACGCATAACTATCTCATCACGTTATTATCTCATCACTCTCTATCTTGGAAATTTTTAGGTAAGTTGTTGACTGTTTGGTGAAACAGAAAATAATATGCAAAATGTAAAATCCTATATTTACTCAACTTATTAAGGAATGTATTTACATATGTTACTTACAGTGCAATCAGTGTGTACGTCAGGTCCCTCCCTGCGGAAGTAATTGGATTTTTCAACCTTGAAGGTGACGAATATCTCATTGTTGCCGACCGCCATGCGCACTGTTTGGCCATCTTCGACGCCCGCTGGCACCGGCACTGTTACTTTCTTGCGTTGCACCTAGCGGAAAAAGATTTGTTAACTAGGCGTGTTCGAGTTTTTTATTAAAACTTGTTTTTTTTTTCAGTGCGGGGATAGGCGAGTGGTTTGGGTCATCACGCCAAAACTATTGTATGTATGTATTTATTTATTTATTTATTTATTTATTGTATGTATTTATATGATTGATAAAGGTTCACCAATAGCTATTTGACATATTTTACACAGTCGCCAATAATAGGTTCATCAGCACATATAGAATAGTAGCGTGGGACAAGCTTAGGTCCTAGTAAGGGTTTCTTTAAGCATGTGAAAAATAAGCGAAACAAAAAATAAATAAAACATATTACAGTATTAAATACTACCTTAATGATGAAAAATATTATTTTTCTTAATTTAATCAATTTAATCCATATTAGTATTTTTTGTTTTAATTAATATTGTACACCATACAGTATGGTATATCACAGAGACCTGTATTCTAGAATTAGTACCCCTCTATATTGCTTTATGTACCTGTGATAACAATGATTTCCGTTTCTAATACATACCGACTGTCCTTTCCCTTCGCACTCAACGCACGGGAACTTAATAAGCATCCTAGTACCATGGCAGTGTCGGCAGGTAGAACGCATCACGAATGGACCTGAATAACAAACAGTTTATGAACTTCGATAATTTATAAACCTTTACTTTCTTTATAAAACTAAGTTATAGGATCATTTAGGTCCAGGGTGATGTTAAGTGTCAAGTCAAATTTTACACACATATAAACGAGTGTGACTGTTTGCTTGAGCTATAGCATTATTTGCGCTAAAGTTCGAACCAACCAAATTCGACCCTTGAAGTGTTTTACCAAAAACTAATTACGCGTTAATGACGTAAACTCTTAAGAAAAATACATTTTACATTAAAATGACAGGTATTTACTGCATACTTTTTTCATGATAAGAATTAAAGGCAGTTTTATTTCACACACAATCTTTCTAAACATCTTTATATTTTTTCACCAAATTCTTAACCTAACACCAATGTCTGGTCATCTACATGGTTGACTGATAGAGAATGCTTCAGACTTTAAGTCCACCATTATACATATTTTGCATGAGGGGTACTAAATTAATGTAGAAAGAAATTCAATCATAAACATACCACGTGAGAAGGTCTCCATTCCAGTACCGTTACAGTATGTGCACTTAATAGCCTTAGTACCGGGCTCACATCGGGTACCGCCGCACTTGGTACAAGTGTCCACTATGTTGACATTCAAGTCCTTATTAACACCGCGTGCAGCTTCCGTGAACCGAAGGTTTACAACCATCTGGAAATGAAAGATAAATTGAATTGTTGTCAAGTCATATTAGCACCTATTGTGTAAGCTGATAAGGAATTTTATTGGTTATCTTGCTTGAAGAATATTGCGGATTTATATTAATTTCATATTATTGAGGTAATTATTCAATATTTTAGGTTTCTCAAATGAGGTATGTGAAGAATGAGACCATAAATTTTATAGTGACTCAAAATAGAGAAACCTGAAGTATAGTGAAAATAACGTTCTTGTGTCACGAGACAGGTAATATTTTAGATATAAATCAAAAATCTAGAAAAATCTGTTTATACCTCTTGAGCAGCACCAAATCCAAACTGGGACTCAGCAAAGTCACTGAAGGCATCACTCTTGAAGCCGGCATCTCCAAATATTTTCCGGAACAACTCCTCAGGGTCTATGGTAGACTTGTACTGCCATTGGTGAGTGAAGCCATCGGCGCCAGAAGGCCCACCACCCATACCCATTTGATCTGAGGTTGTTCCAAATGTGTCATACTGCTTGCGTTTGTTCTCATCTGAGAGTATCTGAAATTATTGGAAGTAGAACATATTAAAAAGACAATTTCATATTTAACCTTGTTACTGAACGAAAATTATAATTTCTTAACATAAACATAACTTTAGAGCATATTTAACTATTCTACAAGAATGACTTTTCAAGTAAATTGCAAGTATCTTACCTCGTAGGCCTCAGACACCTCTTGGAACTTCTTAGAAGCTTCTGGATCGGACTTGTTTGCATCAGGATGGTATTTCTTGGCGAGTTGGTAGTACGCCTTCTTGATGTCTTTAGGCGAAGCATTCTTAGCAACACCGAGGACCTTGTAATAATCAGCCCGCGCGTTCAAATTGTGCGTAGTGTGAATAAGCCGGTGTCGGGACCCGACTTTGACTAAAAGACGATAAACGAAAGTTAGGTTATGTTTCATGGAACGTCAAAGTAAAATTCGCAATCGAAAGATTGTTGACAGCGATAAGGCCAATTTTAACGAAATAATGCGGAATTCTATAATGAATTAGGCCTAGCAAGAATCAAAAAGTGATGTAATGAAAGCATGTAAAACTTACAATTTGTACGAGCTGCTGAGGCAACAGATATAATAGGACCACCTAAAAAAATATCACAATTATTACACCCATGCACATATCGGTAAGGAGTTTTTAAAATGTTGTTAGTGAAAACTGTACTAATAGTTTTTGGGTTCAAAAATCCTAAAACACTCCGGGTAGGAGCCATTTTGAAAAATAAATGACAGCTGAAGATTGAATATTGTTACCACCTACAACAGATTTATTTCCCTTATTTCTTTTTAATAAAAAATCTTTGTTCCTCTAACATAGTTTTTTCTCGTTTCGATATCAAAAGCACCTTATTTGTGGAATCTTCAAATGGCTTGGGTTGGTTCAGATTTGAATAGTATATTTCTCTAAGTGCCCAGTAAAGTTATCATTGCAGACTCAACATCGGTCATTTTTATGTAAATTGAGGCACTATTACTACTTTGGGAACTCTAACAAAAGCTATTTATGTTTTGTATGGTAGAATATAAACATTTTCAACATTTGCTTCAACCACAAAATATCCGTTAATAATGGTAAATTATTTTAAATTGGCAGCCCTAAATTTACAGATAAAAATAAATATGAAGGAAAATTTATTGCTTGCCAATTTTATGTCCCTCCGTGTAAACAATATCTGCTTGCCAAAAACAATGATAAACAAAGTTGCAAAAATTTTTAATTAAAATATGCATTATATATATGCTAAAAAACGCATAGCGCTTGTGTTTCACGTCAAAAAATTTAACGTTACTTTACCTTGTCACTAAATGGCAAATGCTGACAACACTATTTTCCTGGGCAACGGTAGGCAAGATGATTTATAAACAAAAAATGAGCTTACAAAATGCCAATTATTGTATTGAATTTTGAAATAAAAGTTAAGTGGTTTACACGTAAACTGTAGGACGCCGTAGTTCAAGTTTAATACAGATTTAATAACACAATTTACCATGGCTTCAATGCGGGATCAAAAAATCGAACAGCAAGTAAGTGGTTTTGAATTTAATTTACGAAATTAATAAAATTATTACATTTTATTTATAGTACTGTTGCGCTAATGGAACTTGAATATAGAGTGCGTTATATTAAAGAATTTAGTTTTATACCTGTGATGATTTTAGCGCCAACTTATGGAACAGAAAATGAAACAGAAGCGCCAAAATTCTGGTATGGTCCAAGCAAATGACCTAAGGGTGGGATCAGCAAAACGTCCAATATCAGGCAGCCGTTCCCGCGAACTACATGGTCAGTGATTTCCTATTTAAAACCTCAATAATCCAATTTGTTCAATGTGTAGTGTTACATGCATGGGTTTTTTGATGTATATTTTTGTTATGCGCATTTTCTTTTCCTTTTACGGCAGGCTATGATGGTCCGATGCAATTTCTTATGTCGCCAGTCAATCCGGACCAAGTTATACCCCTCCAAACAAATAGAATATCAACCTACGATGGTAAGTAGTCATTGGGCTTACTTTTTTTAATAAACTTACGCTTTTCTGTCAACATTATTTTGTATTAGCATGACTTTTTGACTGTTAATGTGTATACTCATTGTTTTACTTCATAAACATCAATACCGTTACAATTTAAGTATTCTGGTTGTTTGTTGAATGACGCTTAACTTTGATAGACGATGACTCACTTACACTTTGCGTTTAATTTCCTGAAACTAGGATGACCAATATTCTAGGACATCTTATTAAATACGTATTTATTGGCCCTCATTTTGTGCTACAAGAAATGTCCGGGAACTATATATGTACCACAGAATAAACTTTAAATTGAATTCAAATTATTGATTAAATTAACAAAAAAAAGTGACAGAGTTTTCTGAATTAATGAGCTCAGCAATTTTCATTTTATTATTTGGAAACAACACTATACAAAACAAAGGAATAAAAAAACAGCTTTTACCAAATATGATCATAGAAATTTTAAAAAAAAAACTTGAATGGAACTAAATCAAAAATTCCCAAAAAAAAAAAAATACCATAAATAATTCTCATGGAAAACAAAAAGATTTACAAATGTAAATTAAAGTCTCAACAATTGAGTTACGACCTTGTTATACTGACATGGTTGATTGTTCCTCAGGTGAATCATATTCATACGAATGAATAGATGTTATTGGTATTGGAGAATAGAAAAACATATTATTCATTCATGACTATAACAACTTTACTATGATAGTATGTTAAACGGGGAAATATAAGTATTTGTTACCTTGAGGTAATATGGAATAATGTTACGCTAACAAATGTTATTGTTTTTGAATGTTGTTCAATGTTAGGCTGGATGGCCTATGGTCCTTGATATTGTTACGCACGATTGGACATCCTTAATAGCGCTGGGTCTACTTGGTATAAAGGTGGTCCACAATGTTAATGCCTTTGGTATAGTCGTTTGCTTGGCGCACCTTTGAAGTTGCGGATTACTATGAATAACAACGGACCGCGGAATACGTATGCGCTATTTCGGACGGCGTTCATTTTAAGTACTAAAGCAGTTTTAAGTGCTATTGAAACATATTCTTTTCATTTTTTTTTAATCCATCTGATGGACAGTTTATCAAACACCAATTGTGCAACAAACTTTTTTTTTTCGTTTGTTTGATTTATTAAAATTTTAGATAACTGGTAAAATGGTACATTATATACCTTATTTAAAATACCTTCAAGTATTGGTATTACAAGGTACAAATACAAAGTTAAAAAAACTTCACATAAGTAAGTAATTGTAAGCAATGCGTAAACATTTCAGTGTTGCCTAATTTGGCTACACTAAGGAATAGGCATCAACAAGTGACTATAATTCAAGAACTATATTTCCTTTGATTTTATAAAAAAGTTATCTAGTAAAGCTAAGGCATTCGCTTGTGATCTTCATATGCTACTGTTTATAAACATCGGTTAAATTAATCGGACTCAAGCTCAAAGAATCCCGTTCCAGTATCTGTTTTTCGGAGCCCCCTTAATTATTAATTAACAAAGACGAACACACCTAGTAAGATAGATAGTTCTAGTAATAGGGGTCTATTTAACCCTGTTATTCGAAACTCGAAAAACAATCAAACAAATTCAAAACACGGCTATCACAGACCATTAAACTTGCAGAGCTAGGCAATCAGATAGAAGTGCTAACAGTAGGCGAGGGGGACAACAGTGGGGAAGAGGAGGAGGAGAGCGTCCCCGTGTGCAGCGTCGGGCGGGACGCGAGCGTCGATGACGTATGCGCAGACGCAGCCGTCGCCCCGCTGCAGGACAAGCCGCGAAGAGACCTGTCCCCGAGTCAGGTAAGCGAGGTAATGAACTTTTTCATGTTTTTATACAATTATTCTTTACTTAAGGTTTAATTTAGTTTAAATTTTATGGTGGGTTAAGTAATGATTCCATAATGGATTTCATATCGTTGGTGTGTTTTGAGTGGAATGCACTCATCACAATTATTCTTACATTATGGTCTTATAATAGAATACTGTATAACCAGGTATTTTCCTAGATTAAAGATCAGAAATATAGCCGCTTTGGTATATTTTTTGGAAAAGGCTTAAAACCTTCTTTTTCTTAAACAGTCAGCAGAAATCGAAGGCTCGGTGGAGGGTGCGGTTGAGACGTTCGTGGTGACGCCGGCGAAGCACGGCACTTTATACAAGTGCCGCATCGCCCGAGATCGGAAGGGCATGGACCGCGGACTCTACCCTACGTACTTCCTGCATTTAGAGAAGGACTACGGAAAGAAAGTGTTTTTGTTAGCTGGTAAGTGAATTAATTAATACTTTTTTGAATGGTATATTTTTGTTGAACAGCACTTGAAGCCGAGTGATATTTCTACAATAGCTCATGTTAATGTGTGAAAATGACATTTCGGTTCAATGGGTCACGTGATTTATACCTGTGAATCAAACAATTTTAAGATTCTGAAACTACCTGCTTCCTTTCTTATGTTTTCTTTTTTCTTCGGTTTAGGAACATTACAATAAAAATAAGAGAGGCCAATTAGCCCCACTATTATCTTAAATTAGGCCTTAATTAAACAACTATATAGTCCCTCAGTTACAATAATTCTACATCGTCTCAAAACGCCCCGATTCTGTGTAGTGTAATCACCCCTAATACTATAGCAATGTAGGTTAAACTCGTCATTATGGAAATAAGGAAAACAATTTCAACTACATCGAAATGTAGGTACAACGTAGATTGGTATGCGTCACACTCACTTACTGACACGAAACAAACAATCTGTGTTATTCCGTCTTAGACTGTAGAGTCGCAGATATACCATACTCGATGCGACTTTTATCGATAAACGTGTATTTCTGTTTCTTAGTTGAATTAAACGTATGTTATTCCAGACTGTTATCTATGTCTGTGGTTAATTTAATCAGTATCTGTGCATTAGTTTTGGCGTGAAAGAGTAACAAACATCCTCACAAAGTATAAACTATCGTTTTTATTCCATTTGTAGTATGATTAATTATAGCAAACACCGTTCTTGTGTTTTTACTCTACTTATAATGATTGTGAAGGCTGGAAGTTATCGATTTTTAGATCAAACTTAATTCGATTTTAAGTATTGTTTACTCTCGTCTTTTGTTGTTTCCACTGAAAAGAGCAAGGTTGCTATCGTTTGTAGCATAACAGTAATCTCCAATTAATATTTTTAATTGAGATAATATACGAATTAATTACTGTTGAACAGAGAATCCCAATGGCCAATCCAGATTTACAAAAAATCTAGCAAGATTATCGATTTTTCTCTTCTCAATGATTTTGATTCCAAACTACAGTTAAAACTTTTCCTCGATGGTATCATGTGGGTTAATAGATAATTCTCATAGTTAAACATAATTGAGAATAATCTGTATTATTAATGTCTATTATATAAAATTATCATGTCACGGTGCAAAAAATTTAACTCTTTTCTAATGAAATTTTGCTTACGTCTTCGGTAGGTCTGAGAATCGGACAACATCGTTTTTCCCCCTAAAACTCAATTGTATGGCAAACGTTTTCTAGGGCAGCCAGTATAACAGAAGTAAGCAAGCTATAAAGACTAACCTATTGATTGACTGGCCTGTTGTTCTAGTGGTGAGTGACCCTGACTGCTATACCGGAGGTCGTGGGTTCGATTCCCACCCAGAACAAATGTTTGTGTGATGAGCACGATCATTTGTTCTGTGTCTGGGTGCAATTTATCTATATTATGTATGTATTTAGAAATATATAAGTAAGTTTATCAGTTGTCTGGTTATCATAACACAAGCTCTGCTTAGCTTGGGATCAGATAACCGTGTGTGAGTTGTCCGAGGATATATTATTATTATATTATATATTATTTACCCTTTCAGCTCGTAAACGCAAGAAATCAGCCACATCAAACTACCTAATATCAACGGATCCAACCGAGCTCACTCGCACTGCGGACAGCTTTGCCGGCAAACTCCGTTCCAACCTCCTTGGCACAGCCTTCACTGTGTACGATAACGGCAAGGCGTGGAGGAAGCATGATCACGCTCATACCAGGCATGAGCTAGCAGCTGTTGTTTATGTAAGTAACTATATTTACCTATAATTAACCCCTCGTGATGTTTAAGGATAATTAAGAAAGTTTATATAACCTTGATGAAGTGAAATTGGATGAAGTCGTATATTGGCGTGTCTGTGTGTGTATGTCTGTGGCATTTTAGCTCCCGAATTGGTGACCCAAATATGATTCGACTTTTCGTAACATTAATGATTAGGTAGTTTAGTAATTAAATTGAATTTAGGTAATAATGGTTCTCGGCATCAATATGCGGTCACACAGACTCTGCTTGAGTCAACACTTTGTACGTCTTTTTGTAGAGATATTGTGGTCTCTGTTAATTAAATAAAATAACCAGAGCACAAAGGCTGTATTATTGTATCCATGAAGTTGTTTGAATATTGTAGATTTTTTTCTATTTCTCAATCGAAAATGTGGTCAGAATATATTGGATCATATTACGTTCATCGTCGTCATATTTCAAATTGATTGTTCATCTACATGATTCACATTGATTGCTTGGCTCTCTCTCTTCATACTTCATTTATATTTTATACTTTTCACTCAAACTGTCACATTAATACTTCCCATAGAAACAGAAATTCTTTAAAACACCTCACATTGGATTCTTAATCCTTTCTCATTCCTTTCCTTCATATAACAATCTTATTATAACACTTCCAACCCAGTTCGTGCGTTAAGCTTAATCAAAACCCACAGCACGTTAGGAATGTAGGCACTTTTATTGACCGATAAGCCAGCGCAATTATATTCTGACATTATATTCCGCCTTTTAAAGGCAACCTCTATATTCAAATGGGCGTTATAAGTGTTGTATATCGTGCCTCGTTCTAACGACTTCTAACTGAGCGATGAATATTAAATGGGATTGTAGAAAATTGTCTATTAGTAATGGCCTATTATATATACTAATGGTTAGTGGCCCTGACTGCTATACCCAAAGTGTCGGTTCCCACCCAAGACAAACGTGTCTATGTGATGAGGACGCATCATTCGTTTTGTACAACGTCGTCTTGCTTTCAAAACGGTATAAGTCTAGTTTTATCAACATAGTGTTAAATCCTTGGAAATTCTATATATGTCAAACTATTAATAAAAGAAGACAGATATGTCCACTTCACACGATATGGCATTTATATAGTCATTAGCTTAATGCGCTTAACTTGACATTTCCTGAAAGGTCAGACCATAAATAGTACAAATAATGTAGTTTTTAATATCTTCTTTCCCTTCTTATAGCCGTTCATATAATATTTACTTTAGTCTTTATATAATGCTGAATTATAATTGAATTGACGTCAAGGTTGCTGTAGAGTTCTGACTTTTTCGTTCTGTATTCTATGATAATATCGGCATTAATTCCACTTTGCAAAACCTCTTGACATGTCAAGAAGGAAGAAGTATAAAGTCTCTTGTAAATGCTCAATTTTCACTAACGAGGAAAATGTTTTAAAGTCACCTTTAAATCTAAGAATCTTTCACGCGTGCTGTAAGCCACGTCAAAAGTCAACTCTAACACCAGGTTGTACATCAACCTTACGATAAGAATATTTGCCATCACAATTTTTAATCTAAAACTAATAAAGTCAATATTTTACAAAATTACAGGACACAAACGTCCTAGGTTTCAAAGGACCGCGGAAAATGACGGTTATCCTTCCGGGCATGACGCCTGACCGCCAACGAGTGACCATTGCCCCTCAAGACGACAGCGAAACCCTCCTAGAGCGATGGAAGAGCCAAACACTGGACGACATCGTAGTACTACACAACAAAACACCAGTCTGGAACGACGAAACACAATCCTACGTCCTCAACTTCCACGGACGGGTGACCCAGGCAAGTGTGAAAAACTTCCAAATTGTACACGACTCGGAACCCGATTACGTAGTCATGCAGTTCGGACGTATATCCGAAGATGTTTTCACAATGGATTTTAGGTACCCGCTGTGCGCGTTACAGGCTTTCGGTATAGCTCTCAGCTCGTTTGACAGCAAGTTGGCCTGCGAATGATCTTGTATTCAAACTCTTTGGTTGAATTGCTTGTGGTTGTTGCATTTTCTTTTTAATTTATCGTGGGGCTTTGAATATTGGTTGTCAGTATTTTCACGACTTTTTGAATCGATGTTGTTTGAAGCCTGTTGAATGCAATAACAGTTTTGAAGTACATGGCGTTGACTTGTAATATTAACGTAAATGTTGCTATTGTGGAAGCAAAACGGCTCAATACAGCGCTTAGTAATGTTTAATTTCCATAACGGCAATGATAGCTTGAGGTAAACGCCTACAAATACCGTGTTCCTATAATAAATGTACACGCACTTTAAAGGAATTGATATCAGTGTTAAGAATTTATTTTTTATATTCATTGCCTCATGATTTAAGTCGTTTCGTAGATGCAAAGCCGGTCTCCGATTATCGACCACTGTAATTCACAATTACGAGTACAGTCAGCAACTTAACCCACCAACATTATTAATTTTTTTATTAAGGCTGTAACGGTTTACTCGCGATGGGTAGATGGATGGATAGGATCGCGAGTCGAACTGAGTTCGACTCGCGATCCCGCCGCGTCTGCTCATGATTAAGGACTCCGGTTGGGTCCGAAACTAGTCGGGCTACCCCGATAAATACGCGTGAGTAAACCGTTACATCATTTAATAATGCATCAGTCTCACGATAGTTATTATAAAAATATTATTAAATTTAGAAAGCTCCAAAATACCAAATTATTCGAAAATGTAACTGAATTGGTATTTAAGATGTTTCAATTGTTACTGGGAGATTGTTAATCTACTGTCTTTGCTAACTATACATGTCGGTAGATATCGGAAACTTGCATTTCGTCTTCTACGAAGAGTCTAACAGCTGTATGCATGAACGACACACAGCTAAGTGCGGTCGTTAAGTTTGAAACTGTCTTGTTACTGGAAAATAGAGTGGCAAACATTAGAGACACCCAGTATGTGTGTGTACAGCAACAGAATCCATTCCGATTTAAAGCTATATAGAGAAAAAGGCAACTTCGTGAATGATGTCTTGTCATCAGTCTTGTCATCTGCATTCGAACTGCAAAATTGCAGTTGGATTGCAATTGAAATGCGGCTCGTCTGTGTAGACCCTTATACCTGCCAATTGCACCGATGGGTATTGGCGTAGGTACCATAAAAGTAGTTAATAATAATAAACAAATTGTAACTAATCTGACCAGACAGAAAACCAGGGAATCACTCAATAACTTTCATCAATAAATTCCACTAAACACATACGCATTTTTAAACGTCACTTAGCTGTTATTATCCTTAGTGTTGTTCGTGCATACAGCCGTAACCAAAATGAAATTTAAATGATAATATTTATTGTAACCAAACGCACATATAATTTAGTTGTTGGTGCTTGTTGTGATGTAGGTTGTGTTCTTGTGTTTTCGCCTTTCATCGACTGTGTTTGAACGAAATCTTAAGATTAGAAGCATTTGTTAGCGCGGGGTGGCCATGCTTGGGAAGTATGCTCTTATATGAGGAAATTGGAATGTTAGATACAATGAGAAAGAAGAATAATATTCTTCGGAGATTGTTTAGAAATTAAATTAAATTTGTTGTAATTCCGCGCGCAAACTGCGCTTCGCAACTTCGCTCAATTCAATTTTATATTTGGTAGCATTCTAACTTTAAACAATACTTGTTGATCTACGAAAAGGGTAGATAATTTATTTACTTTTTAATTGAAAAATGACCATAAAGGAATTTAAAAACTTAACATAGATCACTTTAGTTCTCGGCTATCCAGGTAGCTGGTAGTCCTGAACATTATGAGCATATTTTTCAAGCATCCCCACTATAATTACCGTGGTCCAAGGGAATTGCACATAATTATGGATATACTTCATATCTAAGGCGACGTACACACTGCACCGCGTACCACTTCGGTAGACGATAAATTGAATCGATTGATGCCTAACACACACGAAACACGCCAGACCACGCGATAGTGTACTCTAATCTTTACCGAAACCGGTAATACGCAGCGCCGTGTGTAAATCGCCTAAAACGTCTGTTTATAAGTAGAAAATATGCAATGCAAGAATTAATTTTATAACTGTCTTTTACTGTAGATAGTGATAAAGCGAGACAAAAGCGCGAAAAAAAATGAACTTAGTTATTTGCCTCAATGGACTTTTTCTATCTTGCGTGTATGTAGGTATATAATAGAATATTAAATTTGTGTACTATAAATGAAATTCTTAGGGATCATCTTTATTGTCAAAAGATTTCTTTTTTGTATGGGAAAGTCCACGCTTATAATGAACAGTTGAACAGTTTTAAACTGATGTTTTCTGTAACGTATTCGTTTGGCGGGAGTTGTCTAAGTATTAATTGTTTGAATGTTACTGCACAAAAATAAATCGCATGTTATTATTTTTAGTATAACATGCGATTATGAGTACTTAATGGTAAATCGGGGTTAATAGGACTGGCGGGATACATAAAAACCGATCAAGTGCGAGTCGGGTTCGCGATACGGTTAATAAATAAATCTGTTTGGTGTCATAAATTTGAGGGTACCATCAAATATTTGTCACAATTGTCATCCACTATCGAATTTATGACCAAAAGTGTTGCTTACCTGAAAGCAGAAATAAAGATGGATAGCAGAATCTTATTAATAAAGTTCCGTTTTTACCCTTTGAGTACGGAACCCCGTCAAAAATCTTACTTATAATTAAGTAACCAATCGGAAAGGATCGTCATAACCTTTTAGTTTACTCGAAGAAACATGTAATACTTACCTATGCAAAATCTGTTTCTGTTAACCCCCGCCTGTTCTATTCATCCCGTTTTGCGGTACATAATGTATTAATTAATTTCACAAATCATGACACGGTATTATTAAAATTGTATTTATGACTTAGCTCATGTTATGCTCAGTATTTGATATCAAATTTTTAAGAACTGGAATAGAAAATTATGTGAAGAAATGACTGTGACAAATTTGTCACAAGCATAAATAAAAATGGGCTTTATGTAACAATGTATAAAATTTATTATCCTTCGTATAGTTTGAATTTATGTATTTCGGAATGTCTGCGATGGTACTTATTCTTCTGTCGTTCCCCAAATTGCTAACAGACAGAACTCTTGCCGGATTAAGTGAAATGACGTCATCCTGGTTGCTATAGCAACATTGGTAAACGGCTTTCAATAGAAATTACGTCACCAAAATGGTGGTCGGGTCTGTGAGCAATTTGTGAAAATTCTAATGAATTAATATTTGTGAGTCACATCATGATAACTTCGCATGGCCAATATTGAGTCTAACGCCATACAATTGTAACCAATCGACAATTATGTGTACAAACTATAATTAAGCATCACGTAGAGTTAGTTTCGTATCCTAGTCATCATAGGTTTTACTTTAAATATAATTTAACATTAATTATAACGTAAATTGCACAAATTATTTTAAGAATTACGCATTTATGTAATTTAATTATTTGGTGTCATAAACTAATTGTATAGATGTCGTTGTTCGTAATGTGTATTTAAATTATTGTTTTGTAGGGACTGCCTACGGTACGCTGATTTTGTATTTATGAAGCATGACTTTATCCTGTAAAGTGTAAACTAAACTGTCTTGTAATATTTGTACCTAAGTTTTATAATAAAGTTGCAAACATACTATCAGAGCTACCGAAGAATTAAGAAGCGATTGTGGTATCCTATAACCAGTTCGTTTCACACGATAAAATAAACCGCGTTTAGACTCGTCTGCTAGTCTGTTTGCAACTACACTCCCGTTTTATCCCTCTTGGTAAATAGCCGACACATATAAAAACCTTTTAAATAATATTGAATTTGGTGAGGCGAATTCTAATTATTTAAGGATGGTTTACTTACGGTGGAGCTTCATGACCTTATATAAAAGGGACTGCGGTTGGTTACGATAAGGGTTGCCATCCGTTTACGTTTCCCCGGATTTATCCTAGTTGAGAGAGCATTCAGGGAGCGCCCGACGGTAGTTTCGTTAGTAGTCTGGGTTTTTTTTTAAATAGTCTAATGTCCGCCCTGCGACTATTGTTTAAAAATCGAAAGATTCACTCGTCTTGCCCTGGTTGATTTTTACTGTATTAGCCCTCGTTGCTGTATTAGTCGGGCGATCCCAATAAATACCTATAATAAATAAATTAAAGCTTAGCTTAGCTTGAGTAAACCGTCCTTAAATCGAATATTGGAAACACGAAAGATCGTTTCCAGTGAATATTGCTTACATTTGTTGTTTAAATTCGGCTAATTTACTAACATACCGCACCAGTATTATTTTTAACTTAGTTTAAACCATTTATTTATAGACCTGACAATAATGTTGTTTATTCAATCCACTGCCTTCACCTAATAATTTTGAATTTAAAATATACATTTGTTACCCAAACAAATGTCTAAAAATACTATTAGAATAAATAAATGTGCCTATAATAGGTTACGTGTTTAGATAGCTAAAATGAAACATAAAATGAAAATTTGTAAATTAATTAAACTGAATGTAAATGCGTCAATATAATAATATGATGAGCTTCTTGTAGGTTATCGTGTCGAGTATGAGTACTTAGTAATCGTCTTTTAATTCACGTCATTATCAATTCCAAAAAGTTACGTTGTCCATGAAGGACCATGTTTCATATGCATGTAGCTTTCGGCCTTTGAATTTATACAAAAGATTCCAGTCATACTGTCGAGAATTGCTAGATTTAACCTCGACTTACTCCTAAAAGAGTTTTGATTTCCACTTCAACCAGTAAGACCTAGTTGGTACTCTCGAACGCGACACTAGCGCCAATTCGTGAAGTTGCTAAAGTTGGAACAAAGTTTGATCGACAGTTACTTGATCCTAGAGTAATAGTACTATTTCAGGATAGAACTAAATCTTGAAAATAAAAGCAAAATAGTTTCGGGAGTATATACCTACCCTTTAAAATATCATTAACATAAATTTCATGAACTCGTTAAATGTAATGAATATGTCGTCCCGTAGTTTCGCCTGTAGTCATTATATTCATTTTGCCTAGAAATTACATTACTTTTAAATAACCTAATGAGTTTTTCTTAAGGCCGATGTCAGTGTGAATTAACATAAGCTAGTGTGAGGCAAAATAATTACGATTACTGTTGATACATTTTGTTAAGATCTTTGCCGCTCTTTGTGAACGATTATAATGAATTTCCACGTCAAATACAGCGTTCGTTCACACCAAACGTAGGTAAAGTCGCCGATTGTGACCCTCGATGTAAAAAAAAACGGAATAAGAATAAAATACACTCGCTTTTTGGCGGCTGTCTACACGTTTAGTGTGAACGACGCCTAAAGCTTCGTATTTAGAATGGCAGCCAAAAATATCACTTTAATTTACAAAGAAAACATCTTCATATTACAAAAGAATATCCATTTATTAGACTTGTATATACTGAAGTATGAATTTTGGTGTATTGTGCCTTTGGTAATGATAGGTTAAATGTTTGTGCCTTTTATTTTCATGTTTACTATGTATTTTGTACCTGAAGCTTTTCGTAGGCACAGAACTACCCCCCCTTTATTAGACAAATCGCTTTTTACACCTTGAAGATGTTTAGATTACTTATTTAAGGCAACTTTTACAAGGAAAGCTGTCTCTAGTATTAGAATAGATGTAGTGAATTAATGTTTGGTAAAATATTTGAGGAA
Source organism: Trichoplusia ni (assembly GCF_003590095.1). Classification (NCBI taxonomy): domain Eukaryota; kingdom Metazoa; phylum Arthropoda; class Insecta; order Lepidoptera; family Noctuidae; genus Trichoplusia; species Trichoplusia ni. The sequence goes on from NC_039490.1 coordinate 3,672,908, forward strand.
AATGTAAGTAACTTATCATAGAAATCTTTTGTAAAAATTCATGAGAATGTCCATTGAACTTGTGAATTTATATAAATTTTTGGCTGTAGTTATTGTGTGGTATATTAGTGATAAATTTCTTTGTGGTCTTGCAAGCTGTGTACTGAAATAACTGTTGAATCTTGATTTGTCAAGTCATTATGCTAATAGAAATTACCAAACATTACCTTATAATATTGTAATCCTTAGTATAAAATACTATTTTTCCCCACACTTAATAGAACTCCGGGGGTCTACTAAATAATAATTTGCGGTTGTAAAAGTGAGACGCCGCTCTACGCGGTGTATTGTTCTGTCACGCTTTTATAACTACAAGCTGTAGTTATAATACTACTTGAAGACATGCTGGTACACCCCCAGACCTCACCTCATAAACAGTAACTAATCATGTACTTATCAAAAAAATTCAAAATGTTTACATTAATGTATAAAAATATTTGTGATATCTATTGTATATAGTGAATACTGAACTTATATTGAACACAATTATGTCTAAGCAATGAATTGTCATGTTTTACTAAAAGGCACTGCATTGGATGTCTGTAGAAGTATTTATAAAATTGTCTTTGATATGATTTATTGGTTCCTGAATAAGATCATGTTTGAAATTTAGATCATGACATATTATTACCCAGTGATGAATTATTTATTTAACATTCCTTGTTTGTGATACTGAAATCATGATTGTTATCAATAAATTATATTGGTGCAACAAGAGTTTAATTTTTAATCCCTTTTGATCCAAACTCCTGGTGAGTGGGTTTTCATTAGCGGTCAGCTGTATTGAGATGTATGCTAAGATCAAGGCAGTATGAGGCCCGATGATGTAAATTAATTTTCCCGCCAAAAGTAGGCTGCTGCTTATTTTACTACAAATTTGACATTTGAGATGCTGATAAAGCTTAAGATAACATGAGGTTCACTGCAGACCCCATGCTGAACATCATGATGCAAAATTTGTGCCTATTATCGCAATTCATCAGCCGCAGTACAGAACATGACCACAAACAGAAAATTGACTGAAACAGAAAACACTATTTCTTGCCGAACAAGTTAGGAGATGACCGGTCAAATACATGTTCTCATCCCAGCCAAAGTATTTGCATCGAGAATGGCAGCTTCTATTGCATTCGAGTAGTTTGTAAACAATCAAAATAATACATAAACATTGAAGAATTGTGATTTAAAAGCCATTAGGATCCAACTGCACTGTTACTTTTAGAAATGCTTTATCCTTCTTTCATACAGTTGATGCACAACCAGCTATCAGTTTTTAATCTGCCCATAAGCTTCTGACGAAAAAAAATGATCTCTATCAGAAGAAGAGTCGAATATTGAACTTTAGAGGAATAACATTTTAAATGACAAGAAGATAATAGGTTTTTAATTTTTTTTATTGTCAGCTTACATACAAAGTTTATTCGGCCTTGGCAGCCGCGGCTTTGGGCTTCTTCGCCTTGATGGGCCTCTGGGAGCGAAGGATGGCTGAAGCACGACGGAGGGTAGCCTTGGACAGGTCAGTGCGGTAGTGGTTGGCTTTCAACAACCTCTTCACCTTGTACAGTGATCTCCTCGCGCCAGCTTTGAATGTGCGGCGTACTGAGTTCTTGACGGGCTTGTTGGTTGCCTTAGCCTTCTTGTACACAACTGTGAAACCTTTCCTGTCGGGGTTTTCGACGACGCCAACAGCCTTCTTCTGGATCAGACCGTTGTATCTGTATGAGTTGAGGTTAGTCACATTGTTAGGTTCCTTGCTGAAAGGCTTCCTAATGTTACGCTTCTTCACCAGGAAGGCGTTGTTGTTGCGGATGATCATCCAGTTAAGATGGGACGACATTTTCGTAGTTTTTCACTAAAAAACTACACCGAATACAACGTGCTCACAACGTGTCCGTAGACAAAAAGAAGGAAGTTGTTTGTCTATGGTTTAATAATGTCAAAAGTGCTGTCAAATTTAGTGTTGCTAACTACTATCAGTGTTATTTCTTCTTTTTTTGGGATTTAATTTGCTAGCTAGAAACTAAGAAACAATCATATAATATTTTTATTGAATTATTAAATGTTAGAGTCACGTTTTTTTTACACGGTGTCTTAAAATTTATGCCGCAAAAAACCTTTTCTTTTTAAAGTGATATTAGCTATTTTTCCCAGCGTTGGGATTAAACGTGCAGCTCATGCATACAGATAAATACCAGGATAAATACAGGACAAATAAATACCACAATGATTACTTTTTAACATTTTCAAAACAAAAAGGACGTTTTAATAAATTGTTACACATTCGATTTTTCATTACATAATATTTTACTGTGTTAAGTATGTTGAATATAATAATTATGTATGCCGATTTATGCCCTTATTCATAGGTAGTGCTGTTTATATACTGAATATAATGGTCCTTTCTTTGATTTCTGATTTGAAATCCCTTTGTACCATTTACGAGTAGACTTTATAAATCTGGTAACACTGGTAGAATGCCAGAGACAACTTTGGTACGCTTAGTTTTTTTTACAAGGTGCTTGGAATTAATAACAATGTTTTTGAAAAAGGTACATAATTAATTGCAAAAATGGGAGACTTAGGTGTATAAAACAACGTACATTTTATTGTAAGATTTAAAACCATGTTTAATTATTTAACCATCACATTCGCTTCTATACTCTATGAAATTTACCGTTGACTTCTTTCATTTTCTTCGTCCTTTTTTTGGCATTTTGCTTATGGTGATATGTCAAATTCCAAACTAAAACTTGTCTGGGACAATTCATGTTGGTTCTTATATCTTTTTTCTTTATAATATTTACGGTATTCCTTGTAGTAAATGTAGTTCTTGTGTGAAATTTATATGTGATTTATGTAAAGTGCCAAATTGATGTCTCGTTACTATTGGTATTATGAATCAGGTTGATCAAAATATAAACAAAGATATGTTTGATTCTGATCTGATCGACGTGGAATCTTTGGATTATTCCTATTATCAGACGTGGTGAGTAGCTTTGTTTTATATTTATGTAAGAGAATGGGTCTGTTGATGGGTGGCGGTGGTTTACGGGGTCATGCATGTCTTGTCCGGTCGGTCGACATGTCAGTGTATCTATCGATGCTGTTCGTTTTTGGCTCGTTCCAATTAATCGTCGGGTTATTTATTTCCAGTCTAACCACTCTGACCAGTATTTTTGCATAGCCACCTTGCACATATATTGAAATTGTCTGAGTCTATATTTTTGCTAATAGGATGATTCATCTAAGCTCAGGTGTTTTTATTTGTTTATGATTTGCTGCTGTTTTTCTAAATGTTTATGTTCATTGTCTGTCCTATTGTTAAAGTGAATATATATTATAAGCATCAGTAAACATTAATTTTAGTTTTACTTCCTACTTACTTATGTTTGCAACACCTACACTAGGTAGGACAGATGTTGGTATGGAAATAAATTTCTTAATCTTTTAAAATGTTTCTCTTTTAAACTTAAGTTAAAGTTTGTTTTATAAACATTCATCAATATGTCCAAATGAAACCATATCTCAACTACCCTCTTAACAAAAAAGTTTATTATTTTATGCATTAACTAATGTTTATACTTTTCTCAAGAAAATCCCTAATATCATAATTAAAGGTAAACAATATTGCTATTCTATTAAAAGCCTCTTATTTATTCAAAAAGGTTTATAACATTTCAAATAATTCTGGTATTCAGTATAATTAGCACTTTATGGCTGACTGCAGTAAATTATCAGATTGATTAGATAATGTTTATTGTCTAGATTCAGTTGACATAAATTGCACTTGTATAATTTGATTATGATAAGTGTTCTGATAACACTTACTTGAAGTAAATTATGCTCAAGGATGGCTATTGCGGAATTAAAATGATGCTGAAATCTTTCAAATTCATTCAAATAAATATTATTTTGAGTTTTGATGGACTACAAAAACATAAAATAGTAAGATTACTTTGAAATCGGAAGTTGTGGTCATTAATTATATTATTTATTAATCTACTATGATGTTAATATTCTAATAAGCTGTTGATAATAAGCCTTTGACAGTCCAAGACACATTTCTATAACATTAAACTCTGTTTTCCTGTTATTTAAAGTATCCTGGGCACTATCCAAATGCAGACAAAATAAAATCATTCAAATCAGCCCAGCTGTTTAGGAGGAGTTCAGTAACATAAACACACATTTTAATCATGTTTAATGATACAAAAGCTAACAATAATATTCCCAGTTGTCAAATAATTGCCCTTTTAATTCTCTAAATATTCTCCATACATTTTAATAGACTGCTAAACAAAAATTGTAGCTTGTTTGAACTGTCAGACATTCCTACAGTAAATAGTAATTGTTATGAAGTACAACAAAGGTCTGGTATTTATGTTTACAGAAACATTTAGCAATATTTATATTCTAAATGCATGCTACAGTAAATTCAGTGCAGTTCTTAGGAATCTAGTTTATGAGACTGTATTTCAAAATGGTTTATATTGTAATAAGGAGATTAGAGCGGCGTTGTAATCGCTTATTTAAAGTATCATCGTGAACTGATTATGGATGGGAGAATTGTTGTGTGCTTAGAATTTTGATAATGGGATAATTTATACCATACTAGCTTTTCGCCCGCGTCGAGGTCGGTTATATCGCGTTTCCAAGAGAACTCTTGAAAAGTCCGGGATAAAACTATCCTATGTTCTTTCTCAAGGTCACCTCTATCTCTGTACCAAATTTCATTAAAATCAGTTCGGTGGTTTAGACGTGAAAGTAGTCGTTTAACAGATAGACAGACAGACAGAGTAACACATTAATTACTTGGCTACTTACATTTTATGAATTTTTTTGAATTGAATTTTTCAGTACATATGAAGGTTTAAAATGATCAATGCTCAATTCCCTATATCTGAAGCAGCCTGTGCCTGGCATTGTAATATTTGTATGCATTTATATTATAATCACAACATAAATAAATTATATCAGTGGTTTCTGTTAGGTAACCATAGGATCAGTTGAGGGAAAGCTTTGGAATTAATTTAATATAAATGTATTTAATATTTATATTTGTGTTCTATTTTTTTCTCGAGGGTTCAAACAATATTAATCAATGGTTGAAATGTACAACCTGTCATCAGTCTTGAAGCTGCCTTTTGGCATCTGAACTGACTTAATTTAGGTCAAAGATCATAACAAAAATTAATTGTAATATCCTTGTTCTCAGGTTATGCACAGTCCCTGATGACTCGGGCCAGAATGTTGATATTGTGGATTGGAACTTATCATGTGATTGGCCAATCAACGAGGACAATGATTACCAGAAAATGGAGAAAGACCTCTATTCAGTACTTGACAACATACTCAAAAGTAAGTGATAAGTGTTTGTGATCATTAAATTTAATGCCTTTTAATTATGTCTGATCGATTTCGGCTTTGGCTGCTAGTGTTGCAAGGCACCACACAACTGCGCAGGAGTTACTCTCCCGTAGTCGGACAGGACGGCATTTCATACAGATGAACTCTGTTACCTTACTCCCGTAACACGGCAAAGGATCCACATTTTAACGTGCCTTCCGAAACACTGAAGCTGTGATATTTATTTCTTAAAGGCACACAACATGAGAAACGTCAATGCCTGAATTTGGATCGACTTTGAGACCTTTGACTTAGTATTCGTGTTGTTTATATTACATCATTGATGATCATTGACTAATATTAAAGAACATGTGTAAATTTCAACATGTTTCGACTTGTCTGTCGATGTTTATAGACCCGCTTAGTATTATTACTGTAACGGTTCAGGAATTCGTATTTTGAGGGAGTTAGGTACTGTTAAATTATACAAGCTCGGGTCCCTGCTAGGCATAGGCCTCTTTCCATACACGAAAGGTTCAATAGTTGATCTTCGCTCTGGAGTACCTACATGTGCAACACTCCCATGCTAGTAGCGTCCAGGGTTTGTCATAATTGTCACCTTCGCCGTTTTTGTGTTTGTCTTAGAATAATTCAAAGTTCGAAAACTGTAATTTCGCATAGAAGCTTACCTGGGTAAGGATAATAGGGATCGAACCTGCAACCTCGGGCGTAGAATTCCTTACATAGAACCGCAACTTTACCGCGACTCTTTAGATAACACTGACAAAACAGTGGAATTTTAATCCTTGACTAGTAAAGTGCTTAGTCATTGCCCGAGTTAATTTTAGATGAAGGTTTATGTAAAAGATTATCCTTTAAAACATACTTATGCATGCATATACTTATAGTACATTGTGTGCAATTAATGTTCTGCAGCTAAGTTTTTGACCTTGAATATTATACAAAGCAATAAACGGGTAAACAAGAAGTGTCTATATAAAGCACCTCATTTAAGGCGCAATGGGCATACGATGAATAACATTTTAAATACAGACTTTAACAGTCTATAAATTTTCTTGTCTTAAAACAAATTGAAGTTGACATGTATAATCTTCAATACATGTGTAATTTGTTTGTGATAAGGATTGATAGTATTTATCTGTCACATTTAATAAATACGACATCACGGATGTATGTATTTCTCGGTTGCACGTACGCCAACTAATTTGTTGCACCTCTTTATTGAAAGCGCGAAATTAAGAGACAGGATTTTTCTTTGATGAGGCTTTGGAATCCTCCTGGACATCCAATTCATCGGGGGAAATCATAGCTATTCGTCACGCACAAGTATTCCGATGCCTTTACTTGGACTAAATTAGTTAAACACCAAAAATAATTAATCATCGGAATCGCGATGAAACTAAATTTTGCATTTTCCTGTAGATCCTGCAGGCCTACTACCTCGTCTTAAAGTGATATTACCGCAGTTTTGGAAGCGCGACAGCGGGTCTCTTCCTTAAGTGCAAAAAAAACTAAATCAAGGCCCTATCGGCACCTGTTTCTTGTTTTTGAGACTGCTAGATGTTGTTTGAGGTAACCTTGGAGTCTCCAGTGTATCATGCATAAGGTAGAGACCCGCTTCTCTACGACGTGTAGTGCGCTATCACACTTTCAAAGCTGCAGTGATATTACTTTATACATGATACAGCTTGAACCTGGCAGTTATAGTCTGCTTCAAGCATTTAACAGGTAGCTTCTGGCCGGCTCTTCTGCATAGGAATGACATTTTGGAACCGCGCACCTAGAGTCAATACTGTAACGTTTTAAAAGTGGCTGGAAAACTGGATAGGTATTACATGATTCCGGCTTAAGCAAGCCATAAATCTCACAGACATTTAAAAGCTTTGTTTGTAGCATAACGGTGAAAATGGCTTGTTTTTCGGTCATATAAAATATATGACGTGAGATATGTCCGCCCATACGACTGTTATGAAATTTATCATTTCATTCATTGTACGGTAATAAAATAAACTAATCTATGTAGATAATACAACTACTGTACCGCGTTTGTAAATAGAGAACGATAAAATTCTGTTGAAAACGCTTCAAATTTTTGTACCACGAAGCTTTAAAATTATTTTCTATAACTATTTTTTATATTCAGTCACCATAGTATGGGTATCAATACTGTGGGGATTAGATGCTAGAATGTGTCTGTGGCTACGCCTGTCTTGGTGTTATCTATAGGGGTTTTATTTACAAGGTTTAGAAGGTTATGAACTTTGTCTATGCAAATAGTTTTGTCGGGCTCTGTAATATATGTAATAAGTGATTATTATAAGAAGTAGAAGAATAAATAAAAAAGTGGTAAAGAAAAAATAAATGGCAACACTGCTGAAATTAGTGGCTGTCTGAATATTATTGAATGGAAAATCAACTCTGAAGTTTTTGACGCATAAATGATTTTTAACGTTAAGTTGATAGATCACTTACTTGGCCAAGTGCCGTATGTCAAGTTCTATATATATTGTTGTTGATATGCTGCAATTGCTGCTTAATGAAAGTACAGAGAGATTTATATCGGGAGGGGCTTTTACGTAAATGATACAACGGTTTACTTACGTATTTATCGTAATCGACTGACTAATTTCGGTGCAACTCTGTCCTTTTTCGCCACCTCATGATTAGGACTCCCGTCTAAACAGAAACTAATTGGGCTATCCCCATTTCTTCTCAGGGTTCTCAAAAAAGAAATATAAATGTGATGATAATCCTAAGTTTAGAAGAAAAAAAAACATTTCACTTCGACAAACTCATTGATAAAACGTTGCACACATGCTAACAGCAATATCTACCAAGGAACTGTTAGGGAAATAGGTGTGCTAGATACGAACTCTCAACGCTAGATCAAAGAGTTCTCATACACTAAAATACGACTAGTCCAGATATCAATAATACTAGAGCATTCTCATTGTATGTGTAACAGTTATGAAATATTATGAAGCAATGTGTTTTAGTGTTTCAGTAATCATTGCGAATAAACAAAATTATATAAGCTTAACAGTCTTGTGTTAAGAGTGATAGTGACCTAATTTGATCAATCTTAATTTGAATGTACCGTACGGTTTACTCACGCGTTTTTCTTTTTGCTATTTTATTTTTTTATTCATTTTGATTGGGCGATCAAATTAGTATATGAAGGTCGTATGTATGCGTAGGTTTGTTTTAATTTCTCATGTTTTTGGATATTTTTTCGTACTTTGTGTACTCTATGCTGAGGACCTCCGTGGTCGAGTGGCGTACGCACCGGTTTCAAGGTGTCGCTAGCTCTGAGGTCCCGGGTTCGATCCCCGGTCGGGTCAATGTAAAAATTAACATTTCTACATTGTCTCGGGTCTGGGTGTATGTGGTACCTTCGTTGTATCTGAATTCCATAACACAAGTGCTTTAGCAACTTACTTTGGGTTCAGAACAATGTATGTGATGTTGTCCGCATTTATTATTATTTATTTATTTATTCTATCCTGCTCTATCTTTATACTTTAATAAAGAATAGACTCACCTATTAGACCTATCTCAAGTATATCAGCTTATAAAATTGTTCGAGACAATTTACTCAAATTACTACAATTGGCAATTATACATATCATTAATCCTACTTGCACCTGTAATTCACTTCACTTAGTATTTAAATAGTAGAACTGAAAATGACACCCTCCTTATAAGACTTAAGGTCGATTTTCCTGTAGCACGTTTCTTCACGTCGTAAATATTGTCAGCTGTTATAGTATAAATAAAGCAAATTATGTACTTATAACAATTTAAATAAGGAAAAAGTGCAACCTTGTTCTTGCTTCTTGTTTGTCCAGTAATTACTTTATCTTTTGAACCTAAATATTAATACACACTGCAGATAAAATATTGTATGAACTATTACGATAAAATATTACGTTCTTGCTTAATGAATGTAATTTTGCTTTTGTTGGTATACGGCTCTATTGACTCTGCAATATTGCACATTAAGATCTGACATAATCCTAAAATACAAAATATTGTTTTAACAACAAAACTAGCCGACTTCAAACATAAAATTACTGAACCAATCTTGAAATAAGCGATTTGACGTAAAATGAAAAATCAGTGCATCCAGTCCGAAGTTCTGAGGTAACAAACATTAAAAACAAAATACCACCTTATTTTTGAAGTTGAAAACGAATGTACTCAATCTGATAACATTAATTATTCAATCTAATACACTTTTTCAATCGTTTCAAAATGGTTAGTCAATACCTAAGTATACTCGGAACTCCGAACCGAACTAATTTACAGTCGTTTAAACGCTTGAGTCGTTTTAGCTCGTAAATTGCTCATCAAGTGAGTATAGCAACCTTATTTACTTATTAGGAGAGGTTAATTTGAAAATTAGTGTGCCTCTAACGTCGACTTGTGCTCAATTTTTTGTTAAGTTGGTTATTTCCCATTTGTGGGTTGAATATGCGGTTGGAACTTTGCTTTTGAATGAAAAGATATAATATATTATTATTATGTAAGTAACATAATAATAATATATTATCTTATTTATTTATATTTTGATTATATTTTGATTTATTGTGATTATATATCATTTTTTTTCTATTAATTTAGATCAAAACGTTCTTGTTATAAGTTCTTATGCACTTGAAGTGGGATCTCCAACAATATAATTTTTAATCGGAAAGGGGGAAAAAAGAGGGATTGCAATTTTTGAATTTATAATATTTGAAATCCTAAAACATGTGAAGTGGGAACTCCATTTTTTTTTAAACGGCATTAGCGTCTATCTGACAATTGTTCTATACTCTCAAAGTATGTTATGTACAATAATGGCGCTTGGCACAGTACGCTAATGAGTGTACATACATATTGATCAATCTGTCGGATTGAAAGCGATAAGAGTCAGAGCTTTAAATGTAGTCTACGTGATAAAATGGCCGCGCTTTTGAGCAAGCGTCGAACAAAACAAATAGTACAAAAATAGTATTTTCTCTTCGCTACGCTTTTTATTTAAAGCTGTTCCATCTAAAACGGGTACTAGTAGGGCTTTTAATAGTTTTATCTCATGTTTATATTTAACTTGTTTTCTTAGAGATTTCGTTTATATACTTGCGACGTCGCTACGTCAATATTTAAATAGTTGAGAATTCCCAGACTGCAAGTTACAGCATATTTTTTTTTTGCATTTAATTACAAACCACTTAATTATTTACTTGCTAATCAAGAATTTAAAGTTGTTTTTATTAAGTAGGGTCGTCATTAATCGAAAAACGTTTTAAATTAAAAATATCTTGTGACTTTTAAATTTTAAAAAAATATATCGTCCGATTAACACCCTATTTTTTTCACCGGTACAAATATACAGCATCCTTTATAAATGTAATTAAAATTCCTGTTAATCATTTTCATCGTCTCTATTGTGAAACAAAGGAACGAACCTGGACAATAAATTGGTAGCCGATCTAATGACATTCGACACGGCTCATAGGCTCTCTACAATGATCCGGTATCATGATGCCGTGTATGTAGGTTACTTCAAAAGAAATCTCATATAAAATACGTTATTTAGTCAGACCTTCCCTTTTTCAATTTGTATTGTCTCACGTTTGTCGCTTGATTACTTTTAAGGATTGGTTTTATCTTAAAGAAACAGTGGTTGATATATTTATTTGGTGCAATATATTTGTAGATAAAATTTCCAAAACCCTTGAGAATAGGGCATGAATATCTATTTAGAAAGCAAAAAAAACATCGCATTGTGCCCATTAATCGGGAATGAGAATTAAAAAGCTCCATCCAGAATTTCTCCGATTCGATTTCTCCTTATTATCATTAAGTATTTACCGACTCATACAAGTTCTGACAACCCTATGGATAAGTACAATCGTTATCATAAACCCTCAACAGAAATGGTTGTAATATAAAACCAAGTTTATAATACAGCCCAGTGTAATGCGGCGTCAAATTTCGCTTTAGGATTTCGCGTGTGCCAAATTACATTGAATGCTTCGTCAGATATTCGAGATGATGTGATAGCGTAGCGATTTGACTGTTGGATTGCTAAGTAAAAGGCAGCAAGTTCAAATGCCGGCACCAATAAAAGTCGAATTATTTTTCGGATTATCACTTGCTGAAACGGTAAAAGAAAACATCGTGAGGACACCAGATTGTATTTTTTTTAACTGTACGAAAAAGACATGAGATTCCTTTGATATAATTAAAGTACTCAGTAAAATACTTAGATTTAGTATGTATTTGTTGTAGTTCTGCCACTTTCAATCGAATGTTTGTTTTGAAACTCGTGAATGAATATTATTGCATGACGCTACCAGTCTAAACAATACTATCAATACATCTTCCATTGATATTAAATTCTTCTTCCCTTCTTAAGGGAACTGATTTATACGCCCCATATTGCACTACGTTAATTCCTTAATCCAATTTTGGATGTGTTTTGGCGAAAACATGAGAGAAGGTTAGATAGCTATTTTGTTAAGTAGTATGAGAATGCTTTCCATAATTGCTTGAATTATAAATGTTCCTCTTATATTTTGGATCACGTTCTTTTGTAATAGTAGTTAGTTTTTCTCCAATTACGATTGTATCGCAATTTTGTATATCGTGGTCTACTGATACACTTATGCGTAGATCATTCCTGCCCCGTTCAATGTCACTACAGCAATCATCCAATTATACTGTGATCACTTTGCTGTTCTAGTCTGCCATTGAAAAATGCACTTTATGTCTTTTAGTTTATATGCGTTTTTATATTACCTGGTATAAATCGATTGGGTACAGGAACAAAATTGTGAAAAAGTAAAATCTGTATTAATAATTTGATTTTATCTTCTACCTGAACTGTAGCACATTTTTTTAAGCTAAAACCCAAATAGAAGAGTATAAAATATCAGCCAATGATTCCTCCGGTAATTTTCCGCTAAATGATTAAGTGCTCTTTGTCACATTGAGAACAGTTACATAGTCCACCAGAAAAGGTCTATGAACGGCTCCTCGAACCCGGAACACTTGGCACAGGACTCATCAACAAAGAATATCAGGTCAAATTCGACTTGCCTTTTCGTTTTTGGATTCTGGAGAACGACGGCTAGTCGATAATTATAATCAGGACTGACATTAATCTGCATCCCTAGCAAGACCACGAAGTGTCTGGACGTCTTTTCCCGGGCACATATACGAACCCACATGGGGAACTTTGTGCTACAAAATTTGAGATTCATAAGATGAAATATCCTCAAGACACGATATTGAAAATCCGAGTCCTAAAGCTTCGCCTGGCGACCGACAAATATGCAATCAGTAGGCGTTATCTCCGAAAAGTGTCAACGAACTTGACATTTGTATCAAAAATCTTAATTCCGTACCGAATTCCAAAACTTGGTACTTTCGATTTGCTACTTGAAATCCGTATTTCGGTAAAAACTCACTTTCTATAAAACATGAAACCTAAATGTCACTGACTACGGAGAAATCTGCAACGGAAACAAAAAGTTTTCTACCGCCACTTGCCTATTAGAGTCGAGACGTCGCAAAAACTCGGATTCCAAGTTAATTGATAAATTGATACTACAGGAAGTAATCATGTAGGAGCTTGTTGCTCGAACGGTTTCCCATAATAGATGCGTCCTCACATATACCTGGCTTATCGTGATTCACGACGTCTGTAGGCCGAGATAAATAGACTAGACTTTGCAATTAGCTAACGTGTTTACCTAGCCGATAGCTGTGTGTGAGTAGGTCAGTTATATGTCGTTGAGTATTAATATACTTGCCATTATCATGTGGCCTTTCTTTTTCATTGCCAAGTTTAGTTCGAGGTTTTGGGAAGATAGAAAGACTTGGAGGTCATTGCCCAGTGTTGCGTAGAACATAAGCTAGAAAATTAGTCACCAATTCAAGGATCCTTCTCTTATATTACTTATGTTATTAAGCTCAACAATCTGTAGATATGTATCGAGAAAAAATAGACGAGATTTTATCTTAAAGCTATTTTCTAAATAAGGTGCTGTAATGTCGTATTTTATCAAGTGGCCTGTCATTACTTACTCGAATTCGCAACCTTCCACTTCCCACACAAATTGACTAGGCTTGAGTTACTCAACCAGTCATGAATTTGCTGCCATTACGGCTCGGCTCTACTGGATACCCAAAAAAAAAACAAAACAAAAAAGGTTGTATTAGAAATCGTCTCAAAAACAAAAGAGGCTCAATTTGGCATTTAATTTCTTGAAATCCATGGTATCCTTATACATAATCTGATGCTAAGTGGCACATTAGCATACACAAACTCAATCCGACTCGTAACAAATGCAGTCCATACAGTAACGTTATTGCTACCCACACGTCAATTAATATTCGAAACTTGTACGATAAACGTTTCACTTTCTATGCGTATGCTATTCTGACAAGATGAATTGATGGATTGTGTTATATTGATATTTGTGGTATATGGAGAATAGAAGTATTTTGCCTAAAGACTGCAGCCATTTTTGTTTTGATGAAAGTTCCCTTTATATGTACAGGCAAAATGTGGATTACTTTTTAGGAAAATGTATGAGATTGAAAATATTAAAGTTTTGTCGACTTTCTCTGATTATCTTGATATTATATTTCGATTTATCTGATAAGTGACCTTGTTTTTTGTGTGACGAATCTCATGTTTTTTTTTCCAACTCGTTAAAATCATAATCGGTGATAATGATTGGATAAGTATGTTTTAGATAAGTCACGCTTGTTAATAATTAGATTCTGAACTCAGATTACCTAAAAAGAATATAACGCCTTTAGATTGTCAATTTCAGTTATGTTGCCCAAAATCCAGGATTGACCTCTTAACTGTTAAAATATGGCGAAGAGCTCTGGTTAAACTACAACTGTGCAAGTTGATAGGTCACAGGTTAAGAAACGTTTGATACGGTTGTCCCGTGGATAGTGACCATCTCCGTGTTTCGGAAGGCACTTTATATTATGGTAGTCTGTGCTGTCCTGGCTTTTACTTATACATCTTTGACAGTCGTTATGGGTAGTTAGAAGTGAGAAAGTCTGACAACTAGTCTTACTAAGGGGTATCGAGCTGCCAAGGTAATAAACTGGGTTTAGGGCCAGATAGACAGTCGCTCCTTGTAAAACATTGGTACTTAGCTGCTTCCGACTTAGATGATGTCATAACCCCAAAAAAAAAATGTCGCCAAAATACTTGTGTATCTGTTGTCTCATCTCATCATACTCACCACTTCTGGTATCGTATGTCAACACCTCTTGTTAAAGTGTGTACATAACATTCAATACAGATTTGAACGTGACTCATCCTCGTGCCAACATCCACTTACATTTTTCTGAGTATCAGATATTTTGATTCTCTCTTCATAATGAATAAGGAAATCGTTCTATTTGTATAGGAATGTTGTATTTTGGGTAGTTTCGTGTATAATTAGGTGAGTGCGTCTTGAATGGTCTGGAAAACTAGTCTAACATTCGAATAAAGACTCAACTGCCAAGTTAAATAAATATACTAGATTTATGTTAACTAAAAAAAACAACATATAATATTTACAGAGCTGCAGTAAAGGATGTGACGCCCAAGCTTTCCTCCGTTACCTTAACCGGCTTAAAATAAGGAGTGTTATGTTTAGCACTCGGCTCACGCATTCCTGTCATAACATCGTTACAGCTGTCACCGGCACTTCCTGACCGCGACCACTCTCGCACACCGAATGCAAATCGTCCACCAATTAAATACGTTTCTATGACTCTAGTGCGTTGCGAACTCAATTTCGACGCTTTTATTTTACCACCTAACGTGATATGCAAATCGTGCGAAATGAAACCTTAAATCTATAAAATTAGGATTTGCAATTCAATGGTTGAGGATATCTTTGAATGCTTCTCTGAGATGCGATTTTTAATGGGTTTGTTGAACTTCGCTCTGTGGTTGCTTCCGCGTTCATTTGTTTCGATTAATAGGTGATCTTGTATTGATAAGAAGTCCTTTATCGACAAAAATACTGTTATTCTTGACTCGTAATTTGGTTAGAACATGTTTATTCATTTTGACACCCTATTGTGAAGTGAATGAATGCGAAGAATAATTATTCGTAGCTTGCATTCATTGTATTCAATTGTGTAACCTTTCGTTGTATGTTACCTTAATTATAATGAATGGATTGTATAAAAGATCACTGCAGTATTCTGGTCAACTAAAATTAGTGGAAGTTAGAAATAAAGAAATTAGAATTAATTGAAGACTCGCAGTTTTCCGCCCAAATTATAGTTCTAAAATTGAGTAACTAAATCTGTTCCTGATTCTCTATCATTTCGTTACCACAATTGACAACCAAACGAGAAATCAGCATTGAAAATGACTGACCAGTAAGTTTACGATATGATAAATCAATAATGAAATATTTTGTTTCAGATGAAATCCTCTCAATGCCAGATAAACACAAGTTCGACTCTCGAACATACGTGAAGCCCAAGAAACGGATGCAGAGGCCGAGTATACAAAACATAGTCGAAGTACCCTCAAATCCTCCTTCACTCACCCACAACCTGTTGCTCAACAACCTCAACCAATCGGGCAACCAGTCGGCCAACAAGTATCTGACGTACAACAAATATAATAACCCGTTAGGTCAGATAAGCCCGATGTTGAGATTGAAAACGTTCAATGTGGATACGAATTCTGAAAACAGTACGTTGATAAAGGAGTATGCGATGAAGAGAAGGAGTTTGGTGCAGGATGACGATCCACAGGTGAGTCTTGTTCTATTTATAGCGTCGGTCACCGGTGATGTACGGCGTGTCGGTCACCCGTGGAACATCGGTCATAGGTGACCGATATCGTATTTTATTGTGTGGTATAGAACTTTGAACACCTCAAACAATAGCATGAACTTTATCTTACATTAAAAGAACAAATAAAGGAAGATAAAAATACAAAGGTGTTTCAAGATCAGATGCATAATGACCGTTCTTATCTTTGATAGCGATCTTACAGACAGCCTTAAATGAAGTTAATTTGTTAGTAATGAAATGTACCTACAAATTGCAGTAACTGGAGTTTATAGCTACAAAATTAAAACGTAGCCTAAACGTACCCTCCTTGTTATTTGAATAAACATTTAAAATTGAAATTGTAATTCATGTCGGAAATATCGGTATGAAATAGTATTCATTCACCCATCAGCTAGACGTCGGTCATTAAAGTTACAACAACAGAACGAATTATAATAACACCCCTCATAAGGCGGGTTCATAAATAATTATCTGATCACGGTTTACTCGGTTTATTTCGCGTTTAACTGCGCGACTAGTTTCGAAACCCTACCAAAATCTAATTAGTCGAACTCGACTCGCGACCCTGCCCGTCACGTCAGCTTTTGATGAAGGTCTCTAGTTCGGTCGGAAACTAGTCGGGCGATTCGATTAACGCGAAAATCTTAGGTAATAATTTTCTACATATTTACTCAGGACTTCGGGAAGTTTTTTTGGGTAAATGTATGAAAGGCGGTCCAAAGATAACATGTTTTGCTGCTCAAAAGATATAGAAATAAAGTTATCCTTCCTTCTTCAATGCGTAGATGAAATCACTATAGTGTAGAAATTGAATTACGTAAAAAATAACTTTAGCTATTAACAATAATAATGTTATAAGCTCGCTCTCTCTCTGTAGTAATTGACTAGACTTCGAATTTCACTCACTTACATCAATTGAATACGTAACATTATAACGCCTCACAATGTTTTTTTATTTTTCACATTACTAAGAATTAGCTGTCTGTCCGTCCGTCAACAGTTTCGCATGAACCGTAATTCCATCATTTCTATGCTGGAATATTTTTTTTGCCGCCATCCAAACATATAAAACAAAACCTACAAAAAAATACACATTAAGGGGTTCACATACAACATGATATTTTTGCCGTGTTTCAAATAATGGCCCGAAAACCTTTGTTCAAATAACTGACTCACATTTTCCCGTCTTTCTCAAAGTAACACACATAAACTATCATTGTAGACTGCAGTAAGTATATCTATATTATTAGTTTTACAAGCACGTGTGAAAAAAACGCACCATCACACTCGCTTTCAATGAGGCTGAAAGTAAAACTCAATTTGTGGTCATCTTTGCCTTTTAAATCGCAGAGTAATTTGCGGTTTCCTTAGATCAGAACTTCAGTGCTTTAGCAATAAAAAGGTAATAAAGAGTAACCCATAAAACACGTATTGTTGTGACTTAATGGTCTTTGAAATACCTAAGTCTTGAAATAACTTCGGACGACTCGTTATTTAAGCCCGAAATCTTTCTTTCCGTAATTAACATTTAGTTCTTCGTATACAGTTTCTGAAAGACTAATTAATTTTAACTATAGTCAAATATACTGATCACGACTGATTAGACCAACACAAATAAAATGATTGGTCGATTGACCAAAACGAATGAACGATTTTTTTGTCATGATGCGTTTCTGAAAAAGTAGAAGTAAGTGTCAGAAATGTCTCTGAGTATTCAATACTTATTTTTATACGGCTTTAGAATAATCGAATAAATAATTTCTCCCAAATTGAAATCAAAACCGTAATACCAGATATTATCAAACGATAGTTCAGGTAGCGATCAAATTACTATATTTCGTTGGGCCCCTAGTTTCTTTATAATTCTAATCCGAACTCATCCACAAGACACAATGCTGCCAATTTTCCGGCCGACTAATTCACTAATACTTGTATGATACGTCACAGTCCAGCATATATCCAAAACTGGTCTTCATTCAGTTCACAACCTTCGACGACGACCATGACAATGAACTTGCATAATAAATGAGATCACGGCTGGTTTTATATCATCGCGTATGACCAGATTAAAATGCAGGAGAAATACGTATTCATGGAATATGTTAGTTATGTCCTTGCGAAATTGGGTTTGAATGAAGTATGAAAGTGCGTTTGTAACAAACAGGGTCGCTTTCCGCTTGAATTCGGAATCTATCTGTTCTCTGAGGTATTCCTTTGTTTTTTTAATTTCAGAAGTATATTGAAATATCTACGTGGATACACGAATGTCGCAAATAAACTGAAAGCTTATGCCGCAAGGGATTTTGCTAAAGCTCCTTACATAGCGCGGGTGTGATAAATTCCAAATTATTTGTAATGTCGCTAAAAGCCCGTCATCATATCACTTTGCCAATTTGCCATTTTACCTTTCGGGCACCCTTTATCTACATCCCGAGTACTCCGATATAACTGAAAAAAAAAGACAAATCCAAATTGCTCAATTATCGGATTGAGTAGAACCATGTTGCCTTTAGTGATTAATCCATTCGTATTTAATGTTCTAGTTTCATGCTTCATTTAAAGTTACTGCTTTGCAACCCATCTTGAAATAGAACAACCTTATTCGACTACTAGATCTGATAATAGATTTAATGCTAATGTTTGTAACACAGACCGCATTATTCTTAATTGTTGTCTGTTAAGAGTTTGACAATGCGTATTTGTAACTATTTCAAGTATGGTCACGGTCTCAAAACTTGACATAAGTTACGTAATATTTATTATGCTAAATAAATAGTATAATAAAACAAAAGTAACTCAGACATGACTCAGTTAAACAGATTTTAATGGGTTCTCGTCGTTGGGCTAAGAAACTTAGTACTAAAATAGCTGACGCGTGTCCAAATGTACCTGTTGCACCTAAACCTGAGTTTATTTCGACATTTCTTCTCAGTATAGTTGGATAGAAAACGTCGATACCAGCGTTCTTAAAAAAAGACATGACAAAATGATTAAAGTGATGGTTTAATTGAATTTTAAAGTACTTAAGGTGAATGTTTTATGTGGGAGCTTTTTGAGGTATGTGTAATAAAAATCGATCAAGCCGTTTAAAATGGGTAGGGCGAAAGTTGAAGTTCAAGTTGCAATTATATCTTATACATCTTAAGTGGCTAATACGTTCGCCTGGGCAAAATTATTCCTAGACTTAAATTAGCGAACATTAATACAAAATGTTTGATTTTGTATTCACCTCATGACCTATATTATTACAGTCTAGAATAACCAGTACCCTTATCAAATTGCAGTTAACACAATTTAAAAATAAGCACTCGATACAGCCGACTTAGCACAGCTTCGCTTACAAAACAATGATAGTGTCAAGCACGTTTTGTTACAGAAGTTAATCGATTTTGTAAACGTGTGGTTATATTGACTCATTGCAAATAGCCCACAGCTGCACAAATACTGACTGTTATGGAACCAGACAATATGCATCATAGGCTGTGTGATTATTTCGTTCCGTGATCTGTATATCCAGTGTTCGTCTTATTCTATGGTTGATGTACAACCTGCTGTCATAGTTTTCACCTCACGTTGACATCTGAAGTGACTTTACGCACCCTTGGAAAAATGTTAGAAGTGCAAAATTTCCCCGTATATGCAATATTATACACGGTGCTGCTCGTCATATGTTACTTGAGCTTGGTTTGAAGTGGAGAAATAAGTCAACTTAACTTTAAAAACATTATTGTCAATTTTGAATTTTATTGAGAGGAAAATATAAGGATTATTCAAAACCTTTTGACACAAGGATATTGCCGTTGTTGAAGCAAGAGAGCACGCCTAACGATACAAAACGGCATCTCTTTCACAACGACAACAATCCTGTTTTACGAGATAGTTGTAGACCATTCTGATTGCAATAACATTCTGCAGAATAGATACTGCATACCAGTTCTTGAAGAATTTAAATGTAAATCCCACATTAGTCTTGCAATGACTTCTAAAGAGGGTAATGTCATTCCTAGAAGGTAATAAACTGGTCTAGTTTACGGTATTAAGTCGACGGCGTTACCATGATTATGTATGCGTTCTTAAGAAAGCTCATTTAACAGTGACCTTGAACGGTGACTGAATGTCTAATATTGTTTGTAAATTGTTGCTTCATGGCTTTCTCGGGCGCTGAATATTTGCCAAGATAGGTTTGTATACAAGTTGACATATTGTTTTGTTTCGTCACTGTTTTATTAAGACACATACGCAGAGATATCTTCCTCATGATTTTAGGGTGCTTTGTCACTTTGAGACAGCTATAAATATTTCGATTGTAATAAATCGATGGGATTGATGACTAGGCATAAAGAATACCAATTTGTTTTGTAATGTTGATAATAAAAGTATGACACATGTACATATGTAATATTTGTATTTATCTAAGCTTTACTTAAAGAGAAATTGCTAAAGTTCAAGCGTGGGAGCTTGTGACGTAGCGCCAATACTAAGCAAAACTTGGAAGCTCGTAGAAATGACGTCACGGGAAAATTCCAGTCGCTGTATCTTGATAATGTTATTATTAGGGTACTAAAACTAAAGTATGTCTAATATTATCCCATTAACTTTAATTTACTGATAATAATAGAAAAGCTTTTCCAAGTCCTTCCGCGTGGAAATCCATTATACGTGCCGAAAGATGTCTTCTTCTGACGCATTGGAATAAAAAATCCATACCAATTTTATCAAATTTGTTAACTAAGGAAATTGGTAGTGTTAGGTTTGTTACAATTACCAAAAAAATGTCGTAGGTAATTGATATTAACACACATACACACTCATTAATTTTAGTAATTATAATTATAGTATATTAAGTGTAATACTGCATTCAGGCCTTTACACGTATAGGAACACGTACTCTTACAACATTAAAAAAGTGTTTTGAAAGTGTTTTTTTTTTCCAATTACTAGACAAGCAAAAAGTGACATTGTCGTTTATGACTGTAATAACTACAAAATAATAGCCAAGTGCTAATAAAACAAGCTTTGGTATTGCGGTCGATTTTATACAGGGGCGGATTTCCGTATGGGCTTTAGACGAAAAAAAGTTGGCGTGTTTTTTTGTATTAGTTGCGTCTTCTTTCAACCCACGCACCTAATTTAGAAAGTTCAAATATATATCTATAATATCATCTCGTAGAATTACACGAATGGCGGTTACATACAGTACTATTGTTAGTTTTGCACATCAAAATGAAATTTCGCTTACTCTCGTTCATTCCCAACTTAAATGTATAGTTTTCGATTTGCTTTACTTTAAACTAGTTTATTTTGTTATACATTTCATTAATTTTTCCATGCTTTACAACGAATATGGGAGCGGCAATTTTTTTGCAAGCCTAGAAAAGCAATCGTTTCAAATACGCCCCTGTGGCTATGTAATTAAGCTAGATAGATTAGTCCGTGCGACCTACATACGGTCTAAGGGGCATACTCACTTAATACGGGCGTAAAGATTTTACCTTCAATATGTCTTGCTTTACTCTTCAGTATGACTTATTTCGATGTTTTAACTCTACTACGCATCTTTTACCAATTGATTTAAGTCTAAGCTCGTTGCTAGCACAGAAGATTTCGAATATTCGTTGTTGCTATTTTTTCAGCAATAAAACCGGTTAAAAGCAGATGAGTTTTAAAACATAATTTAGTTTATAATTTGTAAAATCAAATTCAACGAGTCTCTGTTATCATTACAACAAATAATTTTAACGTCCAGTATATTTAAAACATACAAACATCAATTACTACTGAAATAACAGTGCTTTATAATCGGATTGTGTTAACCAATTTATGTTGCTGCCTTACACACGTCTTATACCGAATTTGTTTATTACTAAGCATGTTTTTATCCCGTTCAGACAGTAAATCATTCGCAATTTAATCAAACCCTCATTAATTGCTAAGTCCATAATAAAAATGACAGTCGATAAACTACCTAAATTTATCGAGACTCAGATTACATCTCGTTAGATGAATGTGATGAATCTCTAACGGTGTTGATACCTCATCGTGACTGACATGTTAAAGTTTCTATTTTTATATCCGTATGGTATACGACCTACTTTTCCAATGATGATATACTCGTTACTAACAATAGATGACTTAAGTAAAAAATATGAGTTTCGTTAATGTAATCAATTTACTTATGATATGTATGTTTAAGGCTGGTAGTTTGAATCTACGTTTCTGCACAGTAAATTAAAAGAAATACAAAATCTTGTTAACTTTTATGCAAATAAACGACTAATATCTTAATATATATAAATCTCGTGTCACAATGTTTGTCCTCAATGGAATCCTAAACCACTTAACCGATTATAATAAAATTCGCACACCATGTGCAGTTCGATCCAACTTGAGAGATAGGATAGTTTAATCTCAAGTTATAGTCGCAATTTCTTCTAACCACGCGGACGAAGTCGCAAGCAACAGCTATTATTTCTTATATAAATTGGATTTTATAATGTTGCTTTATATTGGGTTAGGTTACATTCAATTTTTAAACTGAGTTTTAGAAAAAAAAAGACTCCAAGATGGTTTGCTACAAATTATTCTTCTTAATTCTTCGCTGCTTACTTTCTGTCCAGAGCCTGCGAGGGCCTGCCACCTCTGTAATATTATTTCGAGTTCAGAAGTGTGGCAGCGCACACCGACAATTTTCAGACGTGACATTATTCCCGTTCACGAAACCATATTTTTTGTATACTTAGAATACTTTACCACATATTAAATAGTATCAGAAATATAGAATTTCAATGATCCGCGCGTAAATAATAGAAGACCTTCAAAATCATAATCCTGAAGCATCTAAATATAACCAAGAGGAGAAATTCCGACATAATATAAAATGCATTCGTGTGACGTAATCGTATGACGTACCGACCTAGCGTTCCGTGCGAAAATATCTCATAGCGGAAAGAATTACGTAAGCCAAGTGTTAACGGAACAATATTGACGAAAAAACTTATTCATGATTATTCATATTGTCAAGGATTTTTTGTTATTAGTAAACAGTGTGTTATAAGAAATGTAAACTAACTTACTGTTTCTTAGTGCGTGTATCGGATATTGAAACGATGTGTGTTTTTTAGGATTTTTGACACGTAGGGTAAAAATGAAAGCCCGCTAAGGTTCCGCTCTCTGTTAGACCTTCTGTCACTAGGCTAACCATGTTATCTAGATACCTTGACGTTGTAACAGATGATGCTTTGCTTTCGCCGCGACAAAAACAATTAAGGAGGTGGTGCCTAAAGGAGTTGGTTCAGTCATAAATTTTTTTGGTGACCATTTTAGTATTTTTTCAAACCCTTGGTGTCTAGGGTTGCCTTTTCGCACTTGACCGATTCCTTTATCGGATTGCCTACCACCACCTACAAAAGTTTAAGCTACTGTTCCGGATTAGAAGAGAGACAATCAGACAAAGCTCTACAAGTATACCATAGTGCGCTATTACGCTTTCACATCTGCAATATCAATTTAAATGGCGGCAGGCCAGGCTAGGTTTAGATATAGTATACTACGTTTTATTGTACCCTATATCTCACACTTATTACAATTGGATAATATTTTGCACGTGTTCGACGATTACTTAACTACCATTGAATCTAACACCCATCGATCTAAAACAATTGATTCGATTCGCGCTCTTCAATTGTCTTAGTTAGGCGTAAAGCGACTTATGTAATTGGAAACCTCTTGCATTTTTATGGTCCATCTAAAATACTTGAAATTCTTGAATACGGATATAAGTCGTTATGTATTTAGTTAAAAAGATAAATGTGATGTGATAGTACGAAAGTATTTCATTGATAAACATTAACCCTACTTATCGATGGACCTGTATCAAGAAAGCGGCGTTTTCTTGATTGATTAATGAGGTCAAAAGTCAGATTCAGTTGACACCTATGTGCATACAGTAATAAGTAAATAAATATAGTTGAAATTACGTATTTTATTATTTCATTAAAATACCCCCGTAAACAAATGTCGAGTGTATTTTTCATGAAACTTTATCTAATCTAGCCCCTTATAATTTTCTTACTTCTCGTTTTTCAAATGAGCTTAAACTTTGCTTGCATTTATATGCTGCACCTGGTGGTAATTAGTGCTCCTTTTGCAAAATGAGGCATCGCCCTTTTAATTCGTATTTTTTTTGCTTTACAAGAACTAAGTAACCTTTGTTGTAAGTTGGTTAAAGAAAAAGCTTTTAATGCATTCTTGTTTTCAATTACAGCTGGAAGACTTAGATATAACCCTTGGTCCGGATCTGTCCAGTCGATCTTCGTTGGACCAGACACCGTCGAAGCCGATCAATATAGACCTATCGCAGCCCGCTCACAACCTTCACAACACGTTCAACAAGTAAGTCGTTACGCCTATCGCCTATTTTGGAACATTTTACATTTTATTATATAGTGGATTTCCTCGGGATAGCCCGTGTAATTTCAGAACTAAAGCGGGGTTGTTGTCGGTTAGGATACTATCAATGTCTGCTTTAGTTTATGATTAAGGTGTTGGTTGTCAAACCAGAGTGGGAAGATGCCTAAAAGACGCCAGTAACCGTTTGCCAAAATACATCATGGCATTCGTTTTACCTAGATATATTATATCCTTTCGGGATGGTCAATGTTTTAATAAGATGTACTTAATGTGTATGATCCACATGCACATTTTCGATTGTTCGCTAGTTTAAAATATTAGTATAGGTTTTTAACTTCTCTTTGATAAAACTATAATATCAAAGTTCAAAATATTATTTAACTTGAGTTTTGCTAGCTAATGATCGTTTATAAATGGTAGCATCTATTTATAAACCGACCCCTTCGTTTATGAAAAGGACGTTAAGTTCTATGATAGCAGCTGTTATACGTTAATCCGCAGCAGTCGTCATCTCTCTATAGTTCTAGTCGTCATCTCTCTATAGTTCTGACAGTCGTAGGCAACCCCAACTAATTTTAAAATCCTGATAAATGGAGGCAGACTCACACTTAATATATATGAAGTCACAAGAACAGACTGAGTGTCGTGTTACCCAGGTAACTGGGTTGATAACTATAAGCCGGTAGGGTAGGTAACTGGAAGCCGACCCCAACAAGGTTGGGTAAAGGATGGGATGATGATCATGAAGGACAGACTGTTAGCGGAGTCTTAGTAGTGGGATCTCATTTTACCACGGTAATACTATGGCATTGATCATCATAGATCGAGATCACGTGTAATATTTTTCAGTTATCTATCTGTCGGACTAAACTCTAGTTATACATTTTATGTAAACCCAGCCGTTTTCCCTATTGTTCGCATTAATTGAATCTTGCGTAATATGATAATGTAAACTCTCACTAATACAACTCGTATGTACATTATGGTTCATCATTGATCGGTCCGATGCGTGTCTTCAGAGTGAATTCAATGTATAACATTTCTAATTATTTTCCGAATCTTTACCTACATAAAACTTTGACAAAAGAATTTAGTCGCTGTCTTACGCATTGATTGAAGCGGTATATGTAGGGATGAAAATAATATCGTGAAGAGACGTTCTCGTTATTGTTTATGCACGGTTTACTAACTCGTGTATATCTGGATTGTCAGACAAGTTTCGAACCCAACAGGAGCCTTTATCATGAGCTGACGCTGCAAATGGGGTGCAAGCGTAGCACAGTTATTATAGCATGTTTTGTATAATTAAGACAAAAAATAGATTTAAAGTTACCACCCATAGAAATGTTAAGTCGAGTCATAATTATCGCCCGTGCAATCAAGTGTTATATAAAAACTAGTAGTTGGTTGTTCATAGCACTTAACATCTAATTTAATAATAAATAATGACTCAAATGAATACAATAACTTGAGCGAAATGGTCGTTTTAGGGTTCCATACAGAAAGGGTAAAACGGGAACTTTTTTTATCAGACGCTGCCTGTCTGCCTTCAGCTGGAGATCATAAACGGTTATAGTTCAACAGTAGAAAATGTATCAAATGATATACTGTCTGTTGAACTGTCGCTAAAATACCAAAACAATAAAAACAACTTCCGTACAACTAGCATGTGTTTATTTTCCCGCTTTGATTTTGGAAATAGAATACTTACAAATAAATATAAGTACGGAACTCGTTTCTGCGAGAGTTCGACTGCACTTGTCCGGTTTTCATTTAAACCGCCATAATACTTCAGATTCAAAACAAAAGCTTGTTATCAATTATTGCGCATGACGAAGCATTCATTAAGAAAAGGCATATTGAAAGAAAGCGCCAATCAGTATTTTTTGCTTCTAAATAACGGAAAGATGCTAAGATCTTTACTTTTACTTTTTGTTAACAAATATTGAGCTAGCATGATTTGCGATAGCTGGCGGTAGTTTGAAGCGTGTTCTCTCTGAAGACAACATGTATAAAATTAAATTTTAAACTAGTACGACTTCTAGTCGAGCCCTTTTCTTTGATAATCATATTGAGGGAGTTGTATATTGCAAATCATCTGCCATCTAATTGGCTCTTAACGCAAAAGCGTCAATACGAGAGTCACGGTGCCACTCAAGTCACGTCAAACTTATAACATATACTCAATACTTTTATTGCATTCCACAAATATTCTAAGATGGCAAAACTTATAATTAGTTCACAACATGGACCCTGTCGGGCACAGCAAATCATATAATATTGCGTCGTTGTTATCCTAAAACTTAAATGTAGAATTCTTGCTTTACGTTTTATTAAATTTCCCGTTTTAGTCTTATAGTGAGTGATCAGCTGACAAGCTAATGCAACCTCGCCCTGTTATCAATTTACATTTCGCCAAGCGCCAACGCCGACGAATCGCTCAAACATCATGACAAGTCAAAGACACGTCGATAGTCAAAAAGGAATATCATTCCCATAGATGTGAAGTTTTCTTTACGTTCTCTACTGTCTGCTATACCGCAGGTCGTGGGTTCGATTCCCATCCAGCACAGATATTAGTCTGATGAACTATGTCTAGGTGTAAT
Organism: Trichoplusia ni; assembly: GCF_003590095.1. Classification (NCBI taxonomy): domain Eukaryota; kingdom Metazoa; phylum Arthropoda; class Insecta; order Lepidoptera; family Noctuidae; genus Trichoplusia; species Trichoplusia ni. The sequence continues at coordinate 3,700,153 of NC_039490.1, forward strand.
TTATCTAAAATATGCATGTATTTAGAAATACAAGCTTTGCTTAGTTTGAGCACGTTTGAGACTAGATGACGTTGTGTTAAAGTTGCAAAATTTGATTGTTAAAAAAGTGTAGTTTTCTTATCAAATCCAAGCGTTGCATGTAACAGTATGATAGTTTTGCATGTGTATTACCAGGTGGATGTTCCATATGTACCTCAGTGTGGCCCAATACCAAAGGAGGTGGTACGGTGTGACCTCGCCTCAGAACCAGGCTCTGCACTGCTTTAGGTTATATAACGCTTACGTACTGGTGTCTGGGCAAATCGTTACTGCATATTGCTTGACGTCCATTATTAATTACTTATTTGATGATACTTTTGTGATACTACCGCGGTGTGGAATTAATTTGTAATGGAATGTTTATGAAGCTGGGGGATTTTACTTACAACTCGCATTCACCAAGCGATTTTACTATTTGCGTTCTAGCGTATTTATTACTCATTTCGCAATGCAAATAGAAAAAATGTTATTTGAATTGGTCTACTGAGTAACGCTTTTTAAAGTCTTCCTCTGGTTATGAAGAAAAAGCTCAGAAAGCTCTGCTGTTCGATGTTTTGTGCAAATCCATGTGAAAGGGAAAAGATGTGCCAAAAATCAGTAATATCATACTAGAACCATAAAATATACTTATGTTAACTTAAACGCTGAATAACGTTACCTTAATTTAAAATGAAGTAGATGAAAATATCAATAAATAGGTCATTCATTAAGGTCGTATGTCGGCTTCTGACGGCCCACCACCACTGTATCTTTAAGTAATATTATTGCATGTGGAAGAGTGACGTCGCTCTGGGCCACGTAGAACTTTAAATTGCCACGCTTCCACGACTGCAATAACATTATCTTAAAACGTGGCAGTAGGCCTATGGTGTAAAGGAAATATTTCGCTTGGTACGTGGGTCTCGCTTCTCTATTAAAGTTATTGGCAAACAAGGCCACGCTAACGTATTGGACAGACTGAAGGTGGCACAGAGGACGCGACTAATTAACTAATCGCGTGTACTAGCTACCAGTGGCGAAGGCTCCATACAACTCGATTCCTACCGGCTTCCCTTTCGAAATATAGCAAATACTAGTGTCTATTATTTTTCATTATCATTTAAACAAATTAATAACAATAAAATATATAATAATATATATATATAATAATATATAAATATAATAACAATTGCTTTTAAAAATAACTATAAGAAATATCCGCCTACTATTTTACACCGCGCAATAAATCCCGCTCACGCACAATTGGTCGTCGTTAGTAAGGACTAAGGTAACTCGTAAGGCGAAACAGGAATCCAGTACGTAGTTTCTATTGCAGCGATCGTGACCTTGACGTCACAAACCGAGCAAATCTTAGGAGCTAGGGAAGCCGCAATTTTTCGAGTTATAGGGACGGAGAGATACGCCAGAACGAGATAGAATGATACCGAACTTCTGTCGCCGTCCGCTGTCCGCCGTTCGCCAGAACGAGATAGAATGATAGTTTCATTTCACTTTTGGTTCGCGGTCATTTATCTGTCAAACTTTATATTTTTTTCACCAAACCATTTGCATTTCATTCGATATATTAGTATCATAATTTAGAATTGTTCATGTATTATTGTTGAAATTAATTTATTTGTGTAAAGTAGTGTAAACTAGAGTGAATTGGTGATAGTTTTGTGTCGTGTTAGTGCAGTGTAATGCAGTTTAGTGGTATTGTTTGGAAGTCGTCTATTTCACGCTTAGGTATTTAGGTAAGTTGGTTTGTAGTTTTAATAGAAGCAGTTGTTATTTAAGTAGTAATTTGTTATAATAGAGTAATTTCGATAGCATGGCGGCATTAGTGAACGTAGAATGCTGTCTGACAGATTATTTGTTGACTGAGGAAACTTCCTTTTCAAAGTTGAGTTTTGAAAATAAAAAACATGTAATTCATTTAGACCGTGCTCGCCCTGACATGATTATTTTATTATAAACGACGCGATGGGGTTTTCAAACATTTTAATAGGTCTTTTTACAACAAGTATCCTTAGCTCACGGGGAGTTGTAAATTAAATAAAATGTTTTGTTTTCCTTGCTTGTTATTCTCAGATTCTAATAGCTTATGGAGCCACACGGGATTTAATTCAGACCGAAAAACATATCCGTAGTTGTTTATCATTGTATGATTTCGGAAATCATAGGATAGAATCATTTTTTGCTAATACGCATGTAGTTCATAATAGGAATGCTAAAGAAAATTCATCGTACAAGATATAAGATACAACCCATAATAACTGGAATTCACGCATTTTTTTTTTGGTCCGGCTTCCCTTCTAAGAAAATTCACCCTTCGCCACTGGCTAGTGTTATCCCCTCGCCCTTTTGACCGATATTGAGATCTACCATCAACTTTCGCTTAATCAAGGTCGGTTTGCCGATAGCTATAAAATTATAAGACTAAACATTTTCAGCACCAAACATGTCGGAAAACCATCATGGCGCTCACTATCCCTCAAGCAGGCTTAAGCCTATACCGTGTTCGTGTCTTATATTGTCAATAATGATCACAGAGGTCAGTCCAAACGATTTTCAAATAGTAACACAGCGTTTTAATATTCCAGAGGTCTTTCGAACATCTTGAACGAGCGTCCGAGTCTCAATATGTATCAGAGCGGGGAGTCACTGATGCGTATGTCTCCGCCAAGTCTCGTGTCGTCACTCCTCATGGAAAGTTCTGGAACCTTCAACGCTGAGTCTATTGACAGTCGGAAATCATTAACCTCACATAAGGATTCGGGTAATTATATTTTTCATTCATCAAGTAAAATGAGGTAAATTGATATATTTGCCGTCGAAGAGTTTTACGAAACAATATCATTTTCGATTCTCAACTGTTAATGTAATGCGAAGATTCGAGAGCATCTTGTTTGTTTTTTTACCCCGTTCTATTGTTATTCAGCCTTCAACTTACTTAGCAGAAATGATATTGCAACTATGGTTTATTTTACATGTTACGCGTTCAGGGCAAATTTACGCAACGATCCGACAAGTTGCCGCCTCACTGCGTACTACAGTACCTACTAACATAACCCGTATGAGTAAGGAAATATATTGTCGGTGTTATATACTATACACATACTGGTGGCTGTAGCAATTATTAATTTAATTGTATTTGGAATAATTGATTAAGTGATTATCAATACGATTTCAGGTCTACCAACGTCAGGACGGGATAGCATTGACCCGATGATGACCAGCATGACTCTAAGTATTCTTGAGGAGAAGGATATGAGCACGAGCTTCCTGTCTCAGACGACGTACCCAGACAACGAGAGCATCGTCGACTCCTTACCTTCCAGTCTCGTCAGCTCCGTCAACTCCGGATACGTCCTCACCAACTCTTCCAAACCAAAAGACAGCACAGATTCCAACATATTCAGTTCAGCAACCTTCACACATCTAGAACAATCCGAAAAGCTCCTCTCCGCACGACCTCGCTGCCAACTCTACAACAGCTTCACAAAACGTGACTCAGCCATACGAAACTCGGAAAGTTACACAAAATCCCGCGAAGAAGCGTGCCAAATCGACCCCGTCAAAATTCTAAACGAAAATTCTGATAAGAAAGACTCGCCCAAGACTGTGCCTAAGCCGAGCCCAGAAATGGCTGAAACGATAACCTTACACTACTCAAATAACAGGTTTATGAGGGATAACGACGCTGAAAAAGAAAACTTTGAGACTGACGACGCGTTCTACAAAGATATGGGGCTGCAGAAAGCGGAGGACTTGGCGGCGCGGAACAGTTTGAACGTTACTCTGGGCAAGCAGGAGTTGAATGAGATAATACAGGCTCGGCAGAAGTTGTCTTTAGCTAGGAAAGCGTTGCCCACCGAGCCGGAGAAGCCGTTGCCGAACCAGGCGGAGACTTCGCCGATCAAAACGATACACTTGCCGAACCAAACGATAACGGTGCCGCGACAGAGTATGGAGAACGCCTCAGAGCTGCTCTCAAGAAGAAGAGTCATGAACACGAACGGCTTCGACAGACAAGAAGAACCGACGCGAGACACGCCCAAACGGTCTGCCACGTTCAAGAAAGTGTCGCCAAAGACCAGTGCTATGGACGCGACGGTTGTGTACCTGAAGTCTGATGAAAACCAAATCATTGACATTAATTCTGCTACGCTAAACCTTATAGATGTTGGTGAGAGAACACAGCAAGATGTACGGGTACGTGTCCTACGTTTAATTAACTATAGATATTTATTAACTGCACGGTTAACCGAGTCGTTGCAGTCACCACGCCAAACTTGATTCTAGGTGACTGTAAATACTAGCATTTAACGATAAAAGAAAAAGTCTAAGAAAAAACAAATAAAGAATATTTGATAGATCATGAAATAGACATTAATCATTTCCAATTTCATTTACAGGAGTGGGGTTCACAAGAGCGAGCGATGGTGGGTTCGAGTGAGAGTACAGACACGGGGACCTTCAGCTCGTCCAGTCCGCCCGACAGCGTGCCCGAGACTGCGCCTGCACATGAACCACGTATGTATAAATGGTATTATGAGATGTGACACGTCGGTATGGGAATTTGAACCTCAATTTTATGTCATAAGACACATTATAGTTATGGTGAAGTTATACACGGGTGATGGTCGAAAGCGAGCAAAAGCAAGCAATTAATGTGCTGACGTGTATTATGGCTCAGATGGAAAAAATGGTGGCGAAATAATGCTCTGTATGGTATAAAAACGATAGTAATTTAAAGTGTCTGAATGATTTTCAATCAGATTAATCATTATCTTCTTAATAAATAGTTAAGATTTTAAAAACGGTCTCAAACATATGGACTGTATAGCTATAAATAACTATAATCAGCAGGCTTCGAAACTAATTTAATCCTGTACTCAATTTTGATTAGTTTCTTTCTGGATATAGTTTTTAAATGGTGTAATCGATCGACTAACGACATCGTCGATAAAACGTAGTTCTAATTCAATTAAATTGAACCAGAACTCGATTCATTCGAACGTCCTCAGCTTATAAATTCAATACGCACACACTCACACAGCTTGAAACACTGGTATAAGGTAACAATTCCACATTGCAGGCCCACAGGTCGCCTCAACACCGCTAATGTCGCTACGGAAGGGATCGAAAAACGAACTGCTAAACTTGCACAACACCATATCCCCTATATACGATATGATTGACGACAAATCCTACACATTAACTAAAGTACCGAGCGCGAACTCGTCCGGCATGGAACGCACTTACGATATGCACAGCACGACGATCATAAACAGCGCGACTTTGGTTAAGAAGTCGTCGGTTAAAAGGGATATTATGGCGGGGAAAGCGAGTCCTGAGAGGAAAATGGTGGCTCCCAGTGTTGTTCCGAAGTCGCCGCTAAGCAGGGTCTCGCCTACCAGTGCTGGTGAGTAAAGGATAATAAGAATATTCTTGTATACCTTGAGCAGTTATTAGACACTGTAATTTAGATTTACGATCTTAGTGCAACAAATTGTTTCCTATTCTATCATTCTGTGTCATTTTATAGGTGTGTATTTTCAAAATTGTTATTCGAAATAAATGTAGTATTTCAATAGCTTTTATACATTTAAAATTTATTTTTTAACAAGTCATATACATAAATCAAGACACAAAATCATTGCAGTATCTTTGCAAGTCAAATTCATAATCATTGTTTTATTTTCTTCATGATTTTATTTTATTTTAGTATCATACGGTTCTATGGTCCCACCGACAGCGGTACCCAGGAAGTCGGGCTTGCCATCATCAAAACTTAGGCAATACAGTTCTCATAGAGAGTTGAGCAGGATACCAGGTAAGTGGCAAACGAATTTAAAGAAAAAGTAAACAAAAACCTCATAGTTATTATTACCTTTACAGAGAGAAGTTAAATTTTTAAATTTACGTGAAATTTTTTTTGGTAAGCTTTTATGGGATAATTGGGCTATAAAAAATGTGCTTTGGTACTTAATGCTTTTTGCCAATGCCATGTCGATAACAATTAATAGTGGCCAACAGGATATTTGTCCGTCGTACAGATTTCCAGAAAATGTGGGGTGTGACGTCACTTACCAGTACGCTTTTTACTAGCAAGTAATGTTACTAGTCCCCACTACCATACATTTTATGATCTAAAGTGCTTTTAATGTTCCTAATTATTTTAAGATGTGAAAAATGCATACATATTGAATGTTTTTTGGAAACCTTTCTGACCGATAGCGTAAAGGTTTTATTTCTTCGTATTTTCTCAACTAGTTACAGACTCGTGAGTCCTACTTCTCTAGTTAACGCGGCTATTTTTCCAGTTTTGCGAATCATTACTGTCTTTGCCGTCTTCAAACGAGTGATGTATGGTAATAGGCTTATAAGCGTGTATGTCCGTGTGCACAGGCAGCGCGGCCCCGGCGGCGGGCGCGCGCGCGGCGGCGGGGCGCAGCATGGTGCGGCGCGGCGTGTACGCGTCCAACCCCGCGCTCAGCCCCACCGCGCCGCACCCGCCGCCCGTCGTCACCGACTCCTACACCATACAGACCCATCAGGTACACACGCTTATCATACGACTTACAATATGCCAAGTTCAGACAAGGTGCAGATAATACACGCGCTGTAAGTGAAGCTGAGACAGCGATATGTCACAGCCCATTCCGCCCGTACAGTACAAGCTGATCTACTTGCCAAATAGTTAGTGTAAGCCAGTAAATAACATACGCAAAATACATCTGTCATATTCTAAATATAGCTTGTACTCTGCTTGGAAATAAACACTCCCGCAAAAGAGCAATATCAGGTATTGCAATATAACTGGTGCACTCCTACAAATGTCCACTTTGTGACACCTCTTTATGAGAAGAAAATATGTTTTTAGATTAAAATGACTTTTTGCTCTAATAAAAAGTTTAATATAATGTATATTTCAAATATCCCTTACCGAAAATAGGAACAGTAGTATTTGGATGACTATAAAATTTACCATTGAAATTTCAGAGACAAGACGACAAACAAGCTTCCAAGGCCGACCTCCCGCCGACGCCAGCGCTCGTGCGGCAGGGAACGGAAACTCTCCGCCGAGAGCGCCCTCAGAGCCAACTTGTTGCACCTAGAGACGTAAGTACCATTGATATTACTGCTTAATTACTGCATACTAACTCGGGCTAAAATTTATAAATAAGCAAAAAAAAAAAAACATTATAATTTGAACTAAACAGTCTTGAGGGCGTAACATAAAATTTTATAGATTTATTGTCTATTATACTAGTGTGACCAATAAAAAAAATCGAACATAGACTTAATATGATAAACTTAATATAGGAACTATAAATTGAATAAAAATGTGAACAAATAATTAATTCGTACATTTTTCATTTACATGTCTATTTAATGGTGTTGGTAAAATAGCATAAATAATAAATTTGTTCTAATATTTCTAATATGTTGTCATATCAATAGATTGTGTCTAAATGTGTCTGTTTATGTATTTGTTTATTCCTTAATCATGAATGTACTAATTAAGGGTTTACGTTCAATGTGTGCCTAAAACTTTAACCTCTTCGGCTGACTAGGCATATTGGCCATAGCGGCACTTCATTCCAAATTCATTAATATTTTTTTCAAACTTTTAAATACATGGGAGAAGATTGGGGCCACAGGTCGTACAGAACATTTTTTTTATCACGTACATAATTGTCAAGTCTAGCGGTCTAGAGGTTAAACACACCTGTCCCCATTTTAAATTTTTTGCTGTCACAAAAAGAAAATATTTTATCCTATCGCTAACCTTTCGAAGTGGCTGTCACCAAAACGATTGGCTTTCACACATTACGTTAGGTTTTTGCATACATTTGCTCCATTTTAAATCCCCACAGTTTTCTTATATCGTCCTCACAACTAAAAGCTTAATTAGAACCCAGAAGCAGCTCTTACTTGTCACATTGTTGTTTGAATTTAATGTTTCAAACAACCTGAAAAGCTAAGATCAATTATCAATGACAAATTATGACAAGTAGAGATGTAACTTCTGATAACCATTTATTCTATGTTCAAGGAGCCTACCTTAATCTGTTAAAAAACCTGTCTCAATCGTGGAAGCGAGACGCCACTATACACCTTGTAGTGCTCGCTCGTTACCACATCTGCTATAATCTTACCTGAAGATAGGTAGACTTGATGCTTAGTTTGTCTTTCTACATTCATTCTAATCTACTGTTACGTATTTATGAATAGGACACTCATATTATAAACGCCGATTTGTAATTGATAATGTTTTACTCACACGTAAATATGGGATCGCCCGACTAGTTAGAACTCAACTTGCGACTACGCCGCTTCAATTCATGACTCCAATTGGATTCATTAGAAGAGTACCTTATGGAATTGCTTGCCAGTGTTTCTCCATAGGAATTATATTTTGCGACCGCGCATTCAGATTGCCTGGAAAACGACCTATTTAAAAAAAAGACTTAATTTAATATAATATTATAACTGTACTATTTGCTTACTTTCTCTGGTTGCTACGCATATCAAACGACGGGACATGATATAAAAAAGACATGTTAAACTGATAATTTAATCTTAGCTACGGAATCGATTACTATTTTGTTGTCCCGTTACTAGTAGAGCGAGCTTCCTAAATACGTGTGAGTATATCTATCTTTAATAAACAAACTAACACCGTCCGGTCCGCATTGAACGTACTAACTCGTCACTAACGTCGTGACTAACATGGCGCAGCTCCGCGCGGGCGCCGGCAGCGGCGTGCCCGTCTCCATGCGCAACCATCACTTACCTGTGAGTCACACATCTTGTATCACAGCCTGTATACAGTGGCCGTTGTACACAGTAAGGGCGTAGATAGAATTGAACGAAAAAAAATATTTTTAAAAGATTAACTTATGGAGTTTCTTGCCGGTTCTTGTCAGTAAGAATGACACTTTGGAACCGTGATTTTTTCAATTTAGGATTTTAACTGAAGTATGATTTGATTCTTATTGTAGAGTCAAAATTTCAAGACAAATTTAATTTATTTGTAAAAGATAGATGAAATATACTAAGATATTATTACAATTTGAGGATCACTATGTTTAACCTAATAGACATACAAAATTTTGGGTATATTTAGTTTTTTGTTCAGATTGGTGAGATGAGTACGAGTTCATAAAGAAAGAACTAAACGCTTTGTCGGTTTTTTTTCTAGTTTTACCTATTTTTTTTTGTTATTCAAGAGATACTTTTATTTTGGGTATCCCTACATTCCCTACCCAAAATAAAAATCTCTTGAATCCATTTATCCTCATGTTATTATCTATGTTTCAATCTGTGATACAAATGGCCGTTGTATACAGGTAGTTAATTTTACTTGTATTTAGAATTCGTTGCCATGTCATATACTAAAGCTATTGCTTTGACTTAAACAACCAGGGCTCCTGCCACTACTTCCTAAAGTGTTATTATAGTGGTTGAGGAAGCGTGAGAGAACTATATACGGTATATAGCGATGTCTCTTTTCCTCAACAGCTATAATAATTACTTTTAGATGTGGTGTTAGGCCCCTGATCATTTATTTTGTAATTTAATTCTCGAAGGCACCTCTCCATGTCTTTTTTCTTCTACTAACAAAAACTTTTCCTTTTTAGTCTTTTGTAGTAATAGTACTTTTTCCTTCGTTCTCATTTCGATTCTTGGGTTGTGCGTATACTTTCTGCGTTCTTCTAATCTTTTTTCCAAATTTTCAATACAACTAATATTCATCTAGGCTTTCATAGTAATGTAGAAATTGTAGTTTTAGTTGTTTCCTCTAGGCTCTTGTACTTTTCTTTACAAAAATCTGTTTTTAACTTTTATTCTTTAATTTGCTTAATTTTCTCTCTTGTCTTTCTGTAGTAGAGTTTCTCCTTTTTTCCTTATGTATTTTTGAAACCACAAACCTGGTATTATATTTATTTATTTTTATATTTTCCAGCACTCCAATGGTTATGGCCATCAATGGTGTTTTGCTATACATGTTTTAACATCTACATAACGCATGCATTCTACCAACGATCATGCAACCTATACACGCCCAATAGTCTAAACTTCAAAACAATTCTGTCAACTAGCTATTAAGTGACAACAAAGTTCTCTGCAATTTGGTTGACCCTTTCAAGGTTAACACAGTAGTGTTTATCGCTTACATCGTTTGAAACTACTTCGTAATTGTTGAGTATCACAGACCTATATAATTCAGAATTAAATACATTTGGACGTCTGCTTGGTGGTGTATATGTGTTGCATGGTCGTTGCAAACATACTAACAAACCTTGAATTTATATATCGTTATGACACGTGTGTATAATATTCCAGCCGCCGCCGAGCCGGCCCTACTCGCTGGCGAGCGCCGCGCCGCAGCGGGTGGCGCGCCCCGCCTCCGGGCCCGCGCCTAAACAGGCACCTTGTGAGTATACTCTGTCTTTATGTGATAATGCTAGCTTAATTATCGCCATACGATGAGAACCCTTTATTTGTCTCCTATATCAAAGAAGATTCACTGTAGAAGCCGTCCGGTTAACCCAGGATCCATACTTATATTATAAAGAGGTATGATTTGTATGTATGTTTTTAATGAATAAATTAAAAAAACTACAGCACCGATTTCGACAATTCTTTCACATTTATAATGCTAAATTATCCCAGATGAGCAAAGGCCATCCAATATGGATCTTCATGAAATCTCAGGAACTAAAGGTCGGTTTGAAAAATCTGTCTATATGTCTGTGTTAGATAGTAGATATCTTTATTGAGAAATACTATAGGATATATATCTACTATCACGTTAATACATATAGGAGCAGAGCATTAATGCAATATCTTACAAATAAGGTCCAAAATCTGGTGGAGTCAAAAAAAATAAAACGACTTTAAAAACCTTCGAACCACGCGTCGTCATTGGCAACAGCTAGTTTATAATATTAATATATGATGTGTCCACAGCGGTCCCCGTGCTAGAGCAGCCGCGGCCGGCGTCCGGCAGCGAGGCGCGCGCCTCGGCGCTGCCGCGGCCCTCGCGCCTGCCCGCGCCGCGCCGGGCGCTCAGGTAAACTCACTACCTATTACTAGATGATGATTCTGATTTAATGTGTCCTTTTGTCTGTAATCAAATCTAGCAAGTTGAATTTTTGCCTAAATCTCGAGTTTCAATGTTTTTGGCTATAAAAAATATGACAGGTTTGAACTTAACTCTGTCATACTTGAAATGTAGCTCTCCAACAACTTCAATTCCGAAAAAAAGCATAAGTTTTTCTCTATAACATGCATATGTAATATCCACTTAAACTAATTCTATTTACAATTAATTTGTTATTTTAAAATAAAGAATTTGAAAACCCAACATAACTTCACAATTTTCTTATCTAACATCACCACATAAGCTTCACAAGAAAACTAATGTTCGTTTGCAGGCCGCCGTCCGTGTACTCGGTGGCCCCGACTGCAGACGTGGACCATTACTGACACTTGGCTTGCTGCGCCGACATCCTCGCGAGGCGCCTCTAGCAAACACTCAACACCTAATAACTCGACTGATTAACTACGGTGTCTTCAAAACTTTTCTACTACAACAAATAATCCAATTTTGGCTTTTACTAAACATAATTTTTAACATTTTTTTGGTAATGTTTTACCGTCAGTATTAAACGCTGATAACCTAATATATAGTATTGACCAATTCGACGTATGAGACGGTTTGGCACGGTTAATGCGGAGACAATAAATTTATAAATTTCGTTGACATTGATATTTGAGATTAATGTAAATTATTAACTATTTAAATTTCACTTGTTATCATATTACCATATCGTTTTCTGAATGTTGTGTTGCTAATAGGATGTGTTGGTTGATTCATTTAATTCATCAAAACATTGTATTAAATTTCCGGCATTCAAAATTTTTCATGTAAAAATTTTGTTAATGTCTTCCAATGGGGGTGGGAAATAATCTTTTCAGGAGATGAAAAGTATACAGATTTCAGCCTCTGACTGTTGTATACTGTTATGTATCGCATCTCATCACTCAATGCTCTCTCGCGCCATCTCACTGTCAATGAAGCTCAAAATTGTATAAATTCTATCTAAATCATGATTTGGTACAAAGACATACAAATTAAGATATTATTCCTATATTATTATTTACAAATTAAGTGAGTAGTGTATCAAATGTTGGTTTAGTAATTTATTTCATAGTAAGAATTTTGCATTTTGTTTCAATTTAGAGATTGTAATCTTATAGGGACATGTAATTTAATCACATTTTAGAATTAAATTTATATACAATTATTCGTAATGCTCCTTTGTATACTAACTTTATCGTAGCATAGTAAATGTATACATGGCACACCTGACACATATTTTTAATAAAATATTAAACATAAACATTAAAAAGTTATCCAAATTTTTGCGCATATATTATATCTCACACATTGTACCGCACAAATTTCATGTAAGTATATTATAATTATTCTGTTGTAAATTGTGTAAATTTCAGTGTTACTATACTTGTAAAGCTTCGTTTTATCAATACTCTGCTTCCTACCGTTTGTATAGCAATCGAATTAATATTTAAATATAAACATATCGGGAATAAGAGACTTGTGTATAACCTACGTTGATTCCATTCATGTTAAAAATGCTTTATATGTATTTTGTTAAATGTTTAATGTGTATACATCGATGTTTTCCGGCCAAATTACAGTATTGTGAGGTTTTTGTGTAATCCGCAATAAATTAATAAATAATTGTTGCTTGGTGGCATTATAATTGTATATTTTGTAAACAACATATATATGTACAGGGTTGTTTGAGTTATGTGAAAGTCTACGTGCATTGTGTGCTAAATCTCTGTTCCCGCGTCTGTGGCCGCGCGAGCTGCGCCCGCCACACGACCGATAGAACACGTCGTGCCTTATTTAGGTAGTGTAAGGGAGTTTGTTTTCATTTTTTAATAAAACTATGTATTTAATGAACGCTTGTTTTATTATCTCCCATAAAATTATAATCTTTACATACTGTTTTTAGCGTTTTGTCCCCAAGGGGTATAATGGCAATATGTTATATAGCTGTATGTCCGTCTGTCAAGAGTCTATACCTCGGGAACGTTGATAGCTAAACGGATAATAAAAACGAACGTTGAGATAACTAAACAGGTGGTATGACTATAAATTTGATTTTGAATTAAACTTTCCTTTCAAACTTCTTATTCTATAGCTAATTTGTGCGGAACCCTCACCCGACCAGTGTTTGTCAAATAAATTCCGCTACCGTATTCTATCGTAAATACGGCCATATACCTACCAACAATAGAACTGGAAGATATTTTTATAACAAATAAAAGATGTGCGTAGCAATTGTCTAGTACAGTTCATTAAGAGCGGATGATGTGCCAAGTGTGTCAAAGAAAATTATTGGGCACACGTCACGTCTCGTGTGTTAGTTTTTTCTCTGCGTTGGGTCAGAGCTAAAGGGGCGGGGCGTCCCCGAGCTATCACATAGCGATTTGGGACAGTACGCGTTGATAGATGAGTTATGAATATAAAATTTTAATGTAACTGGTTGCAAAGTAATAATGGGTTATAATATGAATTATTAGCTGTTGAATTATGTGGTTGGTTGGGACTTTGGGACAGATGCCTGTATATTGATTTATAAAAATTAGGAAGTGATTTGGGGGCCTACCACAACAATATTACAACAGTTTTATTTATTTGGACAGTTGAAGAAGAGAGAGGCAGCTCTACGCCGTATAGAGCGTTGTCACGCTTCCACAGCTGAAATATTACTTTAAGCGATGACAGTAGACCCCTGACTACTATAGCGCTATTATTTCATTTGTTAAACCTATGCTCAGTGCCGGCGTTAGGGGGGGGGGGCGTGATGGGGCGATGGCCCAGGGGGACAAATTCGGGGGCGCCAAGGTCTGAAGTCGGAGTCTCTTGCCTCTTCTGGTGCAAACCCTCAGAACTGTGCTCTACGCTCTGTGCATATGCATATTTTTAAATGAGATTTTTGCTTTTTTGTCACGTAAAACCTTTAATACAAACTAGCTTATGCCGCGGATTCGCCTGCGTAAATTTTCCCTAGACTTCTACGACTGTACGTAAGTAGTACCAAAATTAGGCAAATTGCTATAGACGTCGAGTCTTAACGAGATGTAATTCATTTAATATGGATATAGGTTGACGCTAGAAGTAGTACGAGGACTTGTCGGCTATTGTGCTTGCATTACACCAGTAAGTATTCACTGAAATGTATTAAAAATACTTTATTAATGTACTGTATTAATACTTACCTACTCATAAACTATAACTTATAAATATATAGCTTTGCCATTGCAAGGCTCGTAGGTATATGAACAAAAATATCCTGAGTTTTCGGTAATTTAGAAACAAATGTGAGTTGTATTTCAACAAAATTAATAAAAAACAATATATTTTTTTACAGAAATAAATACAAATGGCTCCAAATAAAAACTAAGGAGACAAACTTTTTTTGGAACCGAATGACAGTTATCAATACTTCTATACTATATAATAATATACTTAAAACTAAAGAGTTTGTTAGTTTGTTTGAACGCGCTAATCAAATTTAAAAATTCTTTTTGTGTTGAATAGACCATTCATCGAGGAAGGTTTTAGGCTAAATAGCATCACGCTGCGACTTATAGGAGCGAAGATACAATGGAAAATGTGAAAAAATCAGGGCAGATATAAATCATAACTTCTAACCACGCGGACGAAGTCGCGGGCAACAGCTAGTTTCATATAAAAAGAACTTATAATATCGGTTTATTCAGTACGAAGGTACAAAACAAAATACAGATGAATTGAAAACCCCTCTTTTTTTAAATCGGTTGAAAAATCATCAGTTAAGTCAGTCATCACTGAAGTATGAAAATACACATCGTTTTCCGATAAAATTCTTCTCTTTTTCAAATTCTAACCAATCCATCGAAAAAGAACGAAGTAGTTATTTAACATAAGTTTAAATATATATTTGTCCTATAAATATATATTTAAACCTATAAATATATATTTTGTCACAAAGCAAGCCTTAAACTGGGCATAATCATATTATTATGCTTTCGATAAAAACTAAGCTTGTTAAGTTTTAAAACTCAGAACAAACTAGTTTTCAAACTTAAATTTTATTTACATCTGAGGGACAGATAACAATTAAATTAAATCCAGTTGTTTAATTTTCAAATCATATCATAAAACTCGAATAATGTAAGCATACAATCAAAAATTTGAATTAATTTTACGAAACTATAATAAGTCCGAATCATACTTAAAGCTCCATGATTAGACTAAATAATGTTTACAAATTGAGAACTAAACTCAGTGTTGCAATAGGTAAATAGACAAGAGTCAGAATCGGACCGCCTTTTACGACGCTAGTAGCGCCCAACTGTCACCTTGACTTTAGTTGTGTGTGTGTGTGAACGAAATCGCACGTTACGTTATGTGAGTGTGCGACGTCGTGAGTGCTGTCTACGAGTAATTTTTGCTTTTTACCTTTTTATTTTTATAAATAACCGATGTAGACGAAGTGATTAGTAATGTAATAACCTCTAGTGATAAGAATTGTGATATATCGATGAAATGGCTCTTAAAATACGCAGTGTTTTCATCTACTATGTGATCCCGTGCAATAACTCGTCACTTCGGTTGTTTGTCAATGACGTCTGCGTTTAGCGCAGCAAAAAGTGGAATTTTAGTTTGATTGTGACAAGTAGTGCAAACATAAATTATATAAATCGTGTAAATAGATGAGTGACCGTAAAATGGATGAGTGTCTTCTTCATTGGAACGTTCTTTTATCAACTGGGGCCAACAGAGGTGGCTCATGAAGAAAGGGTTAGTTTACCTGTTTATGTTTACTTTATATGTTGTACACATCTGTGATTATACTTGTAACGGCTATTTATATCATAATTACGGCATCGTTGCGAAAGTTGGATGTCTCATAATTTGACGAGTATAGGTTATAAGGCTCATTATTTGTTTGTTGACTCACAGGTCTTTAATTATATAATTTGTTTTGGGGGTGGTTTCTCAAGTGTAAGCTGCCTACCATAAATGCGGATGCAGTTAGTACTATGTATTGAGGCTGGGATGTGTTATTTTTCTTTTGTTACTTTCTCTTATCCATGAAGTGAAGGGAGTGAAGGAGACAGACAGATAGCCGGCTCTAGGCGTGCGACAGAGATGACGCTCTACACCAAGTTGTATGGCCATGTTTAGATATCCAATAGTTTCATGAAAACTTTACTTTTGCTACTATTAATTTATTTGAAAATTTGTTGCATTAAGTTGTTAGATATAGTTTTGAATGTAGAATAATGTTATATTAGTATGTAAGCTCTGGTCTATGTCTTGGCATAAGCTGAATTTATTTAAATTGCTAATTTGTAACTCATAAAACTATTATAGTTAGTTTAAATGTTTATAAGAACTTGTCATTACTCGTGGCTAAGTTTCATACATATTGCTAATAATTGACCATAGGTGTTCTGAAACATAATCATCTTAAACATTAAAAAACATGACACATACCTTCAAATATATATACTTTTTTTAAATCCATGGCTATAGTATTTTACTCTACTGATAAACAAGACTTACCAACCTTCTTGAAAAGTACAACACCATACAACACAATAAAAAAAATCCTGAGCATAAACAACAGTAATGTTTAGGTAATGATGTTCTTTTTTTGCATTATTGTCCTTCAAGAATCAGTTCTTGCTTCATAAGGTCTTGCAATAAGTATGACTCATTAAAACATCTTGCAATGGCATGCCATATTACTAAATATATACTAAACACTGCATTAAAGGAGGATTACTTTATATATATTAATAGTAATATTTAAATGTAAATGAATAAAATATCTGTAATCCAATATTAACACCACTTGAAGACCTGCTAAATAATTGCCTCATTATAAATATAAATGAGGTTTTATACAATTATTTATCCTGGCAACATAAAAACAAATTACAGAAACTTTAAAGTTATTCTGGTTATTAATTTAATGTGGTTTGGTTACTATTTATAAATTTACATGATAACTGTTACATTGATAAAGCATTTCTGTTGACTTGATCATTACAATGCTAAATTATACCATATATTTATAATATTATTATTTCTTATACACATATATAGTTCTGTAGATATAACTTTCCTTTTTTTTGCATTTTTCTGCTTGTATAGTTGCTTGTAGGTTGCGAAGATGTCCCTATAACTGACATGAGCCTGTATGAAAAATTGTTTCATTCAAAGTTTCATCAAAATTAGCTCAGCAATTTAGCCAGAAACATGTTACTGACAAACCTACTACCGTTTATGTACTCACAAAAAAGCAAAAATAACAGGAACATAAAAGAGAACATGTACAACTTTTCAACTGCTTATTTCATAAGAAACCTCCATCAGTAGACTTGATAGAAAAATATGTTGATATTGGCAGTCAACAGTTGTGTTTCTATTTGTAAACTTATACTAAATATTACAACAACAGAAACTACAAAATTATCAGAACTTATTTTAATAAAGTACTTATGTACCTCTTATTATTAGAACTGAAACAATAAAATAATTTACAACAATGACTACATTTGCTAACTTAGTCACAGTACCTTAATAACATAAACATGTTAACTGACAATTACTTTGTAACATGATATTAAATCCCTTTGTCATCTTAGAATCACTTATTAAGTATGACACAAGACACTAACCTACCTATACTCTGTTGGTTTAGGTACCTACGAAAAAAGGAAACAATCTTTATGAAACTTTAACACAAACACATATTAAATAAATAAACAACTGATATATTTCAGTGGTATATTCAATTTGGTAATCTTTATTGTTGTTTTACATTGATTTTTTGTCAAATAAGGTTGTCTATCCTTTTTAAATAACTAAACAATTGTACACTAGTCATTTGAACATTAACTTCCACAATGTTGAAGTTGATATTAGAAAGAAATACTCTCAAACAGCTTGGGAGTTTGAAACTGATAATATCTGAAGGGTGATCAACACAAACACTGAATAATCCCATATAAAATATGATGTTGAATAATTGTTAAAATTGTTTGGCAATTTAATGATCTCTAATAGGGAGCTGTCTCCCTATTAGAGATCATTAAATTTATTTTATCACCTTTGCAAACCTTATATAAACAGGGTAAAGTCACATAAGCTTAAAGAAACAATTTAAATTTAGTAAAAGTATGACATAGAACTAGTATTTTTTACTACAAGTTAGTCCACTAATCAAGACTAATCCACAATCACAAAAATCTTGAAAACTTAAAGCTTTGAAAGGATGAGGCATTTACACATAATTGAATTATCAAAACTGAGGAAAACAAGACACTAAAATGATAGAATATTTTTATTTTATCTAAGAACTATTGTCCTTAGACATTTCTTTGGCTTAATGTGTGATTGATCCAAAAAGTGATGAGACAAAGCTAACTTTAATGATCAAATTAGATCCTATAAACTGCAGGTGTCTATAAGCCAAAAGAACATACCAATATTTTTAAGCAGTAACCAGATCACTGAGATACTAAACTAAAACTAAGAACAAATAAATTATATTTGTTTGTCAAATCCTCTTCACATGGTACGCAATAAAAATATTCTATTCCATTCCATAACTTCACTATAACATACATGGTTTAATATCTTCAAATTATTAAATAAGGAAATATGTATTGAAATTATATGAAACACACAGGCATGAGAATTGCAAATGGCTAAAGAAGTTGTCAATAATAATACTATGTTCGAAAGATTTATGAGTAATAAGTAAGACACTAAATAAATTATGTACATTCAAGGCACCTTGATTGAACTTGTATTGAATGTTTGACATTGTACTAACACTCAACATACGATAAAAACTTCTTACATTGTCCATACCAATTAGTACTTATTATAAAAATTCAAAGTCTGTCTGAAATGACTTTATAGCTAAACCACGCAATGTTTTTGAGAAAAGTTTGCAAAATATAAAAATGAATAGTATTATTCTGCAGCAGAAATAAACACACAGGAAAGATTGCATAAAGCTTGTATGTAATATCATTGACAAATTCAAAGCCTACTTGATTAAACATGATTAAAAAATAATTTAAAACTTTTTGTTACAAAACAAACTACTAAACACAATTAAACAACTTTCCTAAGCATCTTTAAATAAACAGAGAAATGTAGAACAATCTTAACATATGGATTTCTATTACACTAGGAAACCTTAGTCTGTGTTACTTCAAAAAGTTGTCAAAAAGCCCTGTACACTTAACATGACCAGGCAGGACTAAGCTGATCTGTACAGCTAATTTTCTTTAATTAATATTTTGGCTACAATTTTGTCTAACAAACTGTTCATTACTATGTTATAGTACCATAAGTACTTCAAGCATCTCAATAGTCCGTCTTATATGCATACATAATATATTATATGCATATATAACTTAACACATACACACTGATTATTTTTATTGACATCTTGTTGTACTTATAGACTTATAAAACTAGAGTTTTGGAATTTTTTTTCAATAATATTTTGTAACACACACAGTTTTACACTGTTGAATAAGTAAGTAAGAGTAACTAATTATCTTTTAGTAATTAATCAAAAGGTAAGATAGAACTTAATAGTACTTAGAAATACTTAACTTCCCTCTCAGAAAGGTTTATTCAAAGGTATTTAAGTAATCTCTATGGTTTGCAACAAAAATATTTAACAATTTAACCGAAATCAATATTTAAAATTTACAATAAGACTAGTTTAAATAAATTGTGTCAATTCATAACTACAGAATATTATGCCTGACCTGGCTGTCACAAAAAAGCTAGTTACTTAGATAATTAATTTGTCAGCAAATAAAATACACATAAAATTATGTTTTAGTAACAATTCAATCAACAAAACTTAAAAAAACAATAACATACGAGCATAGTTTAATAACTCAATAAAACATCGCCTCTTATTGCTTAGTGTATAAACAATAATATTTATTTTAATAACATTCTGCAGTTTTCCTTGTACTTGAAATATTCCATATGGTCATGAAGTAGTCAGAAGCCAGTACGGGCATTTTGGACAAGTTGCTTACCTTGACCCCTGCATGTGCCACTGTGTCAAGGGCCACATCCTTTAGGGGACTACCTGTCTTTTTGTATATGCCAACCGGTTAATGTATAGAATTATTTCCTATACATAAATTACCGGTTCTTTACAATAATTTTGTGAGGCAAAACGGTCTTTGTTGCTAATGTAAATATTTATGTCTGCAGCATTTATTTTCATACCTTTTAATCTTTGATTTAATATGTTCCATTTGAAAATCTGGATCTGGATGTCAGAAATCTGTGAGTGATTTGATTTATTTTTTTAACATCAAAGGATATCAATCTCCTAACACAATATTTATCATTACAAACAGCAGAAATATATGTACCTCCAGAATGTGTAAAAGAAAGTTTCCTTGTATTATTAAAACATGTGTTTAAGTCTGGGTAACTATCAAGTAACGATTTTCTGTCGATAGTCAATAATGGCGGGCAATTATATTAATCGTAGTTGCGCACGCGCCGATCTTGTAACAACCTCGTTATCGGAGTTTTACGATTGGTCGACTCTTAATTCCTACTCCTAAAAACAATGTACATGTATATGTATATTTATGTTTCTACGATTTGAGATAAAATTTAGTAATACATATACCTATCATAGGTCAATGCAAAAGGTTTCTTGCGCAATGTAATTGTGTTTAAATGTTACAATAAATTGTGTTATGAATGACATACTTACTCGTACACACCGCGTTATATTTACGTGACTTCATTGTCATAAATTATACTATACGCGTTACTTTACACAGATTGAATCGTTAATTATACTAGATAATACATTAGAATAATGTAGCACCTAAGTTGTTTACACAGAGATAATAATGAAGTAGCCAAACCATTGAGTACTTTATCCTCAAAGTTTGTTATGAACAATGAAGGAAATAGTCGACTCTTACGTAAGCGCATAGCTATCCGGCGGTGGACACCGGACCACCCGGCTTTGTTTGTTTTTGTTACGTCTAACTAGCTGCTTAAAAAGATCCGCCACACCCTCCCGATCCCTGGGCCATGGCGGCCGCGAGGGGGCGCATCGATCATCGCCAGGTCTCTACCTACGCCGGTCGTTGAAACTGACACTTTAAATCTATCCACTTTACTAGGGTGAAATACTTTTTAGTCGACCTTTTAAGTGTGTTTAGGGTCGTTGAACTCATTTTATATTTTTTTCGCTGGCATTTTTAATCCTCTCAGTTCATAAAGTTCGCTGCTTGATGCAAATAAGTTCACTAATAAATGTGGCTACCGTTCACTTGCGCCTAACAACCTTTAAAAGCAATTAGGTTACCGTGAATAATGATGTTCTTGAACTATTAAGGTAAGAACTATAATTAAAGTCTAATACAATAAGTTTAAGGCAGTAAAAACTAGGTACTTTTATAATAGTACGTTGTTTAATTTACAATCAAACACGAAGTTGATAGTCGAGTTTAAATCTATTAACACAAATAATTATTTACACACGTAAACGAGTTTGTTCTAATTAATGTAATCCTATATTTGCCGCTCTCAATTTGAAGTCGTTCAATGTAATGTCGCAGCGCATTAGAACTAATCTTGCTTAATAATTTGGTTTCAAGCAAACGCTCCTACCGAATACAGTTGAGCGCAGTTTTGACAGAATTATTGTAACGGTCCATCCGCGTACAGAGGGGAGCATTCTAGGGATTCGCGAATAATTGCAATAAATAGCGAACATGGAGTAAGATCTTCACCCTAAGATTGTTGGCACGACGCCCAACACAGCGTCGTTAATGCCTAACTCTACTTATAAACGATGTCAGTTAATTAATGTCGCAAAAAGAGAGTCACAGGCGAAAATTCAACAGATTTAAAGCCGGTTTTGAACGAAATATTTGTTTGATACGAATAAAATGGAGACAGTTTCCACGTATTGCCCCGGCCCGACCAGCTTACCTGTAAAGCTTTGATTAAGATACAAAGTATCCCCTGAGGGTTAATCGAGGGTTGTTATTATTGAGAATTCGTTGAATTGAACTATGTAAATATATTTATCTCATTTAAATGCTATTTGAATTTTTGAACGTTTGCCTCTTCTGGCGGTTTTGGACGTTGTACCGCGATAAAAGATTTACAATTATGAATATGTTATAAGCAAAATAATATTTTTATTGCACTTTCACTTCTACTTCTGATGAGAAACATTAAATCCGATAAGTCCTTTTGTAACATATCAAACGTATTGATAGTATTCTGCTAAGAAATAAATAAGTATTTCTGATTACCTGACAGGTGAAATTGCTTGCATGTGTAGTTTTTTCGTGTGGTCCCTTTACAACCTGATATTGACTAGTTTAAAATCTAAACTAGTCATACACCTCAGACGTAGTTCAGCATACATTTGAATAAAATTGTGTTATTTCCTACAAATTCAAAAGTATTTTTTTAAGAAAGTATTTGTCATTGCAGCGGATATATCAGTGAACGCGACATCCATTACTTTTCTTAAATTAGTCTCGTCTAAGAGTAAACGAGTAGGTAACTAAAACTAATAATAGAAAAGGGAAACCAATTCATTAACCCTCACTGGGTGCAGGCAACCTTTCCAACAGGGGTTGGGTTCCTTACGCTTTTAAATTTTTAAAATTACGAAAATCACCGGTTCTTAAACGTTGTCGCTTATTTTTATTTGTTTACTTTCTGTGTTTAGATATCTTTCTTATGAGTATTCACTAAGTAATTAGATATTTTATTTTCATGTTAATAAAAAATCATAATTTTAAATATATATAGGGTTTTGGAGGGCCTTTGCCCAGTTGTGGGACATAATAGTGTAATAAAAATAAAACCTCAATTACTATAATATTCTTGATCGTAACGTTTTTGTCTTAATAAAACTAACCATGAATTACCTATATCTTATTTAAAACAGCAACACGACAAAGTTCCTATTTGAAACTAAAAAAACTTACTATTAATAGCACAGTTATAGTACTCATTTAGCTAAGAAATCTAAGACATTAATCACATCGACGTGATTTGCATTATCATTTAGGGTTATAATTTTAAAACCCAAAATGTCACACGTTCACCTTAAAAAATAGAAATAAACAAATGATGAAGGAAATTCAATTGAAATTCAAACATTAGAATACAAACTACAGAAGGCCTAAAACCACGACTTAAAATGGTATTAATTGTGGAAGCGTGACAGCGCACTACTCGGCCTATAGCGGTGTCTCTCTCTCACAATATACGATAATCATTCTAATATTATAAACGAGAAATTATGTCAGTGTTTGTTACCTTTTTACACGTAAACGGCTGGACCGATTTTAATGACATTTGGTATGGAGATAACTGGCACCTCGTATTAAAACAAAGGCTACTTTTATCTGACTGCGTTAGATAAGGGAAATATTTTTGCAGCTATAACCGACAGTAGGCATACGAAGCCGCAAGCAATATCTAGTTTTACTTTAATAGGTAGACGTAGGCCCCCAGGTCTAAGACACTAATTATTTTTCTATCGTCAATGTTTTACCAAACCACGTCAACAAATGTACGTAATTCATGTCATTTGTAATTCGAATGTCGTGCATTTAAAACCCAAAGCTTGCTTCATCTTAGCAAACTGGTTACGTAGTCAGACATAAATAAATTTGTATATATATACGTAATACAATCTGCTTTGGTAGTGACTTATGTTAATAGCTTGAATGTTAATTATTTAATAGGTGATTCAAATAACAATGGGAGGGACTGCTATTGGTAGTTAATTGTAAGTTTGGGCATTTAGTTGTGAATGTTTTATGTTTAGTTGAAAGTTGTTAAGAGTATTTAAGAAACTAAATAATATGTCGTTGATGTAAGTCAAATAACTGCATGAATCGAAGTCAGGACTAATTAATTTTACGTCAAAAGGATCTGATAAAAAAAAACTTTGTAAGAAATATTATTTTCATAATTTTCTTGATTAGAAGATATTCCGTCTTCAATAGGTTAGATAGTCTACATCATAATTAAAACACATCTTTATGTAAACAGCATCTTGGATTATTATAAACTGTCATTTGAGCTATCAAAGTCTGGTCCGCACAGATATTAAATGAACAACTTAATGTTGTAATCAACTGATTCCGTAACGTTAACAGTTTATTTACCTATGCAGTGAGATATAACATCTGTGGGGCCTACCACCAACTCTCGTAACAAAAGTGTCCTAAGTGTGAGCGAGATAAAGTACTACTTATCGTAGAGCGCCGTCCCTTTTCAACAACTCTAACAGATTACTCTAGTCGGAAACGAAAGAGAATATTTATAAGAAAGCTTCGGGTTTCCATGCGATTGTGATTAGTATGACAAGCCACAATAAATGTTACAACTCCACCCTTTACAAATGCTAGTATATTTTTAGTACTGGCAGCTGGTTGCGTAAGATATCAAATTGTTTGTACAGGTTTCGAGTTATTATAGATAACAATAGTTTATTTTATAAGTGTAAGGTTTGGCTGTTTGTTACAATGTTTCGACTAAACAACTGAAGTCAAGTTTTGTAAAAATAAGGGCCTGGAATGGAATAGGTCTCCAGCAAGGAGTTGACTTATATTATAAGTGCCGATAATCGCGATATCCGCGTTAGTTTAACTTTGACACGCAGGATGTATTGATACTTGCTACTTCTTTATTTAGTAGTAGAAAATTCAGTACTGTGATATACTCCATTACTCTAAGTGCCTAAAAAAGGTACACAACCTGGTGTATGTTTTGTCTAAAAATAAAACGCGACTGAAAACAAAATACAACTGTAAATATTGTCAAATCAAACATACCACCGAAAATAACTGTCTCGTCTTTTAGTGTTTATAAAAGTACAGGCTAATATTTGTTTACAATTTTAAGTACGTAATGGTATTTTAAAGTTCTATAGAAAAGAAAGATATAATATTCAATTGCTTCTGGAAAACAGGAAAAAATCTTTTACTTATTCAGAGGAACATGTGAACACGTGCCTACAATTAATTTTAAACGTATTTAAAAATCTGTCACAAAATGGAAACTTGAAACAACTTTTTGTAGGCCAAGGCAAACCTTTTTGGTTGTTTCTGTCCCGTATTAGTATAGCTATTTATTTAGATCGGTACGTTTTATTAATAGTTTTTATTGAACTATCATGAGTATAAAGCTGTTAATTTAATATACCTGGTACGTTAATTTCTTATTTCGTAAAACATTAACATCTGAATTAAGTACTCTTTTAATTACAGATTAACGTAAGGTTAGGAATAAATGTTTAATAGTAATAATTTAATTTATTAAGTGCTCGTAAAATTGGGTTTTTATTTTGTTAGATAAGTGTCTGATACTACGATGTTTTAATTTAGTTTAATAGCACTGTTGTTCGAGACAATTGGCAATAATAATAAATCATGACCTTAACTTATGTATAACATTCAAATTTAAAAGAAATCGAAAACTATAATTTTATTACGAGTACTTACATATTAAACATAAAATAGAAGAGGATGAGACCCTAAAGTAAAACACACAATCTGTAAATTCTTCTAGAATAATTTTTGGTATGAAAATGATAGCTTCAGTAATAGGCTAATATGCAATATTCAGTTACTAAAAATATTTTACAATGTAACCTAAAGTGGTGTTGCGATATGCTTTACGACGTCGATATTAATCAATAACTTTTTGTTCGTCCCTATTCATTTTGTCACCCTAACGTTTTCTGCGGCTGTTGCATCAATTTGATATTATTATTGTTAGAATGTATATAGAAACATTTGAGGGTACGAAATTGAGGAAATATAAAATTTGCAGTAGCAGATCTCTGACGATTCGATTTTTTTAATGTACAGCTCAATTTAGACAGGTAGGTAAAAGGAATGTGACAGGACTTTAAAAAAAATGCAAATTAAATGAAGAGTAATTTAAAAAAAAAAAGGAATTTCTCTAAAACTTTGCTTGCTAACAAGATGCTCGTATAAGTTATCTCTTCCTTTTAACTCGATTTTATTTTTAAAGTCTTTTAACTAACGAGCGCAGCTATTTTCACCCTCCGCAACCTAGTGGACCCTATTTATATCTGTCTTAGAGCCGAAATTGCATTCTATTTTAGTCCTTCGATTGTTTGTCGCTATTTTATTTGTTATTTTTGAATGGAGGCATTTCAGTCGCGGTGTCGGGGTTTGATGAACCCTCTTATTTCTCACCCCCCGTCATTGAAAAGTTGACATTTGCTCGTCTATTTAAAGTAACGTGATTGTAGTGAAACGCTCGTGAAATATTGCCGGTGTCAAGACGTGATTACGGGATTTTTATGGTTCGAGAATAATGTGGTTTTTAATGGACCGTTAGCTGTCGTGTGCCCGCCATATCCGCGAGTTAGTTTTAGACAAGTTACACAGTTACTGGCAAATATATTTTTCGTTGCTACAGCAATAATTTATCCGATACCGCAGCTGATGATAGCGATGGTATTAATAAAACGGGACCAGTAAAGATTTATTTAAAAACAAAACGCTATCATTTCCTTCTATCACTGCTCTTATATTATTCACATAAATAATTTAGTTTTAATATATTGTGCATTGATGTTTATTTATTATGTTGCCGATATCACACTGGGGCACAATAATTTAAATGTCTCGCAGAGAGCTTCTTTTATCACAAGAATTACTAGGATAGAATCAACATTATTCATGTAAGAAAAGTATCTCGCCTAGAGCAATACTTATGAAAAAATGTACATTCCAATGTATCCCTATAAATGTCGCAGTTCAATGCAAAAGTCTCTTTTCATGTAAAGGAAAATCAAAGCTTACAACCCCAAACGCCAAGCTTGCCAGCTTACCACAATTATCACGATAATTTCCTCACAAATTATCAGTAGATAAACCTCTAATGAATTCTCATATATTCCACATACTTCATAAACTTAATAAGACCATGTACTTAGTAAATTAATATAGTGCATATAGAACCGGGCGCGTCGAACCGGGTACCTAACACAGTACAGTAAGCAGTCCAGATTGTGAACAACTTAATTAATAAACTAAGTAAGTTAGCGCCGGGAACAAAGGCTCATTTGGAAAGAACTTCAATTATTTCTGTCTTACTAAACAAGATTGTAGTGCAGTTGTGGCTTGTTGAAGCCAATAATTGATCTTTTCGTATGGTTGATGTATGTAGAATTAGGTGTCTATTTTTTTTATAATTAATAAGTCGACTCCCGTGCTAAGGAATTTGTTCCTTGTGTCTCGGGGTTTCACAAACATTCAATTCATGTGAATAAAGACACCCGTTTATGCCGCCAATAGGCTTCTAACTCCTCTGACGTAGCTAAACACTCTGTGATGTCTTCCATCAAAGTTTTTATTTAAAAAATTAAATGAGTATGAGAATGTATATGAATTTACAGTATATGAATTTTCATTTTATTGTCTAAATGCATACTACGTTTGCCTTGTTGTTTTTGCTTCTCAAGCATTAAATTAATACAACACAAAAACACCTACCTCGCAATAATGTCACAATCTACAACGTTTAGTTTATTTTGCGTTACAAATAATTCACCTTGAACCTGAAGTTATCATGTTTTGCATAAAATCAACTATTATTTATTTACACTCGGACATTTATTCCGAAGATTAAAGTGTACATAATTAATTGAAATGTACCTTTAATAAACATTAGCTGTTATAATTTAGGACGACGGTGTTGGAGAGTTTATTATAAATGTTTAATGTGCTGGTGAGGTGTTCGAAAAAATGTTACCCTTAGTGGTAATTTTGCTGCCTAGGACGGCAACTTTAGCTAACTGATCAATGTTGTTGCCTCTGCATGAGGAAACACCCCATGCTGGCACAAGATATGCTTACACTTTCCTGTATGAGGCATGTGCACATGCTTGACCCTATTTATTACTCACAAGGAACTAGTTTTTTTGCCATTACTTTCCCACTGCAGGGCAAACTGGATTCTTCTATCCATTTGTTGTGGTATGCATCCAGTTCCGTCATTCAGGGCTTGAGATGCCGCCCTATATTGGACAAAATTCAGTGCATACATATTTTGGGCCAGGAGTTACTGGGTAATCGAGAGTCTTAATATACTACACACACTACAATATTAAAACAGACAAAACTAGGTTAATTTCTGAAGAATGTTTTCTCTTCACCTAATTTAAAAGGCGTCGCTAATCTATTTCTATGACTTCCCCGGGACAATACCACAACAATGAGAAATTCGATGTTCCTGTTGCTTCGTGTTATCCCCTCGCATTATAGATCCGCGACCGAGGCACAACTTGTAACGCCTCAGTGAAAGTAAATTCTTTAGAGTAGCATCGGTTTCTTCGAATGAGTTTAAGCCTAGCAGAACGTTAGTGTTGAAATGCTCTTCGTAAATATTTTATTTTGTAAGATGGCTTGAGCTTGAGAAATACGAAGTTCCGTGGAATTGAAATAAGATCCTACCTTAAAAGTGAAGGATGTAAGAATAGAGCTATGCATTTTCTTATACTATTTCGGACAATGTAGCCTAGACGGTAAGGGTTTAGTCGGTAGAGGCGTCGCCTTCGGAATAATAACAGAGTGTAATGTGTACTTTGCTTTATAGCGGGTCGTCTCGTGCGTCCGGTTTGACGTTTTTCTAGTTCTAGATTGAGTCTAACACAATGTACTGACCTTTGTCCGATTTGTTGGTAAACCTGTCCGTTTTGTATCGGTAATTATTTTTTAATCGTCATATCGTATTATCCTCAAGTTTTTTATGATACTCTATAAAGTCATTATTTTGTGATTTGAGTAAGTACATAACGTTTTATAAAAGTCCGATTAAACAGACACGATCATGTTATTTGATTTCTATTCTGACGCACGTTAAACTTTTCACACTATTTTTATTTTTTACGTGTTTGACAACACGAGCATAAAACGCGCTATTCATATTTCGGTAACATGAAATTTATTAGACCAACACAACAAACAATCGGACGAAATAGATAAAAAACACATTTGAAACTATTCAGTATTATGTTTTGGCACTTGATTTCCAGGGTAAATTGAGTCTTAGCATTACTCAGGTACTGAACTACCGATTTGAATAAAAAACTGAATTCCGCAACAAAACAAAAGCAAATCAACTGAAAATAATCAACCACAAAGGTTAACACGAAATTGATACTTTTTAGTATAAACGCTGACCTACTTTTTTATCCGTATTTATTTTAAACCGAGATGAGGGTTGTATCTTAAACCGTGACTAAATAAATACCGGAAAACATGATTACTATAGTACTTAACTTGCGAATACGGTACATGCTAGAAATGTGGTATTAAAGGACTGTTAGCACTTTACGCCCAATAAATTGTTAGCTGGAATAAATTATTTTCATCGCTCGTCGTGCCTGATTTATCGGTGGAAGGTTGAAGTAATAGTTTCAGGATGTCGACGGGCGTGGTACTGAGGGACCGTTCCCTGACACGCGTTTAGTGACAGACTTGTCTTAAAATAAACAAACTTAGGAATTCGTCTCTCCATATGTTGTGGGATAAACGACATTAACGTTTCGTATATTCACAAAGTGATGTAAAACTGAATGATTGTATTTGAAATACGTTTGATTAGACGTAGTTACCCAAAGGGTAAAAACCGATTTGTCTGTCCGTCCGTCTATCCGTCCGTTACTAGCCTGTATCTTATTAACCGTGATAGATAGATGGTTAAACTGGTGGTGGATGGTTTCCACTCATGAATTTATGGCAACCATCCGATATTATCTTTAGCCTTTTTGTATGGAACCCTTAGTATCGCGAGTCGGATTCCCAATTGACCGGTTCTCATTGAAGTATTTGCTAAAGTATAATCCATATTCGTATCTCGGCATGTCAAACTTGTAGTCGAAGTGAACAAGCTCGGAGCCAATAAATACATTTGTCAAGTATTTAGTTGTGGAAACTAGTTTTCGAATTGACCTTTCTCGGACTCATTGATCCGATCTTGCTTTTAGGATGTGTTCAAAATATAAAGGATGCCAACGATAGGATTTACAGTTAGTTCATCACACACGACATATTGTAAGCCTTGTGTTAACAATTAGCGTAACAGGAAATAAGTAAGGGATTGTCGCTTATACTGTGTGAATTTGTTTTTGTGAAATTCATCTTATTAACAGACTCTACTAGATTAGAAAGTATAAAGGATTTTCCTTTGCCGCAGAATCTGGAATAAGTAACAACAAATAAAAATCAAGAACAGTTACGTACAGCAAATATAGTTGAGTTTAATCCAAAGTAAACCATAAGAATGATAATTCTTTAACTGTCAACCAAAAGTCATATCTGTCACAACACTCGCTAATATTAAGCCAGTTATAATTGTTGTTTGACGTCCCGAGTATCAACAAACACCATTGGAGAGGTGTCATAATTTCTTACGAAAAATCTTGTTACAAATTTTATTATCTGACATTGCAAAAACCTGAACGGTCGCATATTTCTCTAGTGAAAGTGAAAGGTCGTTCTCTCCTCCTTCCTCAGCGGCCGAGATATGATACGACTGTTTTGTATACATCGTTTCATTGACGAACAACCGTTAAGAGAAGAGTTGTTTTAATTTGTCCGTATAATAGTATGCGTGTCATTCATTAACTATTACTAGCGTTGCGTTGTTAGGCACATATGGACTGGTATTAGATTGTCTTATGTGGCCGGATTATTGCTAACATACTTTTTTACACGTCAAACATTTTTGTTTGTTAGTTGTTATCTTGAATAGTGTTCGTTTTGTGTGCAAACGTGATTCAGTTAAGAATATTTCGTTCTGAAATTGGATGTAACTTACACTTAGTTGAATGAACTTTTTCTTCGAGCTTATTAAACTTGCCTACCACTTCATAAATTATTGTGACGTTACCTCGAAACTGTTTCTCGACTTTGTTGCTTATATATAAAATTCTGAAGTGGAAAGTTTTAGTTGTTGAGAATTTTCGGTATATTATCTCATTGTACCAATTTACAACTTTTCTGAGACATACGTTTCTAAAGCTAGTAAGAATAAAGTCTTGGTAAGTTTATTGAACTTAAAGATATGTATAGGTATACTTTATTGATTGCTTTCTATGTAAAGTCACGCAGGTTATTCCGGTAATGCATAAATGTCTAATAAAAAATCTAGAAATAAATTACTTTATCAAATTCTATACACCCAAGTAGCTGCCTTCATTATTAAGTTGCTTCAATAACCGAATAGCAATACACAGTATTGGCTTTCAAGTTGGCCCAATAATGCAGTACAAAATTAACAAAGCGACCGCTGTGGTGTAGCTAACTGATCAAGTCGGCGATCGTAATAGATAAACAATGGATTCTGTTTTATACAATGGATGGACGTCGCAACTGGCCAGTTCACGGATTACTCGGCTAATGAGAATTGCATCGATATCCTAATTAATACAGTATTATCTATAATTGTAAAGAGGTTGAGTTGACGTTGTAGGCGTCAATATCACGATGTACAGAACTTATATGGAAATTATTACCGCCAGTAGAGAGCCACATTATTGATGAGTGTCTGTCTATATTTGTCTGGCTACATTTGAGCAAAAAAAATCTCCCAACGAAGTAGAAACGGGTCACTTAGGCCTCAATATGTTCATAATTCTAATCCTAACTTACAATTCACTACAGATATGATGGATTAGATCATGTATCAATCCATCAATCAATCAATTATTTTTGTACTATATTATTACTTGTATTCAATCTTAAAGTATGTCACAATAAGTCAAGGTTTTAAACTCGTTTGTTTAACTGTAGGTTACTGGTATTTTTGACCAGTTTACTATCGGTAACAGGTCTTCATATCGTAGCCATTTTTTGATGCTAAAGGACTTTCAGTTATCAATGTTATTAATCATATGACTTTTGTGAAATTAACCATTATGCCAAAATGTTTTTATTACTGTAAGCTGTTTTTTTGGTATCATATTATGATTATCAGTCGTTAGTGTCCCACTGCAGGCCAAAGCCCTTTGTTACTCCCTTTATCTCGGTCTTTGGCTAACAGAGGCCAGTTTCGTGCGAAAGAATCAAGTTTGTCTCGCCATCTTCTTTGCCTGCCGCGAGGTCTCTTCTTGTCTTTCATTACCCTGTGTGTGGTTGCCTTTGCCCAGAACTCATTTGCCATACGACAGATGCTACATATAAGGATTATTTTCTTACCTGTGACATAAATAAGAAAAACCTTAGAGGCAAAATTTTTCAGGTATTTAAACATTCACATACTGACAATAGGGAATTTACCAATCCAATCGTAATACTGATACCCAAACCGATTCCAGACACGGTAGCTGGTGTCGCATGACATCTGGGCAACAACGCAGGACATGTTATAGCGCACAGGCGTGTGCGCAAACTCAGAGGCGCTCTGTTCCTTGACTCTCCTAGTCGCATGGGTACACATGTACACACACGCACAGCTGTGATACAAATTTCTTATTCCAATTTAAAATTGAATTGATCAACAGCTGTACTTACAACCAAACACTATAAACATAGCATATATGTTTATGCAGATATAGGAAACAGTATAGACAATAACACCAGTCATTCAATAAAACAGTCTCGTTTTATTCTAGTGATGTAGGCCACTATTTGTCGGTCATGACGTATTCATTGCTACTGCCATTTATTTTGAGATCTTAAGTGTAATTGGATTAGAAAAATAATCTTCTAACTAACTGTACAAATATATGCGTACGCGGTAGTCGGTAGCACGTGTATATTGGTTAGGGTTGCCAACTTTTCTTAAGAAAAATACCGAGTAATTTGTTAAATATTTTTCTATAGATAGGTTAATTTTATTTTAAAATTAATAATATTATGAAATATTTTTTTTACTTTTGAAAGGATATAATATTTTAAATGGATTTTGGCACGATACAAATTGGGACTTCTACTAATCTCTTATGTCAATTCCGATCCCGGATCTGAACGTTATAGTATAAGAAAAGGACCGACTAAATGCTCTTATGTATCACCTCCTTGAAAGGGATACTAGCAATAACCCTTTCTTTATCCCTATCTTTAAACATTACTTAAAAAAAACTCATGGTAGGTACGGGGGCCTCATTCCGTATAGTTGAATATTAAATTTTAAATGTTCATTATTATTTAAATTGCTAAATCATTAAGTCAGATAAGACACCGGAATTGAATAACATGTTTTGTTGATTATATCAAAATTATATAATTTGTAACGCAGTGTTTTGTTATCCTATGAGTACGTATTATGGTAGATTTATAAGTCTATAAAATGTAAATAATCATATATTTTATATTTGGATTAATTAATTCATATTTATTTAATTTGTGACAGTGATTTGTTTAATAGGAATACCTACTAAGAAGTTGTAGTTTTATAAGTTTTAAGAATGATTTTAGTACTTTATTTATTTACATCATCCTATCAATCTCATTGCACCATGCTTTTCTTTACCTTCTGTCAGTGGTGTCTCAAAATAATTAAGATAGTACATTTAATTTTAATTTCACAATGATGTACCCTAATATTCTGTATTTGTGTACATAAATTGTGTGTTATTTTCATGAAACTCATAGAAGATCGTAAAAATTAAAATGCTATAGTTTTTAATTAGGCCTCACCTAACTTTATGACCTCTGAAATATGTAGGAAGTACCTAAATTATGATAAGTATTTTTAGCCAACTTCAAAAAGGAAGTTCTCAATTCGTATGTATGTTTTTGCTCAGAATGCTATAAGCTT
Organism: Trichoplusia ni; assembly: GCF_003590095.1. NCBI lineage: Eukaryota > Metazoa > Arthropoda > Insecta > Lepidoptera > Noctuidae > Trichoplusia > Trichoplusia ni. The sequence continues at coordinate 3,734,135 of NC_039490.1, forward strand.
ACTCCTGACAGAATTGATTTCTATTCCAATCGATTTAAGATCATGTTGGTACTTTCGACCTCAAAACTAGCTCTAATTCGTGCAGTGGCACTAATTGTAATTACTTTCGATCGACGACTAGCTAACGACGCTGATAACATTGAATCGATACGATACTCAATATTTATTTGATAGTATCAAGACTGAATCGATAACCGAATGAAATTCGAATTAAAAACAGATCAATCTAGTTTCGGGACCAATCGTGTTGGCCTAAAACCCTACACCACCTACATAAACAGATTTAGTTTTTTCGTTTATTTATTACGCTCGTATAAAAATCTTCATTACCTCTCAGACGCCTCAACGTCTGGATAAAAATAAAAACCCCAGCGATTTGCGTAAGTCTAAAAAAAGTAAGTTGATTGGTCTATTCACTAATTGTAAGAGAAATACAATTTTGTTGAAAGCATTTTTAAAACCCTTTGTGGTCTGTTTTCGACCAAAATGTATAAACAAATGTTAAAATTAACTTCGTTTGTAATCAAAGTATAGCCCTCAAACTGTGTTTGGTTTTAGGGTTAGGGACAAAGTGAAGGGCAACCTGAAACCTAAACTGTACCCTTATTTGGACCTTTCATAAACCACAATGATTTGGACTTGTACAGATACATTATATATATTGCTATTTTCAAAACAAAAGACGTGGCAATGGTTCGTTAATGTGATCCACAAATGCTTGTCCTGAGGCATGTCTTTGCGCATGTGACTTGATGTTTACAAGTTATTTAAGTATATAATATATAGTAATTCAAAAAGTTTAATGAACAACAATACATTATATTTCAACTTGATAATCCTTAAAGAATATTAGCTTTAACAAATTGTCTTTTTCATTGCCCTCTTATAACGTTCGAATTAATGGCTAATAAATTACTTTAAGTACCACTTTTATAGAAAAATAACTAAATGAAACAGCTCTTCAAATTGTTCTAAACCTGTCTAGTATTTTAGCAATTACATATTAGATTTTGTTATTGTACATATGTCTTCTAGCAATATCAACAGTTAATCAAAGATATAGTTTCAAAATCCCAAGTTCTAAAATGATAACATTTTTCATTCAATCCCACCGTTTCAGCGGAGATCGTTAAGAATAAAGTAATTATCATAAAATTTGATAATTACCTATTCATTTGACCTTGTCGTGATTCGACTACCGCGTGCTATACAAATTTGCACCTAAAACCTTAAGTGCGAGGTCGATAATAAAATGACACAGCATTATCGTAGTAATAAAATAAAAATTGCAAACTAAACGCTCTACTTGCCTCCATCCACATAGTATTTATTCCATCGTATCTTATCATATCATGTGTTGCTATTTAAAATTATGATGTTGTACCCCGAGTAGCGTACGTTTGTATGTAGATTAACGTGCATAAACATTATATCGACCTATTTTTTACTGTTATCGCAATAACACAATACAGTTTTGTATTCTATTAATAAGTAGAGTTACTTACTCAGCGTTCTCTCAACGTTTTATTGCATGTTTATCACAAATAAGTTTTGTAGTTCGTGATTCAACAAAGTCGAATGTCAAGTCAACTGTTCAAGGTTCGAAACTTAATTCAACGCCATGTTTGGGTAGTTTTAGCTCTGTCGAGCGACACCACCTGTCGTTCAACAAACTGTAAGTCACGTAAACGACACACCAGATGGTCTTCCCGCCTCATCTTCACGACATTGATGAAAAATTTTCAACATCGAATTCTCCCTCTTTTATTTAAACCTTTTTACCAAGTATAAGGTTATTCCCCCAATCGTTTTACATGGAATAATGCCTAAAATTAAACTTGGAAATTTTCCAACCATAATTATAGACTTGAATATGTTAGACACTTTACGCGGCTTCGATTGGTTGGCATACCACTTATAACAGCAAACATTTGTTGTACAACAAGCTTGCACAGCGTATACTGCTTATCATTACATTTAAAACAACGTTAATCCTAACAAAACATGAACGCGTGTCTTAAACAAATTGAGCAACGGTGCCACGTTTAGAACACAAATGAATTCCGCGCTGATCCCGAACCGTGGAAGACTTTTAAGGAAGATTGACAATTAGCAAATTGTGCACGTCACAGCGGCATCAAATAACATGGCTTATATGTACTGTGTGACCTTGTGCTACAGTCCCATGTTAATGAACTGTGTTTAAACTGACTTGCCACTTCCGAATTAGCACCTTATTGTGTAGACATTAACGACGCCGGTATTCATTTATTACATACAAGTACGTGCACTCGCAGCGTTATTTTAAAACGAACCTTGATTACTCTCAGTCCGACCGTGTCCCTGCATTGTGTATATTTTTGCATCACATATAACGAGGTAAATAATATAAAAAATTTCCTAAGTTCAGATTGCTTGTGGTGACTATTTGCATTGCAAGTTCTTTTGTCATTTGATTCGCTACCTAGAAAAGAAGTGCAAAGGCTTCGCGGAATGAACTTTCGAACAATGGGCATAACGGCAAGTTGCACTGTACACTATATTAATCCTCTTTCCTCATCGAGAACCTCACTACAAGTTTAATTTTCTTTTAAGCTATTCCATGTAAATCGGTAATAAAAATGCTTTGAAATTTCCTAGTTATTCAACCGCAGATTTGATGTTTTAAAAAGCGAGAACGCCCGCGTCCTTTAGACTGACAAATAATTAAGGCTAAATTGCACGACGTGGCTCTAAAGGACTTGCTTTGACTTTTACGTTAAATGATGCAACTCAACCTTAATAAGTGTTAATAAAGTTTTTTATTTAAAGAACTTGAATATTTGCATGTTTTACATACAAAGAGTAAACTCCATTAACTATGCTTTAACTTAAAAATAACAATTAATGTGCTTCATCATTATAGTATTGTTATCATAATTAGTAGTAAGTGGACGACACGTTTAAGTGTTTCATAAAAACAATTTAATGGACATTTTATAAGTTTCCTTGAAGAATAAAACTAGCCAGCCATAAGCTTCCCTTCCGTGTAGTTAAAGATTCTCCCACGATGACTTATGAACGAACGTGGAACGCTAACTACTGGCTCTACTCCTACATTAGATACAAAAGAAACACTCGAACGTATTATTAATTCTTGTCCTACTGTTACGTACAACTCGAGCATAAGGTAGGCCCGGTAATGGGGGACCATGTCGCAGTCACTGTTTATATGGTGTGTATGGTTTGATTACTTCTGTGTATCGCATTACCATAACATCAAGCGTTATTGCCCACGTCGCTGAGACCATAGTCCTTGTATAATATTAATAAAAGAAAGCTTTTAATACGGCCATTTATGAGTAGATCGTTATAATTGTGAAGGTTGACCCGCATATTATCGGGCCGCTTGCATACCCATGGGGAAATTTTCACACGTTTCGACCCTTTTATTTGGATTCGTGTTTGTGTAACTAGCATTTTGCCTACGGATTATTATGTGGTTAAATGTTTAAAGCTCTACACTGCTTTTCTTTACCAATTTTATAAGGACTAAAACACAGGAAGTTCTTGCTAGAGATTATAATGATATGAAATGAAATGAAATAAAATAAAGTAAATAATCTGAGCGATTATACCAGCAAATAGCATGCATGCATCGAGTGTAGACTCATGGGGCTCTACCATTTTGCGGGAAACCCAACAATACATAACCTATGCTGGTTCATGTGGTGTCTATTTTGTAAATCTTTAAATTTAAACTATTAATTCTTAACTTTTTCAAGCTATAGTTATTCAAGAGCCTTTAATTAAACCTCTTTCAACAATGTCTTACCTTAATACTGTTCAAATAGTACGTCAGAACTGGAAATTCTATCAACTGGTGCTATTGGCACAGTTACATAAAACTTGGAAACAAAAGCGGCCTCTTACAAAGAACCAAGCCATAAGTGAAACCAATCATTTCCCATATATAATCTTAATAATTACTCCATTGTTACACTTGTGTAATCACAAAGGCGTTTAATTTACTCAACAACAACAAAACTGTAGAAAAGTTCAACTTATCGCTGTTTCTCCGTTGTTCTTTTGTTTTCAAAATGGTACGTGCTTATCTTGTAGTTAGCCTAGAAGTATCCAATATCTGTCCCTTTCCTACAGCGCCTTTACAGTATGAGCGTAAATATTTATCTTGAACATAACACTACCGTAATTAATAGAAATCTCTACTCTCTTTTATAAAAACAACAATATTTACTTACTTTTTTCGTTTTTGCCAAAACAGGCTTGAATAACATTGTATACACACTCTGTTACTAAGGTCGAGTTTCATGCTTTATTCATGGAGTTTTCTACTCCTAACATTGTGTTGGTTGCGACAATTCATAGGCTTTGTTTGAACCTAACGCCCTGACCTATTGCTGCCTCGCTGGTATCGCCTCGGGCCACCAAATGATTAATGACCCATTATCCTTACTTCACTCCAGTCATAATTTGCACGATAAGACTTGTTCCAACTACTTCCAACTTCGACCCTCATTAAAGTACGATTGCATTCTAAAATTCCTCAAAACCATTAGAAAACAGTTGTTAAAAGTTTTATTTTTCCTTGACGCCTTGGCCTAGTTTGATAGTCGTGATGTTTATGATGTGGATGATAGTTTCTGAATGGAACAGCGTCGGTATCAGACAGTGCGTGGGCTCCCGTTGTCGGAAGTCGCTGGGCGCATCCCGCTCAACGCGCTATTGTGAATGCGAAATGCAAACGTGACTGTCGCGTGTGACGATGGCTTTAATACTGCATTTTTGATATTAAACTTTAGTTCTTTTGTGATATCTATCGAAGGACTTTTAAAAGCTATCATGTATGTAGTATGCAGCGTATACTTGTCTTGTATGGCGCTTCTGCTGAATTTGTATCATAAGAATGATGTTCAACTATTTTACTCTAGAATCAAGCAGTAGCAATTTAGTTGTTTGTATTTTAGGGAATGCCGAACCTGACCGAGTCTCTTAATCATGGGTCCCTCCTCAGGTGTGTCAGTTCGACTCGTAGATTGTCAATTTTCGGGATGTTTCGGGAACACCTTTTATATAGAGTCGGTCGAGTACAATGTTAAAACTATTTTCTGGAGAAGTTTTCCAAAAAGTTGTTTTAAAAAGTATAAAGAACCATCTTCGTTAATAGTGTGTTGGCGAAAGGTTAGCAACTCTCTAAGTCCAGTCATTTTAAATAAGGTACTAAGCTGTAGGATTACCAACTGCATCTTTTTATTGCCATTTACTTTCTTGTTATCGACCTTGTCGACCTTCTTATCTCTATTATTACCCAAACGAAAAGTTATCATTATGACTTATTAATTACGCAGTTTGATAAATGTTCACATTGAAATATCGTTCTGTTTACTTGCAAGCATTTCCCTCCTAATAAGAAAGTAGATTAACGTGTTCTCGTCGATTATTGCTTCTAAAATATAGCACAAATTACAAGGTCTATTATATTTTTTATCAATATCGATCATAATATGTTGGTCACACGTGATAACCTAAAATCTATTGTTTATTCTTCATGCGTAAGATAAATGGTTGCGAGTGAATAGATCGCTTACATTTAAATACATTTCCTGTTATCAAGCGATGGCATTTGACATAATTTGTGTGTGACGCGCCATGTATATGTGGCATGGCGTCGCGCCGCGTGGGCGAAGGACCTCGCCTGTCGGAAGTAAGGTGGACCATCTCGTGTTCATCGCCTACTATGAATGAAATAGTTTTGTTTGTGGTATCTAAAATTACGGTATATGGTTCCTACATGGCTTTTATGTTTTTATCTCCATAAGTATCAGCTGTGGTACAGATTTTTTACAATGTTATATTATATGAATTGTTTTTAAACCTCTTGATGTTTTACATCTCAGAGGTCACGCGATCCGTAATTTATTTGAAGTTATTGATACGTTACATGTCTGAAAAAGTGTTCAGGTCTATGAACTCATTGCATGGACATTAAATTCGGTACACTAGTCTGGTACCAACGACCTCTATCACAGACGCTCGACCGGCATGACATGATATTCTGGCTGGATTTACCCAGACCTACCGCAGTCTCATTCGATTTAAGCTTCAACGTCACATTCAGAATATTAATTCACGCGTCTGCAAGAAGCCTTTATGCCAATGATTAGTTTAATTGCACCAGGTTTGGAAAGTTAGTCTGATGCGAAACACTCTTAACCCATTTAAGCGATTCTGTTATAAATTACACCTATTGTATTTAGATTAGTATTGGCTGAAATTAATTCGTCGTGTTTATAATTAGTGCTCGGAGTTACGCGGCATTGATACGGTGGGAAAGTATTGTGGGGAGATAAAAATACCTAGATTGTGTTTGCGTCGTTGCTAAGCAACAGTTGTCACGGACGATTACTCGGACAGCTGAGCCGAGCCCACAAGGTTATCTTATTGTTTCCTACCTTCATATGATGCACTATCTGATACATCTAATCAAATAATCTACTAGATTATATGTATGTTGAGATAAAGATGAATTTATATGTGGTAAAAACTTTCCTTTCGATTTTGAGTCCTTTGCGAAGTTACTGTGCAAAAAATCAGTCGCGAATTATTAAACTTGTCACGAGTGTAATATCAATTACTTTGCAATAACATTCAGTGGCCATAAACAACTAGTTTATATTCGTATTAGCTGCGCAGTAGACATGGCCGACAGTATCAGATCCATAACTAACATACATCTATGTCACAGCCCATCAGTTATAACATAAATTAATTGTGCGCGGGTCTGTATTGGCTGAATGTAAATCTCCCTGTGACGTCACTCGAGCCACAAAAACCGGGCTTGGGTTATCGCCTATGCCCTCAACCTTTTTTTCTCTCTCGTTGACATTTAATATTTAGTACAATTTTTAACGCGGTTACAAATAGGTATGTTGATTATGAATATTCATTCATTTTTTAATTGCCGGTTATGTAAGATCTTTTAACAAGTTTTTGCTTGATTTATTTTTTTGTTTTTAATGTTTGTTTTGGTTTAGAACTTTTTAAAGAAATCATGTTCTTTTATATCCTTACTGATTTAAGAAGGCATCATGAGTTGTTGTTATTATTACATTAGAATAAATGTAACTCAAAAGAGTTGAATGTTGTTTTGCTATTGTGATTGCCTAGTTTAAATTAATTAATTAAATCATGAACTTGGAGAATGGACATGAATGAATCGTTCAATGTCAAATTAAATATCGTTGAATCGGACGTGCAGCGTTCGGCGAGCGTGAAACAGGCTGGAAGCTATTTAACGAAGGGCGAGAGCAATGAGAGAATTTCACGTCTTCCTGAAAATTAATGAGAATGCCGCTTACGACGTTTAGTGCTCGCACCTCGTTTCCACAATACGGCGACGGTGGCGAGGCCGCGAGCTGCCTGCCCGGCGACTAATGACTGCTACGCGCAACAACAAAAACATCTCCGTCTTCGTCGGGCCCCGCGACTGGCCGCAGCCCCGCGCGTCGCCCGTCTCCCTCGCACCGCACCCGGAGCGGCAACCACGCGCTTTAACCCGGATAAATTACATCCTATTAACTTCGTTCCGGTGCTCGATTTAAGCTTTAATGTCTCACACCGTAAGGATTGAAATTGCATAAGAACATTTATTTGATGTTAAATGTTTACCTTAGACTTTATTGCTTACATTATAAAGTCGATGTTGAATCGCTGCGGGTGTCAGTTAAGGCGTTCCGGTCTCCCGTGTGATTATTAATTTGCTGTCAAATAAAGGGGCCGCTCACTTGGGCGTGCGTGTCGGCACAAATTTCTGCCATACTTCGGAATCGGTGATTATTTTTTTGTTGCCTTGACTTTGGATTCGCAGACTGACAGACATTTTAGTGCACTATTATTTTAGGCTTGATTCATAGGTGGAATGGCCGACGGTCTCCTAATTAGACGATGTCGATTGCGCTTTCAGATAACATTGCTTGTTGTTTGATTAATTTTAATCTGTATGTGTGCGTGATAGGCTGATAGGCGTTTGATGGATGAACAAATAATTCTATTAAACTCGGAAAAGTTACGATTCACGTGCCTCGATACCCGATACATATTTATTTAACATCCTATATAGCCTGGATCTCATCGTGTTTGATTGTTGGACAAACATCTAATTAAAGAAATACTTGAGACATTATAAGGAACGAGATACACGAGATACTGCTTGTTATTTTAGGGTTTCCCTATAATTAAGTAAACAAGCGTTTTCTTCTTAGTTCAAACAATACCTAATAGGCAATAGGAAATAATGATTGCTTCTAATGTCTGTTATTATTATTATTACCATGCCTTATGCTGATGTTTTCTGATAAGCGAGCGACAAAAACAAAGTCCCATGGTCCCACATACGCCTCACATAGATTTTATCTCACTCCGATCCAATTTGACCTCATTTTTATTCAAGTCACTCTGGCACAAACGAATTCTGGTACTTTTTTATGTATCTTTAAAAGTGTATGTATGCAGACATCTTATTTGTGTAAAGTCAGTGGGTATTTTCTGTTTTTAATGTTAAATAATATTTATTAAAAATATTAAAATATTAAGACTACGAAACGTCTTATCTAAGCCTTATTATTAAACGAAAATAAATTAAAAATTAAAAATAAAACTATTATTGCCCTCTAGTGTCCGTTTATCAATAAAAAAAGCTTTATCATTAGCCTAGTAAATTCGAAAGATTTTGTATACACATCCAAACACTTAATCTGGCTTACTCGGAATTATTTAGCACATCATTAATTAAAGATAGAATTATTTGATAATTGCCAAAGATTTATAACCAGGTAAAACTAAAAACTTAACCTAAGCTTAGTTAAATTCAGAAGCATAGGAGCCTCATTTCACAACAAAAAATAAATACTGCTAGGCATAGAGAAATCTTTGACGTCAATCAAGACGTATTTATTAAGTTACCTAACAAGAGGTCTATCGTAAGGATTTTCGAAGTATATCGTAAATTGATTGAATTAATAGAAACCTGAATGAAAAGATAAATGACCGAGTGCCTTCGGTACACAACCTTTACTAAGAACTCCCCAGTCTAAACACCCACGCGTGCTTCTACGATATGAATTTGCCCTTTAAAGGTGAAAACTCACTTATTTAAAGTAAATTTTATATATTTTCTTTCCCCACATTATTTGCTTAGGCGGGAAAAAGGTTGTTGAGTGTTGCGAGTCAACAAGAAAAGACGGTTGAATACTTGAAATTATATTATTGTTCTGTCCAGTTTTGTCTTTGTGTTCTTCTTAGTGTTTCTTCTTTTATTGATGTTTTTATTATTTCCATTGCAAGGCTTCCTTTTCCTCTTTCCTTTCTATTTGGTCTGGCGCTATTTGTTACCACTCCTTATATGTAGGTATGTCTTGAGTTCTTTCTACCGTCTCATCCTGGGTCTTCTAAGTGGCTTTCGTTTATTGAAGTCGCAGTCATGTATGTTCAATGCTTTATTAATAATAATAATATTTTACTCAATAATTATCTTGACCAAAATCTAATACGATCATTAAATATTATCTTTTCTTTTTTATTAACATTCGATCCTACACAGTTTAACTGAGATAAAAACTCTTGGTTGACGCGGATCCTCGAACTTCAATTATTAAAATATTTAAATTTCAACATTTAAGACCCAAAGAAATCTTAACAAATACATTAGCAATTTTATTTTTTACTGGTGATCTGCATGCGTACCAATGACATAGTAAAATCCCATGTTATACTAGGCGAGACTATTGCTATTACCCGGGCATTATTCTAAACTTTCGGGCACAATTCCAACGTCACGGTCCGCAGCCGTTCTAGCGACCACTAGACCATTAAGGCGTTGGTTACTTAACATAATTTAAACCTTCTGTCATATGAATCTTTAGGCTCTGAATTTTGCACCAGGTTATTTTGATCTATTCAGACTAATTACCCCAAATTCTTGCTAAAAACTTGGATCATAGAAGACCTGCCGTAATGCCAACTCCATTCGTTCCCATTAGTCCCAAAATTTTGAAGAATAAACTTCGATGTTTCTCCGAATATCGTTGGCCAATATTGGAGCAAAATTAGATCCTACATTTGCCAAATGTTGGTAATAGCTATCATGTTATTAGGCCAGGGAAATATAAAGCTCCGAATTCCACGTGTGATCTCTTAGTCGACTTTTACGACACCCACTGAATGGAAAAGGTCTGCCTTTGCATCGGCCAACCCACAACTTATGGCCTATACCAATTTTACTACAAGTCTCAAACCTACGTAAAAAGGCAATGTAATAGGACAAATAAATATGATCTATATCTTTACTCGTAAAAAAATTACAATTGTTATGTGTGCGTTTGGGGATTGATTTTAAGAAACATAACTCAATCACACAAAGATATACCAATTTCATATTATTATCTTTCTGTTTACAGTTGTACAGGACATGCTCATGCCCAATAAACATGTATTTAAATCACGTCAGTTGTTGTCAAGCATTCATTTTGCAAAATCGGACTACGCGATTCCGAAATCTTGGAACTAACTCGATAAAGTCTAAATAAGAACTAAGTATAAGTACTTACACTCAAAGGGTAAAGGCTTTTAGCCTTATTGCTTTTTTGACGAAATACATTGACACAGTTGTGTGTAAGTCCTAAAATAAAGCGATCGTTAGATATAAGAGCATGGCAACAATTTTCGAAAATTCGATTCCTTCAATCTCTTCTAATCTAATATGTCTAGTATTTGTCACTTCGTCTTCTTAGAGGTGCAAAACCTTACGCTCCGTAAATAGAAATCTAGGGCTCACTAGTCACCGATAGGAATTTTAATCTTGTAATACATGATGCTTATTTAATGTGAAAACATGTCCATAATTGCTTAACGAGTGAACCGGTTATTTAAGCATGCGATTTTTGTGTACTTTAGAGACGACTTGAGTCCACTGGGTCATAATAAGTTGCTCTAAATTGCATTCGCGACGAGAAAATCTGCATATAACGTAGTTATTTTATACTTGCTAAAAGGTACAATATATTGTAGGATCGTAATTATTGGACCAATCACAGAGAAGAGAAACAATTCAAAGGTCTGTCCCTGTATTATTTATTTTTTCCGTGTTGGAGATCCTTTATTTGACCTTACCTTATAATGTGTCTTGAAATCATAATTTTGATGCCTACGGGAAAACAGATAAATTGACATTCAAAGTGTAATCAACAGAAACATAAGTTCTTGTTTGATTCAACAACTGTAACTACACGTCGAATGTAGATTGAACTAGTAAATTATCATTGCAATGATTGGCCAGCGCGAGGCGTTTAATTAATTTATCAGTGAGTAATTATGTAATCATCACTTTAGTAAACAGTTTAGCAGAATCGATAGCCCGCTTGCCAACCGGTGCGATTGCTGCGTACTGATTGATACACGTATCGACTAGGTTCGAGACGTATTACCGAGTAATATAGACCACAACTGTGGTTAGAACACACTAAAAGGAATTCTAAAAAGTTTAAATTAATTATCTGATGCATAATCTAATAAATACTTACATTACAACAATTTAAAGAAGATATAGTACACGCTAAATAAACAGGATTAAATTATTGTACGCTAGGGGCCGAGACGGTTTCACACGCAAAGAATTAATATACCAAAACCTTTAAGTAACGTAAATAATTTTGAGTTGTGGTTAAATTCGTACCAAAATCCTCTATGCGATTAGCGTTGTAATATAAACATGCGGTCGAGAACTTTGTTTAATCATTTGTTGTGATAATGTTCAGCGAATCGTTAGTCAACAGATACCTAACAGAGTTGGTGTACTTAATACTTTGTTGGCAACGGGTTCAAATTGTCTACTGCTCTAACATTGTTCTCATTTTAATAGACATTTAAACGTATTATACAGTTTAACTAAGGTCTAAATTTATGGAACACGAAATATAATTTACTCACACTAAAAATAAGCCCTGTTCTATTATGCTCAACAATAGGACTCTAACAATCTTCTGTCCCTTCATATCGCCTATCTTCATGCACAAGTTCTACAATGCTTCCGAGCAAGCACTTTGGTACGATTCCAGTTCTAACTACAAAAATAGGAGTCTATCCATTGGAGCAGACCACATTTGTGTCACAAGAAAATGTCGAATACACCTTTGTTTGCTATGTGTAATATGAAAACAACACGCGATGAGCATTTAAATGTGCGCGCGCCGGATAAGCTCAGTTGCACAATAACAGTTGTGATAAGGACGAACAGAACGCGGGTAGCAATTGACACAAGCAGAATAACAATAATATTTCCATAAAGGCGTTAAGTTAGGATTTCCTGTTGGCACTCCAAGAAAATGTTGGAGCACATAACACATTGCAATGGTGCACCATGTAATTCCGTGTCGCTAGGACTCCGAGCATGACGCATTCTATTCCTTTTTTCTACTTAACGACTCGCATCGCATTCCAGCGTTTAGTTATCAACTTACATTCCCAGAAACACATTAAACTCTTAAATAATAACATTGTTGAACTCATGACATAATAATAAAGTAATTCTCTAATAAATTCCCTTAAACTTCTTCAGGCATTTCAATAGGCTAAAACTCTGAACAATACCTAGAAAATGTTATAACTTACCGATTATCCCAGCTAGTTGTTGTCTTGGGAACCAGATACAGCAGACGAATTGGCAAGCAGTGGCTTGGCATCTATGTGTCGATATTAGTTCCAATGGATTTATTACTTGGGAAGCCGTGGCTGCTCCAGGAAATTGAACTTTATTCCCCCAGAGAAAAGCTCTATTTAGGTCATGATCTGAATACTTAAAACGTACGTCTTATTCATAATGCTTTGTTTGTGACTAGACTAGTAAGTTACTATAGTTGATGAATAACGTATACTGATCAATTCGAGGAGATTTAAAACGTGCCGAAATTTAAGTGCGTCAAATCCAATCTGTTCTGATATCTGATATGAACTGATATAATAGTTAATGAAGTTATAGGTAATAATAATGCAATGTATAGGTATTATGAGTTAAAACAAAAAGGTCAAAGAGGCAAGGCCGTTGGAAAGGAACTTATCGCCGCGTGGTACGAAGTGAAGACGATGAAATTGCGATAAAACGTCAGCTTTTGGTCTAAAATTATTACCGTTTTAAATTGGAATCGGGCTGTGGTTGATATTTGATTTTCTATTTAGGACAACTGCGTTATTATATTATTAATTTGTTTTATTTTTGTTTCAGGTATGTAAACGAATTGGCAGAATAAGACGAAGAATGGCTATAATAGCAGACTGAACGCGGTAGTTGTTTGAAGTATTAAAACTGGTTGTGAGTGTCGTAGTATACCATTTTGCAGCCAATAAAATATGAAATAGTGTAAAACAGAATATACCGAAGGAGTATACTAGTCTGTCGGAAATTAGTCGCCGGGTGGGGCGGTGCGGGTGTTCAGATTGCAACTTCCCATCCCACCCCCCTTCACTTTAATATCTCCCTGTGTAGGCTGGATCGTAGAAAGCATACTGTGTCGAGACCAAGTTTCGTGCACAAGTGCATTTTCATAGTTGGATAAATAATCAGTATGCAGGTATTAAAGCACGACAAAAAATTGCTGCTTTTGTCGTCTGAGTGCCACTGTAGATGAGTGGGACGTGTCTGAACATTTTGATTTATATGGTTATGATTTTGCTTATTTGATTAATAATAAACCTTACTGTCGTGGTGGCCTTGATGTATGGATTTTTCTTTGGTGTCAAAAGCGCACCTCGTTCACGTTCGATTCCTACGAAAGCGAGTATCAATGTTATTATTAAAAGTTTTATGTACTTTCTTAATTATTCAAATTCACCACTGACATCATGAGACCTATATTCCAATATTTTCATCCGAAATTGACAACCCGCAGTGATCGTAGTGATTAATGCTCAAAACCTTCGAAATATCGAAAGAGTGAGGTATTTAGCTAAAGGCTTGCATTTATTTAAAATAAATTATTAGTTATGCTCAAAAAATAGTCTTATGTTTTATAGATTGAATAATCGTATAGATCCTAAAGCATCGTATCCATATATTTCAATCGACAGCTTTGGCGCGTTCCTGTAAAATATTATCCTGTGATTACTAGATAAGGGATTGTTTGGAATTCCGTGCTCTTTGTTGGCATAATCACGCTATCTCATAAACTACGCCTGGTTAGTAGAACTTGTTTACTTTTCGATTCGATAAGAACACTTTTTGACTTTGTCGACGGTATGTAGCTTTTGTCTTTATGTGATACTAGCTATTGCCCGCGTGCCCGCCCGCTACAAATCAACAATGATGTAAAAGTAAAAAGTCATATAATTTATTAAATAAGTAAAAAAAAGTCCCGATTTGTGTACCAAGTTTCGTCTAAATCCGTTCAGCGGTTTTTACGTAAAAGAGTAACAAATATCCATACATACAAACTTTCGCATTTTAATATTAGTAGGATTTCCCTGACATTATGTTTTGTAGTTTAGAAATTTTAATAGTGTAATACTAGAATTTATCAACACATATCAACATTGAAATCGAAATATTTTCATATAAAGAGCAACGAGCCATTAAAATTATCGATACAAATAAACTTGGTTTGACACCTATTAAAGAAAACTCAAAATAAATTGACATAGTGTTGTTTTAAAAGTACATATTTACAATTTACATGATTAAAGCTAAACCTATTGAACATGTCTGGGGCTCGAGTGGACTTTAATATAACTTTACGGATTTCAAAAGTTTACAGAGAAAATAAGTTTAACGTCGCGAGTATATTGGCAAAAAAAGGTATTACGGTTACTGCGAATTTATTTTGTCTAGACCAACAGAATTTCGAGCTTAGATTATGATAAATAGGTGTATCTCGTCAGAAAGTTATTGGATTTCGATGTAATACGGCTTAATCCAATTCTGGCCCTGAAGACCAATTTACATTACTACAGTCGATAGACTCGCTAGCGTTAATAGAAAACGATCGAATGTATGAAAATGACATTTGTCATGTATATGTCATACGACTTTCTGTCATCATCTGTCAACACCATACATACCAGGGATTTTCTATCGACATTTACGATTGGTGAAATATCACTTGACTAGGGGGCCTGGTTGGTACCGATTATCATATGACCGAAAATACCCAGCAGCCCGATAACTTACTTAAACTGACTTACCTAACTCTTGAAAACAATCGATGGATACTTTCACTTGTTTTACGAGGTAAAAAGGTCAATCCTTTCTCAATACAGGAATAGAAATTATCAAATGTTTTAGTATACGAAGTTTATTCGATGGATAATTCTGATGTGTCATGCACAGAGTAGGAGGCTTGCGTTATATAAACTACATATGTTTGTTCCGAACGATACCGCATCATGTAACTAATCTATTTCGGGAACCGGATTATTGTTGTGTAATTAATTAATATATTCAACATGTTTGCTATTATTTGGTCAATATTAAGTTGATTATTGCTTATTGTTTTGAACTATCGGAACTGAAAATGCGTAAGTACTGGAAAGAAATTTCTTTTTGAGAGGGTTCAGCTTAACACTATCAACAAAATGTGCCGTGTATAAATTGATAAATCGCTGTCTGATCATAGCTGTTTGTGATCGGTTTGAGTATACCCGAAATTGTTCCAACTTCCAACCATCCAAACTAAGACTGCGATGTCGAGTTGGCTTTGCGGTCCTATGCATGGATATGTACGCACGACGTCCAGGTTCGATCCCAGCGCCGGCAGAGTACCAATTGATTTTTAAAAGTTGAATGTACTTTCTTTGTCATTATAAGACACCACTGACAAGCGTTGAAGAAAATGTAGTGACTTATCCTGGATCAAATATTGTAATCTGAAATTGCCGAGCCGCAGTGAGCAAGCGAGGTGATCATACTCAAACCTCTCATACACTGGAATAGATCTATGCCCAGCAGTGGGACGTATATAGGCTGTTATTATATTATAACTCGATTCTACCGGGAAATCCTGCTGCTTGCTATCTCTGCTCATTCAGATTTAGCTATGTGCATTGTTTCTTGTGACTACAATAACAAACAAGGTATATGGAACAAGGTCGGTACACGTTTGCTCGCACGTGTGAGCGACCCTTTAACCATTCTTGTATCTGCCTACGTTCCATATTCAATGTGCTAGTCAAACTATTTTATCATTAAATCTTTATAGGAAAATGCAACCATTAAATGATTAAACGCTGTATTATTTATAGTAACAGTGGGGTATTTGACTAAATCTTCCAATAATAAATCTGTTTAGTCCGTCAGACAGATTAAAAAAAAATATTGAATATTATTTTTAATTTTATCACATCATTAAAATGTAAGGAAGATAAACCTCAAGATTAGGAAATGTATGATAGTGGGGCTAAAAACGTCACTTGCTAGTAAAAAGCGTACTGGTAAGTGACGTCACATGAGATTTTACATCACTGTCTCCTTTTTTTCTGTTTACGAGATAAAATACGTATTTAGGAAGGCTGTCTGACGGAAAATATGTTTAATATGTTTTTTTGTCAAATACCCGTTACTTATAGTATCTACAATTTTAAAGGGCTTAGAGTAAATGAACTATATTAAATTCTGTTTGATCATTATTTAAGTGATGTAAGGTGTCCAAGTATACAGTTGCAGTGGTAGCGATGCCGCTCCGTAGGGAATTCCACAAACTGCGGGGAATTTTAAGCTCATTGAGGAATTTGCGGTCGGAACTCTGATGGGGGGGATTTTCGAATAATAAAGCCCGCAGATATGGGTGTTTACTAACTTCATTTTATTCAATATGACGCTTTTGCATTATAGACAGTTACTTTAAGATTGTAATTCACACAATTATCAGTTTTTTTTTTCAATTATTTATGTGTATACATTAATTAAGCAATTATTTTCGATAGTTAAGGTTCACTTGATTTGAAATATTTTTTTTTGTTGACGTCATACCTATATATTTATAAACCCATCAGGAATACCAATTTAAAATGACGTAATTCTCAATCCCACATTAGCATTTATGAAATTTTATGACGTCACTCTTTATGAATCGCATGTAATTAATCTTTGAATTTGATATTAAGAGAGTCATTTAACGGATTAAGACTGTTTAAAGGTAATAATAGGATATGTTTAAGTAGCCCGTTGCTACCGAGCGCCCACGGGACACCCACGGGACGTGTCTCGTGTTTGTGTCGGGACTGTTAATACTGATGTTATTATTTTATATTACTTGCTTAAAGGGCATCTTTTAAATCATTTGTAATAAGAACAGAACTTAATGTTATGTGTTATTTGGGAATATTTCGTGCCATTTAGAAATGTAAATCATTAGGCGCTCTTTTTTAAACTAGGTTTTTAAATAGAATTCTCTCTTTGTAATGCTGAGAGCATGCTTGATGTGTTAAAGATTATTCGGTACTGATAAAAGAACTGCTCTATTTCAAAATATAAAAGTCATTTACAGTCATAAAATACAGCCATAAAATAGAATTAATATCCACTTAACAATTCTGAACAGCGATGTACGTAACAAATGCGCTTTATGCATGCGTATGTACTGTTTAGAATTACGGTATGTGAAAATGCGTTTAATGAAAGAATGCTTACACTGTCTGGCAAGTTTCTCGGAACGGCTTAACTTGTGTGTTAGAATCTCGACGATATATCGCGGGATCTCGGCCCGAGGCTAAACTCGCGTCCACATTAAGAGTTCTGGGTATATGTTGTCGACGCTCACACGATCACAGCTCGACGTTCAAATAATCATCTAACTCGATTTATCTATCTCTTTATATTATTCCTGAATTCGGGATTTGAGATAAGGACGTCTGGAATGTCCACAATTAGTTCTAGCTGTCCCAACTTTCACGCCGGAAGAAAATCTCAGTCGATCCGGCAACTATTGCGAACAAGACGTAGTAACAAATTACCGCTTCCGCAACTACACAAATTTCTTAGGAACAAACCTGAGGATGGCACAACATAAATTACGTCCACTCGGTTTCCGATGCCGTAATACTTCGTAGTTCGTGATCATTACTTTATTGCTGTGGCTAAATGTTAACATGTTGAAATTGTATTATGAGAATTACACTCAGGAACCTACGCGTAAAATATGATACATGAAGCGAGCTAAAAATAAATAAGCTTCAGTTTCATTATTAATATAATTAGTGGATATATTCAGATAAGTGACACAGATACAGGCGACGCCTTGTCTAGTATTAACTGCTCAACCAAAGATAAATGTTTGCCCATTTATTGAGGTGCTCTCTCGGATTTCATTCGACGAGTTGTCGCGAGCACCGACTCGGAAACTTGTTTAGTTCTTGAGAAATACGTTAGATGGTGTCGCATGTCTGTTTTATTTAATGTCTCAACTTATTATTATACACGATTTCGGTCCCCAGCGGTCGTTAACTAAATATGAAGATTACTCGGACGTTTATTCGACAAGTTTCTTTGAGATTGATAAATTAATACTTATGTGTCGACTGAATGTTTAGCCGTATTAAAGGATTACAAAGAAGACAAATAACAGTTTCGACTTTCTTTGTTTACATATGTGTGAAGGAATCGTATTTTTAAATCGAATGACTGAAGTAAGCTTGACATGGATTGTAAATACGTCAGCTACACATTGTCTGGCAGCTTGCGACGATAAAATCTTGTCTGCTGGTGGTTCTACATCGCTAGTCATTTCTTTTATTAGTTACCTTTACTACGCTTGTAATACTCTTTGTTCAAGATTACGGCGAGATTATTCCTAGCGAGAACTGTTTGGCTTATATAACATTGGTTTCCCGATCCAATTTAATTTAAAACGATCACAATTTCAAAGAAAATTATTCTAAACACCCATAATTTTCCTCTAGAATTGAAATAAGTACCTAAACCATTACGTAAGTTTTGAAGTAGTTGTTTAGTACGAATCATCTACCATCGGTCTTGATATTAATCTAAAGAATGGAAGGAAAATAGAGCGCATCGTCGCATGTTGCCTCGCATCGCATCTGATATGGGTCAGCGTCGGTACTCAAAGCACCTTTTATCCTAGCACAATGTCTAAGCATGTGGTGTCGGGCGACCAGACTTACTACTTACTATATATTTCCTCTCACAACCTCCTTGAACATAGTAAATGTTACGTAACTTGCGTGTATGCGCTTTATAAAGCCAAGTTTTTACGTCGCACTTTATGACGTTGGTGCTCGCAGACGTCAACAGGCGTACTAACTTAGACACTAAGTCGTTAAATGCCCTAACGATCAAGCTCGACGGTCAGTGTAAATAATATTATCGGAGTTCCGAAGTTTGCCCGCTATTCACCTGCCGCATTTCAATTTCTAAAGGAATCCAGAGACGGAAATGAAAATGTGGTAGCGACTCCAGCACTTACCTTAGTGTCCACAGTGCAGTATTATCATAATATTTATGTAAGGATTTACTAAGTGTCGCGACATTCCGATATGAATTGTAGTAAGTATTGTATTGTTCTCTAACAAACAGTTGAGGTATCTCATATCGAAGATATGATATCAATGAAAAATGTTTAATCATCAGGTCGTAGGTACTGGGTTTTTACGTAAGATTTGATGTTAGTAATTCTGTAAGTTACAATTTAAATGTTAGACTACAAAAAAATCATCAAAAAAGTACAACGATATCTCCCCGGAAGAAAGTATCGTCCGAACAGACACTTACAGATAACTAGTGCCAGAAAATCAGTAGTGTATAGTGCACAGGAAGAGTACAGTCGGTACGGCACGCTTCGCAATTGGCCGCTATGATTCCGTTGATTGATGTTGTGGTGACGTACGGCGCGGCCGGATGACGCGCACCGTATCCGGCGGTGCACGCGTACCGTTATGCGCTTGCGTCGCCCGCGTACACGCAACACGCTGTACTAGGCTAGTGTACTATAGTGTACAGACAGATACAGAATATGTGAGGTGGTTAATTAAATGATCTATTCCTTTCCCATACCAATGGTATTAGTTAGGATTATAAATTATTATTTTGCTCCAAACGAACACCAAATTTCAAATACTTAATTTGAAATTTTCGTTTATGAGTGGTATTCGTTCGGAATAGAAATTTACTGGGATAATTAATTAATACCATTGGTATTAGTTTTTGGTATTAGAAAGGAATAGATCAATTAAATTAGCCCTTTTAGCGCAGCGATATTTCCACCATCAATATATTTTTTTTATGAGACCAAATGACACCTGTACATCCACTCCGTATTTCCGAGGTAACACAAAAAAAACACCGACGAATGAGAACTTCCTCCTCTTTAAAGTCGGTTGAGAAAACGCTCGAATGTCAGTCACGTGACCTATCAACACGTTTTCTGCATAAATTTCGTATTGACGTTTACGATTGTATAAATGTCATTTGGCCAGAGGTTTTTAGTTTTAGGCTACTGGGTTTATGCATTATGCTTCAGCTATTTACACTGTAACTAATTAATAAGAGATGACATTTTGGTTTTTCATTTTATTCGTCGAGTGCGTCAGTTATGAGATACTCTCGCTTCCAGTAGATATCATATTTTCTTCCAATGTTCTAATAGACAGAGTTATATTTATTTAGCTGCCTGTGTGGTTGTGCCTTTTCTAGTTAGCTGACACAAACACACGCGGGGGGGTGATTGGAACCACCAACAGGTATTTTTTCAGGGCTTAACTTCCGTATAGGATGTCAAATTTTGCTGTAATCTCACAGGAAAAGTCTTTCACTCAGTAAGCCCAATTTTTCATTAACTGATACAATTATCAATAATTATGTCACTGTAAGACATAAAAACTCAGGATGTTCCCTAACAGCGGATTATCGTCCCGCGCAAATTGTAAGTCTGTTAGTAAAATAGATCTGTCGTACTAGACCGGTGACGTAACTAATCAGTAACACTAATGAGGTCATTGAACCTTGTAATATTTGCTGTAACTGACCTCAAACTTATGGAGTAGGAACTGCTTCGTGTTAGCCTATATAATTAAGGGCCTAGAAGTAGGTACCTGTAAGTTTCTTTTCTGTAAGCACCAAACCAATCAAATTCGACGGCGTGACTCGCGCGAAGTTCGTTAGAGTCGCCAACGCCTCCTAGCGTCAGTTTTCAAAAAAGGAAGCGCGCGCGCGGCACGGTACGACATCGCGGCTCATCTTCCATATATAATGTATTTTTTTTTCCATAATATCATGACTTTCTTTGCTGCTGGATGCGAGACGTCTCCATTTCTCTCTATTCATATAAGTATGTTAAAAACACAATTTTTATATAATTAAGGCATCTAAATGTCTTTTCGAAAATGATTAATGCGGTCTTCCTTCTTAACCACTTAATGTTACGTTCGGTTGTAGTTTGTCCAGGTAGTGGAATCATATTCGTGTGACATGGGTTGCTCATGTCCACATAATATAATACAGTTTGTACGTAACATAGTATTAAGTGATGATCTTCGGGGATTTACCTAAATGCCATTTGCTCAAGCAGCAGTGATTACATGTGAATTTGAATTCAGTGAATACACAACTAACTGACTGACGTCACGTATAGCCTAGTGGTGTAGGTCACCACGCCAAACGCATGACGTGCCGCGAGTTCGATACTCGCGTGGGACAAACATTGGTGTGACCACTGTGATCAATGTTTGTCTGAGTCTAGGTGTCTTAACGCATGACTTGAATACTTTTGAAAAAAAAATATTCGTTTAAAGTTGAATCGTAAAATGATCTTTATTCATTTGATTCCATATAAGGATAATGCAATAAAGCTAAACAATCGCACTAACTTATCCTGTATCGAATGTATAATTAATTGCAAGGAAAATCTTACCTCATAAAGCAGTACATTTTAATTATGAAACAAAATTAACGTAGTTAACAATTCGTCTCCTCCGCCGCCGTCATGAATTTACAATTTGTTTCGACATCTGTTTATCATTACCGCCTTACCGAGACTCAAGTAGTACACAAGCGGTAGTGTGACTATTGTTTCACAAGCTATGTCCGTGCGCAATCATGTAACTAACTTGTGATCGATCGGCTCATTTA
Organism: Trichoplusia ni; assembly: GCF_003590095.1. NCBI lineage: Eukaryota > Metazoa > Arthropoda > Insecta > Lepidoptera > Noctuidae > Trichoplusia > Trichoplusia ni. Next base: position 3,756,255 of record NC_039490.1, read on the forward strand.
ATATGGCGCACGATTCAACATAAACATAATTTTTCAAAAAAAAACTAATTAATCCGGCAGTAAGATTTCTTAAAATATTGGATTAAACAAAAAATGTTGAAGTTGGTGTAACGCATGGAAGAGGGGGCTAAAAACGTCACTAGTCGTTATAAACTGTACAGATAAGTAACGTCACACGAGATTGAAGCTTTCATAACATACATAAAAGAAAAAATAAGTAACCGATATTTTTTGAAAATCTATCTACCAATCAATTATGACGCTAATATTTAACCATGTTTAATATCCGTCGCTCAGATCGGCGAACGCTCAACCGAGTTCAATTTAGTTTCAAAAGTTATGAAGTGCTTGTACGTTCGAATCGATCGATTATTGATGTACTTTAATTGATGGTAAATATCAAGTCAAGCTGCATTACATATAATGTTAACTCATCTAATCTCCAAAGCACAGATAAGTGCGGCTTAACTAATTGTGAGGTTTTAGAAGGTCGCGCCTTATGTTTAATCGGATTTACTTGTGAATAATCAGGTTCTGTTATTCTGCAGTAGGCAGTAGGAAGCCGGTATGAGTTCGCAGGTCAAGGCGGTTTCGCAGCCGCCGACGCTGGCACGGGTCGAGGACCTACACTCAAACTGGGTTCCGTTACTCCTCACTATCATGTCATCCTAGTACCTGGTTACTGTCGAGGAATATAAGACACCAGTGACGTAATACTTGATAAAACATTCCTATCAGAACATCCAACGTTCTATTGCCAAATAAACTGTTAAATCACTTAATCAATGTTTGTAGGTCAACTTTAATAGAACGAGCCGTTTGCTTCACAGTCACAATGTTGACTTCGCAGAAGTTGATACACATTAAATTTCACGCTCACGTCCACTGATTTGGAGTAGCTCATTTTATAAATGATTCGGTAATGTGGTGTTGTTATTTGTTGCGTGGCCGCGTGGGAACGGAACACGGGAGCGAAGCGTACGGCCAAGTAGCTTATCTTGAAATATCGCCGCTGACAGCACGAGTCGCGACAGAACCGCCGCACCGCCCGTGGAAAATTGTTAGCGTTTACAACCATTAATTTTATTTAACCATCAACGAATGCCACGCCATTTTTATGACCAATTTTAATTATAACAATAAATCTTTTAATTTCAACTCCTACCAAGGAGTTGGTATTAATAATACCGATATCAAAAGCGTAAGTAATTTTACTGCCGTAGTTGTGCAATTTAAAGTGAGAACGCAGCCGGGCCGACAAACTGACAATAACCTTAGCCAGAATGATAATTATTAAAATACCATATTTAGCAATCGCCTTTGTGTCGGTTTTATAGCTACACAACAGGCTTTTATAGTGTTCGCTTGATTCGCCATAGAATCAGAGTGACATCATCGCTAGTTACTGATATAAGCGTGTTCTACCTTACCATTGTACGAAATATATGGGTACAATACCTACCTTGGTACATATCTTTTTGTCTTTGTGTACCAGGTACATATGAAACAAAAACATACACATTGTAGACTTCTTTTTAATTATAATTATTGTAAACGCTTCGCAACAAGCTTGCTCAATATCTTGTTTTGTAGCCAACATAATGTAGCGTCAAATGACATCTTATCATATCATTTAATCGAGAAATAAGTATATATTGCGTGTTTGTATACATTGCCGTAATAAAATAGTTCAAATGCATTAAAGATTGAAGTAGGTAGAGTTGTTGGCTGTTGTCCAGAGCGCCCCGCGCGGCCTTAAGACGCGTTCTCGACGAAATTTGAAAGCGTTGCGAATTTGTTACATGTTTAATAAGCTCCATTATCGTCATGGCCGCCGATCGCCATGATTGATGGTATTCATGCTTCAATCGTTACATGTTCTCTACGTAATTGCTATTTTGGTTATGAGACAAGATTTGACAAATGATCGACGGCTTCAATCACAAAATCTAGGCCTTAACCCTGAATTTTTAATGTCATTAGTGTGTCTTGAACTTTATGCCGATTCGTCGTCAGCTTATATTTATTTTCCTTATGCACGAGATATGCCTTATAGGTCGTCGTATGAGGATAAATTTTAATGGCCAAATCGCAGAAGTTCATGGTCTTTTGTATTTTCGTGTATTTTTGTGAGAATCTGAAGTGTTGGAAACGTAAGCTGATGTGGATCTTAGGAGCGGTTGACCTGATTTCAAACAGATATTGTTGTGAAGCTCGTATCGTGAACTTTTCCTTTTGCAAGTAGGCAGACACTCGATCGAAATTAAACGTAATTTTTAATTTGTGTATATCATGGTAAAGACAAGGTGTCACTACGCAATACTGTAGATATTTTACTGGTATCGCCCTGCAGTCATTGAATGAGGCAATTCCACGGGATTCTTTGAGTAATTTTTTGAAGACAGATTTTTCATCTGCTTTAATGTTTTTATTTATTTATTTACACTTCTTATGTCTTCTCAATGTACAATTGCGGACTCATAGCCTACCAATCAACCATAAATCCAGTGTTTTGGATAAAACTTAAAGAAAAATATAAAGCTTCATCCCTTAACTTAATTTCATGTAATATTCTAAATCCAACATAAGTTTTTCCCGTAAACGTTTCCGAAACCTCTCATACTCTTATCTATTACTGTGTCATCAGAGCCTCAAGCCGTGCCAACACAAAATGTAAGGACATTGGCACTGCTCAAAGACATACAGCGAGCCTACAGTTCAACGACCCTCCACAGTGCAAATAATCGTATGGTCTATGACTGCAATGAACTTTAATTATTCCATTTTTTTTAAACGGCGTCTTAAATGTCAATATGAAGCGTGTTTATTGGCTGTGTCGTTTCTGTTAGTACGGTATTTATGGCTCTGGACACAAATTATATGATAATGGAGGAAGCACGTCGTCTGCGCCCGCGCCGGCCACTGGACGCAGATTTACTTTATGATTGCGTGTTGTCTCATGATTGAACCTGATATACCTATTTATGTACCTACGTAATGTTCTTTTCAATTGATATAAGTTATCCTTCTTACAAGATTACAGTACCTACATGCTGAATTCATAAATATATGTTTATTGTCCCCCACTAATCACTACCCAGCAAAGAGCTAAAAAGAAAATACTAGAAAAGTTTCAAAACTTCAGTCCCATTCTTTAAATTTGGTTTGTACATACGAAATATATAACAGGCTATTAAATAGGTAGTAACTTACTTTTGTGAGTGCGGAAACGCAATAAATTTGACAAATCGCCTCTGTTATGGCAATAACTGTTTCAGTACTTACTTACCAAGTAAAAAATGTCCGTATACACAGCAAAGTCGCGATCACCGCCTACAATAAAGAAATATTGTAATGAAGAGTCCGATACAATACGTTTCACCTCGGTCCCAGTTTCACCCGACAAATGAATGGATGAATGTAAAATAGTTGGTACGAAATTTACATTTTGATTGGAAATTCTATGAATCTGCTCCTCGACTGTGCTTGTGTGGTGGGTTGGGGAAAAGTTAATTCACAGTTGGGACACGGTAACGAAGGAATCGATAGGGTTGCGCACGTAAGGTGTAACACTCGTTATGTTCGCGATGATCATGTGCCTGAACGATCAACCCTTATCTTTTCCGCATGTGTTGTATAATGCAATCACACAGTCACAATCATAAGACTTTAATTAAGTATCGTCTAACTTGCGATCGAAATTGTTGTTAATTATACTTGTCTTGCCGACTTCAAAAAGTGAGGAGGTAGTCAATTCGTCTGTATTTTGTTTTATTTATGTTTTTTTTATCTTAGAACTTTAGACTGGATGAACCGATTTAATTTAACATTAAAAAAAATGTTGTTAAAAAGTATTATCCACATGTTTGTTGTAAGTTATTATCACAATCATAACACCTTAATTAAGTATACACTAACTTGCGATCGAATTTTTTGTCAAGTTGTTATCATTGCCAATTGTTTTGCTTTCAGGATGAACTATACTGTAAGAATATGATGGGCTTTAGATTGTATCATATAAATAATATTGCTGTAGCATATCGAATAAAAATACCGCTCATACAGATGGTAACAGTAAACTTATTCACATACTATCGTTATCTTATCTCTGTATCACAATATCATCATACCAGAATGCTATAAATATTGTATTAAATAAATATTATAGATGCGTATAATGTTACTTGCATTGAAAACTTAGTCTGACAGTCTTATAAATATATTTTTATTACGAATGTACGATTGAAGCATGATTTATAACAAACGTATAGGATTTGCGCTCTATAATAAGTGCCATTTTACTCTAAAGTACATATTTTTGGGTATACATTAGACGTAGTTCATCCCTGCTCTTTCATTATATCTATCAAAACATTTAATCATAGATTTCGTATTTCAGACCTGCAAAATACCACAATTATACTTATAAGTCCTACACACCATGTTCGGGAAGTATATTTAGTATATGAAGCTGCTTTTAGGTATTAAAATCGGATCGCTTTTACAAAGGCATCGCTGCCTGTCCGTCCGTCTGTCACCAAGACGCTAAACAGTTTAAGATTCAAATATTATGTATTGCTGTCCCCGCAATCACAACTGCAGCAAAAAGCCCGGAATCTAGAATATAGTTCCTAAAATAAGTGATAAAAACAAAACGTGCCTTGGAAAATCTCTTCGGTCTTAGATAATCATTTGCGACTAACAATGTTGTAGCTTCACCAGTAAGAACAAATACTTAGTCGTAATTCGTAAAGCATTCAAACATTACCCCACCGTCTTGTGAATACATAAATGTATTTAACTTCAAAGTATTTAGCTTGATAAAAACAAATGGAGACGCCATACCTATGTAAATGAAAACTTTAATCGATCGTAAATCCTCTGGACCTTATTTCTCGAATTGCTTTCAGTTGTAATGTCTGCGGGATGCGCTTTAACTGAATAAACAATTTTATTTTGAACACATAAACCTGTTTGGTATTTTGTTGTAAAATTGATTTTTTATTCTTGATATAGGTTGTGTGGGATATTATTTATAGACCGTGATGATATAGATTCTGATAACAAACTCTACTCTTATAGGATTATTGAAGTTGTTCGGAGCTGTTATCTAGACCGTACAAAATCGGTTGTGTTTATAAAATCACCAGAAATAATTTGCGTAACTTCGATATAAACAAGAATTCATTGATACAATCTAACCCTGAATATTGACGAAAAAGACACACTTTAATACCTTGTAAAACCTGTTCCCTACGCACATGCTTCAGTTACGCCAATAAGAACCTTTATTTAAGAAATAAACTTGAATTTTAGGTTGAACTTGCGTGCTTAATCCTGCATTTCCATCATTGTAACTACAAATTAATGTATAACTATTTTCGTAATCTCATATTACTTACAATTTTCCTATACCAAATGTAATCACTGGTTAAAGTTATTGCAAACATAATCGCGTTCGTAATCGAATTCAATCAAACCGTAATTGCGCTGTTTGATGTCTCAGGATTCTATTATGCTATGATATTAAAATGGTAAACGATATGGGAATTTTCGATACCGAACACAAAGAAATGTTGAGGTTAATGACTGATGTAGTCGATGTTCGGAAATAGATTCGTGAATTAATAATAAACTCCCACGCTTTCTTGAAGTCGGGCTTAACGGTTTAAGAGGTTGTAACAAGTGACGGTTGTTCGTCATTCGTCAGCTGATGGGCAGCGAAAGTTGACGTCAGTATTAAAGTAGATCGGTAGCAAAATGTATAATGATAGTTAATCGATAGTGTGCAGAATCGAAAGCTGCAAGGTCGACGAAGGCAACTCGTTTGGTCGGACCGGGTGGTCGCTCGCCTTACCAGTTTCAATCCCAACGCTAACACGCGCCCGTCCCGCTGCGTAACCTGATGAATTAAAATTGTATTGTGTTTTAGCTATTGTATCTAGTTTCATTCATATCGATATATTTTTGGTTTTTATTAAACCTTCATCAAGAAAACTATAGGTAAATAAGTCTCTATAGCGTTACTGATTTTTAATTGTGAAGGATCCCCCTTTTAAGTTGTTTTCACCATATATATCTACATCCCTACAGAACATATCTCCGTAGTTGAAGTATCGTGCGTGTATTGAGAACTCGTTTGTCGGCCCACAGCTGTAGTGCAGTGACAAGTATATTGTTATCTAGGCCGGCTTCACACGTTAGCACACATTAAAGCCGGAGCGCTCGCATCCAACCCAGTAATCTCAGCAAGTCATTACTGTTTGCTCTTTGATTTACATGACTACTGTGCGTCTGTGAGGCTGGTTCCAAACCGATCGGTTGCCCACACTAATTACACCACTCGTCTCGGATATGGAATTACCGAAGTTTGTCATAAATTGTGCCGACGGAGTACATCCTTCCTTGGATGCGTGCAAGCATCGCTTTGCCACGGTACGCTGAACACCGCACACAATTACAAAATAATTATAATTATTTGTACACAACTTCCTTTCCGCGTTCGTTCGTTGTATGTTATCTAAAAAGCTTACTCGTTCTGAATTCATCGGGCTCAGTTCCAGTCCCCTGCTATTTGTTCTAAGACGGTGCCTTCGTGTTCAAAAGTTCGCCGTGCTTCTTTCAACTACTCGTTTACTACGTTGATTTTATTACATAGTTACTGGAGGACTTCGTCTATCTTCTTACATTTCATTAGCGGAATATTATTGTCTTTTTGCTGTAAGAATTTGCTACTTAAATTTAATACGAAAAGGACTTTATATTTAGTACTTAAAGTTTAGTGCTCAAGTCGTAGCTTGAGAGTAGTTCAACGGTAACAAATAGTCAAAACACCCATTTGCTTACTAATAAGGCCCTTCTTGCGAGGAGTGTTTTGGTGCGACAGTCGCCCTAACCGCAGCATGCCTCGCCCGCTCCGCTAATGAGACCCTAGAGATATTCTTTCCATTGTTCTCTCACAGGGTTAGTATCCCGGCAGCGTATCATATTTACGACACAACTTTATTGTGTTGTCATTAACCTCAGTTGCGATTTTAGTTTCTCTGACTTCTAAATAAGTTTCTGACTAATTATATTTTTAATAGAAAATGTATTTGCGTTCATTTATGTGCAGATCCATATTTTAAGATCTTTAACTATGGTAAAAAATGTTTTGAGCCTTTTACGATGGTCAACAAAAAGTTTGTAAGATAGTACTCAAGTTTCTATTCACACAAGTCTTCGAAATCATAACGTCAAGGTTGTTAACGCTATCAAAAGAACGATGAACTCCCTCTTCCGAAAATTCCATATTTTTATTTGCAAAAAGCTTTCGATACATCCGCTATAAATTGAAGGGCTCAAACAGTTTCGGCGTTGTCCGTCCATCCTCAATTATTAGTATCCCGCCGTTTGGCTAATTCATCAAAACAAAATTACAGGCCATTGAGCCGACTGGCGATGTAAAAAGGTTCTTAACTTGAGGAGAATGGGAATTGTGAATCAAGAGGCTTCAAAAGAAAGGGATACAAGGTTTTAAAATGACTATCTTAAAATCACGAAGTAGAATGCATATTTACAATGTAAATTTAATCGCAAAGCTAACATAGCTTAGGCCTCACTAGAATAATAGGCTTTTACGAGAGATTTAAAGGTTTATGGCTTCTTGGCGAGTGAGAATATAGACGAAAATAGCACGTCGAAATTAAAACAATTTACGTGTAGTTTATGTTAAACTCTTTTTCGTTTTCGTTGTCCGTATCAGCAGCGCATTTAATTAAACCAAGCGACTGAATTCAGTGTGTATTATGCCCGTAGTCTGACGTTATAAATCGTTAATTTGCAATTCATATGCAAATGGTAATTTAATTGCACCTTCTTCAACAACATAATGAAACAGTGAATCGTTCCACGAGGATTATTATCCTTAACAACAGTAGTTTGGAACTTGTCATCGGTTTAGAATCAGCATTAACAAAACAATAATTATATTATTGAATGATTTTTAGATTTTTCGTAGAACCCGTATTTTCTTCACAAATAGTTTTTATCCCTCATATTCTTTGTGGGATACCGACATCCTCATTCATAAAGTGGACAGCGAGCAATGGACTATAGTCTTTATCGTTTTGGGATGTAAAGCACAAATTAGACTGGCCACCATATGGTTTTGGATAGGGGATGCTAAGTAATGGCGGTACTGTGAAGGTTCAAAATTGTTTGAACCTTTTTTAGGGCAAGTTGCCCGAAGTTCGGGCAATTGCAAATTTACCTGCTCTGACAACATGTTGGACAGGCCCGATAGTCTCGGTTGTTCCGCTTTCTATTGCCCTGATATAATAATATAGTGAATACAAGAACGGGATCATTTGTTTTTGATTACTAGTTATGCAAATTCCTTCAGGCGTCCAATCCGCTAAACATGTTTTAAATAAATAGGTATAAGTATATAAACAATAACAGTATATCTGGTGAGCGAAGTAAATCCATGGCGACAAAAACAATACAGCATACTGGAATTTATTCGCAGAAAAATTGCTCTATTGTATTTCATTTGTACGTTTTATTTTCATTTTATGGCTCATATGCGGTTTTATAGTAAACGGCGGTCGCTCCGTTTAAAACGTCGAAGTTTGTAACTTTGTATTTGAAAGTAAATATATCATGTGGCATAGACTAGACCGCACAACTGGATGACAGGATGTGGTCCGAAGTGATAGGCTCTATGCCGTCAGTAGCGACTATTTCCCAGGACACAATTGTTCCTGCCCCGTCATGGATATTAGCCGCATTGTGGTCGGATTTTGTATCTGAATTCAAGACTCTACTTGCAACGATCGATATTACCGTACAAGTGTCCTTTACCCTCTCGAACGATTATTTCTACAGACACGTGTAACTCAAACAAAGATGTCTCATGATCAATGCTGTAATGTTTATCACGCGACGCGATTCGCAACTAAATGAAATGATATCTTAAATTGATAGTATCGCCGATATGATATAATATCAGGCTGCTGCAGTTAAGCTTCGAAATAATCGCGGTTTGATAAGTGATAAGCGAGTGTGTTCGGGTGTGCGTCGGCTTCAAGCATTGACCCCCGCGACCTTGGCGGCCTGTGCCATGGTGAGTGGAATATCACTCGCGTGACATGATCGCTAGATAAGCTTGTTACTTTTCCCACTGTTATTGCTTTCTGATACCTTAATTGAGAGTTTTATGGTTAATAATTTGCGATGTATTGTGTTTTAGTAGCAAAAAAACTTTGAGCCAGCTGTATGTTGTTTATGGTATATGTTAGCTAGTATTTAGACTATATACTTATCTTTGGTTGTATATTTTGTAAATACTTATTAAAATCTGGCGTTCAATTATACATATATCTATTATCAGTATAAACCCCGTTTCACTTAATTAATGGATTCTATCAAACCTAACAAATACAAATTGATTAAGATCAAAGAAGTAAATCAGGACGAAACTCCTATTGAGGATAACCTTTATTTTTACTGCTAGCCTAGAAAATTACAAAACAAAGTATTATTTAGGTCGACATCTTTAGTGAAGACGTTGAAACGAGGTTTTCATACCGCTCCGGTTACTTCGTATCGCAACCTTGGACTAAACCACAAAATTAACGTTCCAAGGAATTTAGACTTGTTCGACTAACTGCTGTGAATACGGTTTGCTTAATATTATTCTAACTGAAACACCACATAAAGAAACGCACTCACAAAATAAGGAACCGTAAAATAATCCATCTGAAAGATTGCCTCGATAAAATACTCTTCGGGTTATACAAAATGTAATAAATATTTTTCCCTTAGGTGATCGCTTAATACCTGCTGCTTAAACGTCTGCAACCTTTTCCAGATTAATACCAATCGCCTGTATACAGGTCGTCGTACTTACACTTTCATAAAATATGATTTACTTTACTTAATGGTCTATTGTTTTCGCACACATGCTCGCGTTGCAAGTGACGCATCATGTGTTTACATTCGCAGACATATTATGTGTACAAACTATCCGTCTGTGTAATTGAATCGGTAACTCTCCTTTTGTTAAAGTTACATTTTTTTGTTTTCAGGCCACACAAAATGATGCTCGAGTCGAGCCGGTAAGTCGACACCGCCACGAATCTGTTTAACGTATATCGTTCACGTCTTTTAGCACAATCTTAGAGGATATTTCATTGGCACTTGTCCGTTATTCCGTGGCTGTTGACCCATCTAATTATTCGATATCAATGTGAAAATAAGTTTGTTGAGAGGCGATTCGTCTTTCGATATTCGATTGTCTAGTCGGTTGTCTGAATCGAGTAAATCGTGACGTCCTTATTGTTTATGTATCGAACGTTGAACTGAATGCTTTGCGATGATTTCTTAGTGGGTTGTCTGTGTTGCGGTGGTTGGCTCATAATTAGTTTCGCTTATTCACTCGCCGCCACAGGTGCGTACTGCGTACTATAGGAGCATCAATTACGAGAAAGTTGCACGTTTCTAATTTCTAATTTAATTGCAATGTACGATCATGCAAAACCTTAACTAGATTATTTGCATTGATATCTTTGTTTTCATTCAGTATATTAATGTGGTTGTAATGGATTATTTTGTGCTTACTTTTTTTAGAATTTGTTTATAAAAATAATGTATTAGGTTATTGTTCTTCTTTTCGTTTAACAGCTTATCCTTTTTATAAGGTCAAAATAATGTTTAAGAGTATTCAATAAAAGTCGTGAATTAAGCCCGAGATTTAAACTATTCGAATAGAACACATGTTAATTATGTTCTTAACTCCTGAATAGGCGTTACAGACGTAAAGTTTGAAACTCCTCCACGATAAGCTGTGTGCAAACGAGATAAAATAATTATTTTATAGCGTCATAATCATGATAAACGGACTGGCACTAGCACAACATGTAGTAAGTAGCCGCCGCGGTTATGTAAAGCTTCAGTTACTATAAATCACCGCTAGACAGAGACAAAACATCACGTCACAACTACGAGTCTTAAGAAGCCGAAAAGAGATGGCGCTAATGTGTCAGTACCGCTCCCAATTGCGGCCGTGAACTGTGAAAGTAAACATAGGGCATTGTAGAGTTAATTTATTTACAGCTATAATAGTGTTTTTATTTCTGTTTTAAATATGTAACCATACACAAAAGTCCGTTTTGCGTTTTAATTTGTTCAATACTTACTGTTGATATTGTTATCGTAAATGGTAATTACTGAACAGGCGTCTGTTGGCATACGCGTTGCGCTGTTATTCCGATAGATGGAGCTACGAGTACATGTTTATTTTAATGCTAATGAGTTTCAACTTTTTCTTGCAGTAATTCAATAGTTATTAAATTAGTTCAAGGTACACTCATGTAATTGTGTTAATACATGGTATTTATTTCCTTAGATAATTTATCCTGTAGCTTCAAGACAGTGCTATTGTCAAATAGTCACATTATGAGCCCGGTACAGGAATTTATGTGCGCGCACTAAGTTTACGATGTATTTATTGCTCCATCGTCCAGCAAAACGAGAACCATTGTAATAATGTGAGGCCATGTCGAAACGGACAAACAATGGGGGCGAGCAGACTCGTCCGTTTCCACGTAAACGCCGATTCCAGAAGAAGAAGGTGCATCTAATCAATCACTGCGCGTCGCCACACTGAGCCGAACGGTCGTTTTTTCCGCCGGCTCATTTGCATTGCTGTCTCTCACTCGCACTTTTGTCAAAAACTAAATAATAGAGGGAGACGACAATTTCCTCGCAATGCCCTAAGCAACGTGCGCGTGCGTTGGTACCGTTGTATCGTGAGAAGGAATTTTTGTGCGGTTTATTTATTTAACTTCTCAGCTGGCGATATAATCTCTTTTCTTATTATGTAGATCGCTTTATGTAATTAAATAAGATTCGCTATTTCCTCGAACTATTATAATAAAACATGTTTTTGACTAATTAAGAGAATAATTTGCCTAATTTTGTTATTTAAGTTACTGGGTTAATCAGTGTACGTTACATATAATTAAAATAATCGTTGTAGGTTACCTAAATGATGACAAAGTTAATTAATGTTTACGCGCTAATTGAAATGACATGAGCGAGTCAGACGTCGCAATTGATAGTACGTTAATGCTTTAAGGAAATCGTGATCGTCCTACATAGCTAATAATTTTAATAAAACGACATGTATTAGTCGCCTCACGTCAGACATTTACAAATGATACTCGTACTTACTTGAAGTATCTACATTTCATCATTCTTTATTCGGAATTTTCCCAAGATGACAGCGAAATATGTGAGTAAATCACACTGAATCAACGACGATACACTTTTTCTGTGATGAAGTGTACCTAGTCTAACAAAGTTGACACCTTTTGATAAACTGTTCGCCTCTAATTAAATTGCCCTGTTTTGCACGACGCGTCCGAGCGCAGAAATGCTTTCTACTATTTTTGTATCTCGTGTGAAGTCGTGTCTGCCTCAATACAAAAATTGCTTTAAGGCAAGGCAATTTAAAAACAAGATTCTCGCATTACCTATATGAAAATCTAAATAGGCTTTCTGAACCTAAGCCATCTATAAATCCTATACGTGTTGTATTACTTGTTACTCATACAAAACAAAGTCGAGAATTAACGAGGTCCTCAAATTACGAAACTAATTAGATAAATCATGTTTATTGATCATGTCCCGTCGATAGCGCTTACATCGCAACCGTTAAATATACCCAGTACCCCGACCTCTTTAAACATTCACTTGGGTTCGGCCATAATCGGTTTAGACAATACCCTTAGGCAAATTTATTTTTTGTTTGATTGAGAGGCATGGTGGAAAACAATAGTAAACCAAAGCGACTTTCAACTATTGAATTGAGCTGTTTCTTGCGAACAATAGATTTAATACGTTTACATTGCATGCCGGCGACGCTTAGATACGCCATGTTGACGAAAAATTTAATATTTCATCGCTTTCACCTACTAATGTATTCGTGACGTGAAGTTTTGTGGTGACGTAACTATTTATATGTTGTTCGAATGTTTCATGGCTTATTACAAACGATGACAAATTAATTTCAGGAGTAACAGTTATATTCATGATTTTGCTGACTCATGATTTCCTTACGTATGACGCTATGTAGAAATTCGTGTGTCTATATTGTGTAAAGAGGTTTATTATGTTTTAAAGGATTATCTAGGTCATTATAGTCGACCTGGTTCCGAAGGGTTGCAGAGCTAAGACGCCAATCGGTTTACGTTAAACTGGGAGTTCCCTTAGCTAGAGCACGTTATATGTAAATATATGCATTCGACTCCACCACCTACATTGGAAGTCAAATACTCAACATAATTAAAACACAATGACGAGTATCTAGTCTTTTACTTAGATAAATGGAAAAACAGGTTAATTTATGGCTTACTTGCTAGCATTGTTTTACAAGCTGTAAATTATGAGGTTTCTAATATTCTTAATTATACTTTTTACTGCCAATATCAATCACTTCTTCTAAGTATGCAGGTTGAGATTTATGTAATAAGCAAACCAGGGTTTCTCATCAACATCTCTTATTTTATGTTGTTTTTGTTACTTTTTTGTGTCTACATAAACCATTAAACAAATAAAGAAATAAAATTACTAAAAGATAAAACAAATCCAAAGGTATTGTTTCTTCATTTACAATTGCAATAAATTGTTAAGTTCCTCGCGTTGCACCCAGTAACAATTTATCTGTTTCAAATGAAAATGTAAATCAGACAGGCCACATTACAAAACCGTCTCTCGTATAAAAAATGCGTGCTGTAAAAGTTTGATTATTTTCCTATACGTTTTTATCTAGCAGCACGTGTCGCCAACAATCTGATTAAAATGTATGAACTTCTGTAATCTGATTTATTCGACAGGAAGATTATATAAAGTAACAAAATACATAATACTTCTTTTTTGTTTCCTGTGTGACTAAGTCAACGGTCAAACTTAAGCAAATCCTATTCATTTTGTTTATATAAGTTAGCTTGGAAAATACTTGGAAATGTTCACTTATTTTCTTTACTTAATATTAGTAGATAACCTGCATACATTCGAACTCATTTGCAGAGGTTTTCTGTATTTAACGAAGTAGAATATTAATTAAGTGTGTAGTGACTGAGGTCATTACCAGAATACCTAATATGTAAACTTAACCTTGAATACAGAATCATAATGAACAGCGGTAATGGAATGTCTTGTAATAATAAGATACATTTACAAACACTTTTGTATTTTCTCGTTACACATTTAATATAAAAGGGACACTTTTAAAAGTACCTACTTTGAAGACAATATAACATTTATATTTTTATTTGCAATTATAACCGGACCAAAGATCCTACCTTGCGGCATACCCTTTAAGGTTTATCGCCCACGGATGGGTGTACGCATCTATAAAACTGGATCGTCTGGACACGTCATCAATTTGCAATTCGAAGTCATTCGTAATGACAGCGTCATATAAATAAGAATGCAAGCCACGAATGCCCTGCATGGTCCTTAGATTTAGAATTGTACATGATCTGTGATACTGAATACTTTTTTTATGAGATAACGTTTCGAACGCTATTGATGATATCTTAAATAGTCATATCAGTGTGTCATAATATTTCGAAAGTGCTTTAGCTAACATTAGTTTAAGTAACCTCACTTTTGTTCTCAACGTTCTCATTAAAATAATTTTCTTTAGTTCAATATTATTAAAACTACACAAGAAATATTAGGTAATGCCCATTTTTATAAATATTTTTACTCCAGCCAACTACGCGTTTTCTCTGTGAATATTTATTTTTAGTTATATTAAAGTTGTAAGGTATTTTATAAAAGATGCTGTATAAAATTTTACTGAGTGATATTGTTGCTGTATACCAGATAAGGACACTGTGTCTGATTACATTATTGAAGATCTTAAAGCAGCTGTATTCATAAAAGTCATATTTAATCAATATGTTTTTCGTTTACCTATATTATAAGTTAATACAAAATATATACTTATTTAAACTGAACATAATACAAAGTTTAATAAATTGCGTATTTACAATGAAGGCAAAGAAAAAACGAAAGGTACATTTGAGGTATTTATTTCAGTATCCCGATGCACATGCAGATTCAAATGATAACATTAAACAAACACGATCCAGTAAGTTTAGTAGCGATGATGTCACTCTCTGTTGTTGTCTTAAGGTAAATATTGTTCGTCCGGCGGCATCGCGCGCATCAAATATGCATCACGGACCGAATTCGCTTGGTACTCACACATACTTGTACATCAGTGTTTTGTTTATCATACGCTCACATAACTTCTCGTTTGATTGTTTGCCTGCATATGTTTATATACTGGGTTTAGTTTATGCAAAAAATGTATCTTTGTATGAAATTATTACTGAGTCTTGAAATTTTAGCTTAATTTTAAAGCAATTCTTCAAACTGAAGTGTCGCGTATTCTAAGTCTAGCTCTGTTAGTTCAAGTTCAGCGTATCCATTTAAGTCTCAAGGGCTTAATAAACGCGTGTTTCCAATTACATTTACATCTTACATTACAATGTTATATTAAATCTGAACTGGCCATAAATCTTCAACATTGATTGTTGAATTCCTCACATAATATAAACAATTTAATTAACATTGGTACGGCTGTTAATTTAGAATGGTCATATGATTTAACAGCTGCAGTGATTATACTTGTTTTTGTTATCACATTTCACGCTAATATCGTGAAGGCGTATGTTTGTATGTCTATTATCTCTTAACGCTCAAACTACTTGACCAATTTTGATGAAACTTGATCTGGAGTTATCTATCATGTTAATGTAACATGCTTCTTTACTCGACAGAATAAAAAAAAATGAAAAAAGTTCATATGTTTGCAGCTACAAGCGACAGATTTCGTTGGTTGATAGTACCTGGAATATATGATTTTCAATCGTAAAACGTTGTGCAAAGCGTTGTTTAACCGAGAATTGGTTATGTCAAACCACCCGATATAATCCTTTCCTCGCCTTTTGATTCGGTGAACCGATATAATAAAACCGGTCAAGTGTGAGCCAGATTCGCAACACTGAGAGGTCCGTACCAATAGGACGAAGGAAAATTTAAATTGGTCCTCATCATGTTTATGGCTGCAACGACCCTTTGAGTACGCAACTCAAAAAACACTACGAGACGTTGAAAAATCAAAATTTTACAGGCTACTAAAAATTCAACAACTTCATTTTTCCTGAGTCTATTTCGTTAATTATAACCGGAATAACGGAATCAACAGGTTAACATTAGTAGGTAGGGTACGTCATCAAAGCTGTAGATGGTACCTTGATTCATCTGGAGCTCGCCACTGTAACAGCGCCGTGTAATGGAGACGCTGCCCGTCTAATAGCTAATGTTTATGTTGAATTGAGCTGAACAGCTGTACAGATGTCTCTACATGTCTAGACTTATATTCATTGCAACGTTATTAAAACGACTCCTTTCATTCCACTATTTACAGACCGACTCGAATTTGATAGACATTTTAAAGGAATGTCTCGAATTCTACCGCAGAATGTTTGCTCAGATTTTAGTCTTTGGATGCGAAACGTAAACTGAAAATTAATTTTGTATAGAAACATTCGAGGTCGTTAAACTCGTTTCGCTCCTAATAGTGGACGTAATCAATCTTAGACGTTTAATGAAGATGAATATGAAGAAAAATTCACACTGCGTCTCATTTACGTTCAATTAACCGAATTGAATGAATTGCGTTCAGTATCACGTGACAGTCTTTAGTATAAACATAACTCCACAATAAGTGAGTATTATCATCGGGCCAATATCGAATTACAGTACAATATTATGTACAATACGTGCTCTGGCCGCGTTCGCTCCGAACAGCGTTGAATAGAACTGGAAATAAAAACAACAAGTGTTTGAAAAGTCGTCTCATATGAAATATCATCTCGTTTCTGGACCTGTCACAATACGGACAAAGGCGGGTTGTGCGGGGACCGGCGAAGACGCGAATTACGATCGTCTTTATGCGATCATAGCGGCTGTTATAGTATCTAAGTATGGGCTATTATCGATATTAATGCGGTTTTAGTGGAGTGTTCGCTGCAACCGCTGTTGATACTCGTATCAACTTGGAGTATCGAAACTTGGTTAGTATCTATTTTTGGTAGGGTAAAAGGTACACGGTTTAAGGTCATGAATTATCATTTCAAAGCTTTTAGTGGATGGGTGAAAATGGATTAAAATAAACTAGTCCATCCAACAACTAACACATTTTTCAGACCAATATAAAATTGTCGGTTTTACCTAGGTACTACTAAAAACATGTTTATAAACAAGATTACAAGGTGATCCAATGTCAATCACAAACGGAAGCAATATGCACTAAATTAGAAAAAATAAGTCTGAATAAATGTTGTCATAAAATAAAGTCACGCACGTCACTGCAGTAGAGCTAGATGTAAAAATAACCGTTAAACCATGACAAACATTTCATCAAAATGTTTACGTTAGATAGCAGTGCAGCGCACCCGAACCCAATCCTGTCTCCCGTGACTGCCGTCAGGTATTTCAATTATCCGCGCGTTCTGTCGGACGCGATGCCAGGCCGACCGCCCGCTCTAAAGAATCGATTGCGGGACATTCCTCTTTCGAATCTCGCCCTTGTCACCCTAGTCATGCATCGGCGGAAACTACTCGACTCTGTGTGCGCTCACACTAATGCGTTTTATACTATTCTTTCGCTGCGATGCGCCAACGGAACGTATCAGAAACAGAAAAACAAATACTCGAGTCTATTTCCACAAATCGTATGTAAATCATTTGCTCTCACGTTGATCGTAACCCGCAAAACTTTAGAGGAGTGTGACAACTGTTCTACACCGTGGAATATAGGTCGTATCACACGTCATTACTTATTCAACAAATTTTCACGCGAAAACCTGACACTGATAAAGCAACAAGTCCCTTTTTACCGCATTTGTGGCGACGTTTTGTCGACGCCTCGCCAGCCACCTTCTAGTCTAGGGGGTCGCAGATTAGAGACGAGGACGATCGGCCGATGGAAAGGGGAGAGGAGAGGGGGGGGGCGAGGCGCGCGGGGAAGAGGGGGGAGGCGACATGTCGCGCACTCTCACCGCCATAATTATTTCATACTTTGCATTTCGCGTTCCGGACATGGAAACAATCGGCAACGACGTATTTTTCCGTCTGGCTAGATGGGGTTGAAAAAGCATTTTTACTCCTCCTCTCTCAATAAATGCAAGCCCCTCTCAAGTCTTTGTTCTTGTGCTACATCGCGGGTACGTTATGACATTGATACCTATCCGTGTGTCTGTCTGTTGCTTTAGGGTGGAAGTACTGCGCAATTTTTATTGAACAAGGAAGCCGGCAGTTGACAGCATAAGCCGCGTGGCGACAAGCTGGCCATAGACAATGATAGTTGTGGAATAAGTGATTGACCGGTTCAGTACGATCAATTTCATATATTAAACGTATTGGCTCGGTTGGCTGACCAACTTAATTTGTTTCGGTGGCTTGTTTGTTTATTACTGCAATATTCATACATGATAGTGAGCATCCCACTTTTATATTCAATTATTTATTACCATCAAAATTATTTGCTTCACAAAGGTTACTAATTTTTAATGTGACATCACAATTAGCCTGTTTGATTGTATTATTATTTATTTAATTAACGATACACAGGTTTATGTTGGTTCGGTTTATCAGGAACAATAAAGCTTATCTACAAGATTGGCAATATCGCCGCGATAAAACAGACAAAGTATTATCACTATACGCTACGAAGATTTATAGCATGTCGATGGGCTGATTGCTTTATTTTCTATTTCTGTATCTAGTTATCTATGAGGTACTTTAATTAATATCTTAATTATATTTTGTATGTTTCATTTCTTACTTTTGTGTGTCTATGGCTATTTATATCATAAGAGTATGCCTGAATATCACAAACCTAATATAGGTAAAATATAAAGAAAATCTCAAATTTGTTATACCAGCCACCATCTATAGTACCCCTGCCTTCAGCATGACTCTTTAAACCTAGGGTCGTGCATGTAGTGAACAGATTAGATCAACCAACTATTTAATATACAATTCACCCATAACAATCTAATTTGTTTTGCTAAGTATTAACCTTAAAAACATCACTACAAATATTAGTTCAAAGGAAGTACACATCGTAAAATATAAGTAAAATATTTAACACGATTAAACGACTCAGAATGATTAAAACAAACATTCATTGGCAGATCAACTAAACTACTTCTGCCATTTAAACAAATCTACAAAGTCTAAAATAAAGTAAGTTTATAAACAGCGAGACATTTGCCTTGAAATTCGCGTTAATACATTCGGAAACGTTTCATTTAAATGTCGGCGAAGATAACGAGCGGCCCGATAAGCTCGACGAATGTTTGGGACTCGCCAACCGCTAATGATATTGCGAATTTTACACCAACAATTGATTATGTATATTCTTTTGGCCCTAACTGGCCGTTTGAGGCACTCCAAATAATTTAATTTTGATCACATCTTTGGATTTTGTTTACTTTATTATTATATCTGGGTAAATTTTCGAGAAGTCATCAAATTTTAATAGCTTTATGTATCTTCGGGTAAGAGGATATTATAAGAACTTCTTTCAGTTTTTTGGGTGTGCTTAAACTTTGTCCAACAAAATAAATATGAAGCTTATCACAAAGCAGGCTATCTGCATCCCGTATTAGTGCATTTCATTGACTTGCAGTTCGTTAAAATATGTCATCCTTCACTAGAAATAGGTTAAGGGTATGAGGAATATCTTTTAAACTTGTTTTTCGCATGTCTTCCTCAGTATTTAGGTCACCGTTTTTATCGTATCTATAACTTCTGCTAAAATCATATGTCCATATTGATTGCTTTTTGTCATAAAATGCTTTTGAATCACGTACTTAGGTTACCGTTAAATGTAAAGTGGCTCTTAACTAAGTTTGTCTCTTGATATACAGTTTTATAGGCACGAAACAGCAGAGATTTATACTCATTATATGGCGTTCGCAATAACAAGGGAGTTGCACTTCCTCGGGCTTCAAAAGCTCACTTAAACTAGTTTCTTACTTTAAGTTCATTGGAATTTTAAGGCAGTTAAAAGAATTTCTTTCCATGATCAATCCTTAGAAACCCTTGTTAACAAGAAAAAGTTGACGAAAACGGGTTTTTGGAAATATTCCGAAAAATAAAGATGGGCTTAGAGGAACTATTTAACACAAAAGCCTTTAAAATCTTCTGCAGTGCATGCACCTAGTCTTAATGCCATTTGATTTCCAACGAACTGTTGTTTATGTATTCAGTTGTAAACAGACGCTCCACGTGTTGTACTCGATGTAATTACATTAAGGAGAACTACATTCAGTATCGTTCTTTACTAGAGTGCCAATTTCCAAAGCGGTTGGTCGTTTGCGTGCATATTTAACCGGGATACCCAGTGAAATCCACCTCTTGCTTTCATACCGGAGTTTCTGAAACAATCTCGAATTTGACCTATCAAAAGCTCTTTGTGTAGTGACTGGGCGTAGCCAGGGTTGGGTTGAGTTTAGGTTAAGGGTTTACTCTCCACCACTTTAGAATACTGTCTGTGACTTCGAATTTTAAAGTGGGACGAGCTTGCTTCAGTGAAGTTCAGACCGCTAATGCTTCTTATTTACTTTGAAGGCTAAGTTGATTGGCATGATAACTGACCTGAGTTCATTAAGACTTTCCTTTTCAGAAGGTGAAAGTTTATTACAATGTTTTATGTCAATTATTACATTTTGACTATTTGAATTTGATTTATAATCCTGCCTCTTGCTTATAAGGGAAACCTTAGACGAGAGAAGAAACTGGTAGCTGATCCACGAGTATATTCCCTGGGCTGCCCTAAAGTTTCCTCTCCGCTCCCCTGGGATGATCCGCCTATTTCCGCTACGGCCGTCGCAGGCGCGCTCCGCTTGTCACGCCAAATTTGGGTCACAACGAATTAGTTATTCGTGTGCAATTCACTTAATGGTCAATATACTACCTACCGCTTTCAGTGACTACATTGCTCGTTCCCTGTTATTTAAACGTACTTACTAATATAATTGGCTGTTTTGGTTGAAATAGTTTCGCTACGGACCTTATTAGTATGTGCTAATTGGTGTCAGTGGTTATTTTTGTATATACTTAACTCGCTGTTTAACGATCAGCGTTACATAACATGTACCATGTTCATTATCATCAGATTTGATGTTGATGTACGAAATGAAGTTTATTAATGTTTACAATGTTCATTTGGAATGTCTCGCGCGTCAGCGTGTTTATCGCAGCGCTCGATAAGCGCCAAGAACACACTTTTCCATTCTCCACGTCACGGCTGTTTCACGAAATCCAATGCAAAAACCCCAACTGGCTAAAACATCCATCAAACGAAGCTCGCTTCTTAATACGACCAAAATAAAGAGGCACGCGGCTAAATGGAAATAGGCGGCGGTCACCTCCCGGTCGACTCGAAACCGACCTTATTACCACAAACAATACGACTAGATTTAAAAGTCGTGTAAACCGATCAAATCCAGAATTACAAAATGTGTCATCCATATTAACGCGAGCAATGCGTTAACGACTCCAATACAATCACGTTACGGTACACATTTGGTGGATCCACAAAATATCAACATTATTCGATTTGACTAATACTTTGCGTGCATGCTGAGGTGTTAAGCGACTTTTTGTTTTGTTGTTTTGAGACAAGAATCAGATTAGGTTGACACAGAACGCGGGTCGACCAGCGTGGGACAATAAAAATTACGGCCGGTGTTTTGCGCCGAGCGGCGGGCGCGCGCTCACTTCGATGAGTGATATTCTTCGCTAATACTTCTTTGTTGATACAATTTTCAGAGGCGTGGCAATACTTTTGAATTTTTCTGTAAGGAAAGCCTTAATCAGTGCTGTTTTTTAATAATCTCAAGACCAAATCTTAATATAATAAAAATTCCCATGGCTTGATAGATCAAAAGAAAATAATTTAAGAAGCAATAAAAAAGTAGCAAAGCTTTTCCAATTTTTATCGTGTACAGAAAACACGCAGTTTTATTACAAGCATAGTCAGTTAAAAAAAACATTTTAATTCATGGAAAGGAAGTGAACATAATTGATCCGATCATTTGCATAACAATAGCGTTCGCACCAATGGAGATCAAAAATTCAGGTCGACAAAATATTAATATTGAATTGATCAATGAGAATCTCAGGGCATAGGCTGAGTGTGCAACATTGGGCATGGGGGCACGGTTCGGGTATTCGGAACGTTTACAACATAATAGAGAGCATTAGTCCGATCCACTTTTGACATCATTATCTGTGTAGTCGACTCACGATAACCTGCGAGCGTCGTCGCTCGGTCCCGCCCCGCGTCGAGCGGCAGTCGCGCGCGTCCTCGCCTGCCGTCTGGTCGTGTACGCGGTGCGCGCCGCATTCTACTCCTACCACAGTCACCTCACAAAGGTACTCGGGGAACTCGCTTTTGGCGGGTTTTCGCACGGACGTGAGCGGTGATCGTGATGCGCTTTGCATTCGGACACGGAATGCGTGCGTGTTGTCAGCGCGCTGCCCCTCTCTGTGTGTTTGTGCGGCGTCACAGTGAAATCTGTGGCGAGGACCACCAGTGATCACTTGGATTGCAGTGTTGGATCGTAGGATTGACTCTGACGACGCAACCGCATCAGCTTTTTTGTAAGAACGAACCGCTCCAACGGATGTTATGTCCATGATGTTGACTCATGCATGACGCACTTGATTGCTGGAACTGGGAATTTATGATTTACGATACCTATTCAAAACTGTAACCAATTATAAATTAGAAAACCGTTGTCTATACAATGTTCGAAAGCGCTTTGTTTATGTTATTCCTTTAGACAGAACTTCTAAAATAAGACAAGTGGGAACTATCTTTATCGCAATCGTGATCTTGAAGTTAATTGACAAGGTTAATATTGAATAAATTGAAGTTTAAGTACCTGCTGTCGTAGTAGTAAATTAATTCCTACCTACATTACCATTGTACAATATACTTACTATTCTTCGTATATTTAAAAGACCTCCAATCTGCACAAAAGATTTATAAAACTCAGATAAATAAAACTGAGTTGCATAAAAAAATGCTTTTGGCATTGGTAAACCTCGACAAAAACTAACTGACTATTTACTTTGAAGATAAAGAAGAAACGAAGTTAGGAAATGTATTTAGTACCTTTGCTCTTTACTTAATTCAGGTACAATTATGTACAGTGGTCGGGGCAATATTATTATCCAGTTTAGTTCCTCGGATGGCCGCAGTGTCGCTCTACGCCATTACTCTTCCTCACAAAGACTTGACCACTGTTCACTTAAATCTTTATTAAGTACATTTTTGTTTGTTTGTCGAGTGCTTTTATTGTATTAACTGTTGACAATCGTTGGATTTCTCAACAAAGTTAGCGAGTCACAAGTTGAGGTTATAATAAAGCGTTTTGTCTATGGAACGGACTTAGTTTACAAATTTAATTTAAAAATAATATAATCAGAAACAAATTGAAAATGTTGGGATTATGAATCTAAAATCTGAAAATAAACACATTAATGTAACAATTTCCTAAATAAGGATAAAATATTGCTGATTGCACAATCAAGTGTTATTCTGTTATACATGGAAACTTCTAGAATTACATATTTCAGTATCCGTAAGCGAGCTCATGAAATCAAAACGAATACGTCGAATGCCAATTTGTTTGTTTAAATTATTCATTGCTTTCAACACAATTTAAGATCCTTAGTTGCAGGGACTGAATATTAATAGGTTCTAATCTAAATGAGTCCGGTGGTCAGTGTGCGAGACACTTATCTACAGATAAACTGAGGTCTTCCCACAGGGACTCGGAGAGGGTACGAACGTCTCAAGGGTTATCTTCAATAGTCTTGTAAAAGCTGAATAACTATCCAACAGAATGTCTCTCTACAACATTATTTATCCCTTTCGGACGCCTATTACGGCCACCGGATAAAGATAAAGGATTTCATATTTTGCTCTCAAAGTTTTAACAATTTCCAGAAATTTTATGGCAGACTTTTGATGAGCTAACAATTTGTCAACTCATTGTCTGTTTACTAGATTGTCTCTCCGACTCCAGTGACGAGGTGACCACAATATGACCTCGACTTTAAACTAGGTTAATGTTCCTCAGATGTAGGACACAGTATTTGGCTCGTATAGAAAACATAACTAGTTTTAAAATGCTCAAGCATTCGCTGTCTCGACCTTGACAGACATTCATAAAATACATGCAATATGTTATGTTGCCGCGCGTTGCTACCGGCTTTACCTGTTAGCATTTGTCCATACATGGTCTAATCTGTTCTATTGTCATTCAAATAAAGTCAACGTCAACGTGTCTATATTAAAATAGAGTACGTTCCACGACCTAGCGTTTCCCACGCCTGTCCGAGGAAGGGTCGTCCAAACAAGTATCTATTAAGTAAAATGTAAATTTTGCGACTCGAATAGTAATGCGGCTACGATTACGGTGTCAAAGCTATTTGAATGACACTACGATTTATTATCATAAACTATTTTCTCACAGTTGTTGAGCGCATAGAAACAGATTATATTGATGCCGTTAACACGCCATTGGCTTGAACTGCGGTATAAATCCAGTGTTCCTTTAGAGCGGCGGGTAGCGCAGATCAATCACACGAGAAAACACCCGCGTAATGGCTCCTCATGACCCTCGCCGAAAAAATACCCGCCACATTCTATTTACCCGATGTTCGCTAAATAAGGCAAAAAGTATCCGCCACACTGCCTCCCAATTAATCATCTGACCGGCTCACAATCCCCGCGATCGTTTCTTTAACACTACAACGTACGCCTGCTCTTTATTCATATGTTTTATATCATAATGCTGAAGTAAAAACAGTGTGTGGAATAAAGAGATGTTATCGCAATGTATTGCCATACACATATATCACAATTACCACCTGTTTTACCATCGTGAAGCACGCGAACGGCTCTATTGTTAATTAAGATTATCCTAACCTCCCACAAAATTTGTAATCCATTATCGCTTAATATCGTACTTTTGTCAGACGATAGCTGTCTCACTTTACGTAAATTAAAAGGCACTCCGACATCCTTGAAAGCTATTAACAATTTTTCATTATCTATCATAATAATCTTTCGGGTGTTGTGCTCAAATTCCATGAGGTACTTTTGCAAAAATATACATATATCTATTCATGCCCTTAATTAGCAATTTCTACAAGGTCAGATAAGTAACAACTGTGACAAGGTTACTCGCATGCTATTTAAATCATGATTATATATTTTGCTAAATTACGTCAAAACAAACATTGCGCCAGCGTCAGTACATTGTTAGTTTTTCTTAACTTAATCGCCGCCAATTTCCTACAAACAATTAAAATTAATTGCAGACGATTAAAAGATTTGTTACAGCGAATTTGGTCCTTATTTGTTCTGGTAATTATTTGTTAGGAGATTTACTTCAATAAAATAGTTCAAAGGTACGTCAGAGAAACGTTTCGAGTGTTCCCTACGGCTATTAATTTGTTTTAAATATCAATCGATTACGGCAATCGAGTGTTACATGACATGAATCGATTAAATCGCAATAGACTCTACCGATTAACATTTCGCGCAACTAATAATTTTGTTTCGCAGTAGCCAAACTATCAGTGTGAATTGATGGATGAAACTTTCAATCAAAAATGTTCGTTCGTGGAGTGGATTAAACGGTAACATTGTGTTGTGTAGTGAAACAGTGATATAAACTACAATAATTGATAAGTGTACAGCAGACATTGCTGGTATGCATTTGTGTTATGAGAGGCCCGGCCTGGTCACCTCCCTGAACGGAGGCGTTGGGTAAGATATCTTTATATATTTAATTATTTATTTATAATATTCTGTGAGACAGATTCATAACGAATTATTTGATAACGATTTACTCTCGCCTATTTACCGGAATCGCCCGACTAGTGTCATGGTGATCAATGCTGAAACTAGTAAGGCGATCCCGCAAATATGTGTTAATAGTCCGTGATCAAATATTATTCAAATATAATATAGGAATTTGCCCACCTTTGCCTTACCAAGTGTGTTCATCACTTAGTAAGGTTACCTTTAACCTTTAGGCCTATTAACTTGTCGCCAACGTACATCAGCTATTTTTGTACCGGTTCTAGGAGAACTTGGTGACTTCTTGGTATATCTCAGCTGTGACTATGTTTACCAAGAACCACGCTCAGTTGTGGTTAGATTTAATTAAGTGAAAACCAGCTTTCATAGAGGGGAGTAAGAAATTTTGTTGGAAGTCTTACTTGCATCGCTGTTAGTGCGTCAATAAATACAACCATAAAAGCTCTCCCCGTTTATATCTCATATTTTATCATAATATAGCCTTCCTCAGAAGCTATCTAACATTAAAAGAATTTTCCAAATTGGAGCAGTTGTATCTATAATTATTGCGTTAAAGCAACAAATGAACTAACTATTGAGTTTTACATATTAATATAGATTAGGAACCTGCTCTTTTTTTGTCTTTGCCATAGATTGTCAAGCGAAATATCTAGGTTTTACAACTTCATAGTACACTATAAAAATACAATTTATTAAAAAAAAATGCTTACCCAATCTACCGAGGCCTGATAGCAACATCTATCGTCCGAAGTATAACATACATGTGACGCCGTTTTGCTGGGTCACGGACGGTCGGCGATTTCGGACGTTTTTTTTTAATTTCCTGCAAACTCGTCGTGTCGTCGTTATTTATTACTTGCTAGTGATTTGCCCTGGTTTCCCTCGTAAGCTAGTGATTTTATATTTAGATTAAACTCGCCCCTATTTGCAATCTATTTATCCAAGCTGGTTCTATCTCCTTAATAGTACGTAAATACGTAATATTTAAAATAATCCATGAAAAACGACAACAATTTGTTCTGTTAAAGAGAAAATAAAGTCAAATGAATTTGTGTACAAAAATAATCCAAACTATGAAACTGACGTAGCTGGTTTTAAATAACCCTGTGTTAGTATGAACACGGGCGGTTTCTGCAACAAAAGTATGCACATAATTAATACCCTAGCAAAGACAGTTAACCGGAGTTTGAGGTTTTATTTTCTTTTATAGCGGCTTTAATGTAAATTCGTGGCAACCCTTTTAAAAAATTAAGTCGAAATCTTTTTGGCTGTATTGTTTGTTTGCGATGACAGATTGTTTTTATTACGACTGTACAAGAAGTTGAGTATATTATTTTAAGTTATGTATGTATGTGTGTATATGTTTATTTTTGATATCATCGCTTCTCGGTGCCTAATCCGATTTTGAAGCCTATTTTAACAATAAAACATACATTATAAAATTTTCGGAAAGATAGTAGAGTTTTAAATTTAGAAATCCTGGCTCCGTTTAAAAAAGGGAAATAGTAGTACCTAATTTTAATGCAGTAACTTACTTTCATTTTATTAGTTAAGTCTTGTCGAGACAAATAAGCAAACCAGTAACATAGATATATCGTTTACGTCTATTAAAAGCGTAAGTTATTTCCATCGAGAGGCCGATTCTTATCAACAAATGTTAAGTGATTACTTATCATATTATATACGGGTTTACTAACAATATGCATGTTGCCAACACATAAAACCTATCCGGTTTTATGTACTTGTATCATGCGATGTCTACCACCGAATCAATTGTAGACAGAAATTATTTGTCTATCCATCTACGGTCAGTTAATACGGAATTTTGATTCAAGTACCAGTAATATATGTTAATCTTGCTCTGCCTAGCGGTTACCCGCACTTTTGCCGATGCGCAAAAAGAAACTCTTAAAGATCATCCCTTCTTCCTACTCGCTATCAAATTCCAAAAGATATTTTCAAATTCAATTTTTGATCTTTACCGCCATCGCACAAACTTTATCTTTATTATAGATTGATATTCTAAGATAGGGATACCGTAACAGTTGGACATTTAATATGTTTATTTTCTCTTCGAAGAGTTTAATCTTTATGTGGAGGTTTTTAAAATGTTATTCCGAGCGAACATAAGTCAATTTTATCAAAAGTCAGACAAGATATCAACAGACTGAATTCCCCAAAACCTTAAAAGATCAGGAGACAGACCCAGGCGAAGATGGCGTGATGCGCTTTACATGTAGGTACACGAACGATTGGCAGGCACTTGTCCTTGAGAGGAAAGGAGGGCCTTTGCCCAGCAGTTAGAATATAGCCTTATAAAAAAATAAAGGTGCTGGTAGGTCCTCAGTACCTGTCTCGCTCGGTGTGAATTGTTAACCAACTTTTTGCCCGCTCCATCAGTCGAGGTTGATATTGTAACGATTTGACTTTTACTTCAATGAGGACAGATATTAATTTGAATTTTGATGTTTTCCTTTGAAGAAGTTGCGGTTGGAATTTTAATGGTGTAATTAATAATCCATTTTATAAAGTAAATATAAACGCCTATCATTTTGTATATCTCACGAAGATTTGTTCGAACCCACATTATTGAAAATATCTTACAGGCTGATGAGTGTTCGTTTGTCCAGATGTAACGTTTACAACTGGCTACTAAATTCTTGGACCAATTTCGATATGACTGTAAACGGAGTTTGATCCCGAGAAAGCATTTTGCTACTCTTGCCGCTACAAGTACATCCCACATCTGGTCGAGAGAAACTCCGCACGGAAGCCAGTATAACAATTTCTTTGTCTTTATGAACTCCTAGACGTCAATAGACCTGAAGGAGTACCTCTATCAGGCCATGTCATCAAACATCTTGTTCGCGTAACCCGAATGATGTCATGCAACTATCTCCCATACCTACTTCAGTTATTGGTTTGGCAAAAAAATCTAATTTTTGCACTTCCTACGCCAGTTTGTCTAAAAAAAAAGATACACGTTTGGTTTTGATTTAAACGCCACATTGGGTTTTGTTTTGTTCCCTAGTTACTTTCTCCTATAACATTTTTGATTATTTTACTAGTAACGTTGAGAGCTCAGTTTATACTAATTTGTTTAAAAGACCGCAGTCTTGAAAAAACATTACTCATTTGCGTCATGAAATAACAGAAAAAAGTCTCTCATGAATAAAATAACTGTCATCCGAAAGTCTAATATTCTCCTTAATAAGTAAATTCCTTCTTTTATAAAGTAAAATATCCAAATATTTTCAGTGTCTTAGCTTCAGAGATTTTGAAATAATCAGAGAATATTCGTGCACCTACACGACGTAGCTTCTAGTTGTAGCTTATTATTTATATGTTGTTGTTGGTTACGTCACGTAGCCGAACGTTTGTGCTAGTTATTAGCGTGCACAATATTAGTCATAAGTCATAATACGACGTTCGGTGTTCACAAATTGTCAACATTGGCGACTTGTGCAAACAGTTGGCGAGCTAGACGCCGGGCTACCGACAAATTGATTAACATAGCTAGTTTACGTTGCATGTATTTGTTTACTAGACGCTAAGTATCTGTCTGAGGTTTCTTTTGAATTTATTTTGATTGCACTTTTTGACCCCCGACGCAATAAATTGGGCTTTTATAATTTAGCTGTGTCTGTCTCTCTGCGGCATCATAGCTCTTTTATAGTGTTCTTAGAGCAGATTGATAAAAACGGACGAGCCATTTAAAAATAGTAGGGGTGAAAGTACCCCCTACCTTCCTTTTAAGGAACTGCTGTACTGAACATTCGTACCTACGACTTTAACAGTGTAATTATTCCATTTTAATTTCTGTTTTTATATCATTTGTTTTTTTTCAATAAATGGTTTCCCATACAAGCCTGTTTTCGATCTCCTCTTCCTGCTTATAAGTCTCTCTCACTTGATATATCACATCTGACAATATGATATTCAAACTTGTCACGTAGGTTAACTATCTCAGTATCAATTACAAACTGATTATGATAGTTGATGTTTGCTTTGCATTTGTAACTAAGTACGGTCTGTATATTTAATGGTTGTATTTAATTTATGTTATGGTTATGCTCGTAAACATCAGATCTTTCTCAGGATGTGGTCTCCGCTTCTTACTGTTAGCTATAAGTGTTTCTCTTCAATTTATATCGTAAATCGGATGGGATTAACACTCACTCCTTTCAAAACATCCTGTATTATCTGTCATCCTGTATAGCATGGATTAGTGAAATTAGATGGTTGTTTGACTTCTTATTATCAATAAAGATCTTCATATCAATTTTAGTTTATACTTAAATATACTAAATGGCAGCATTACCTGTCTAGTGTCTAGTCTGTAGGTTTCTAGTAACTTCCATATATATTCGCAGAAATAAAGCGTAGTACACACACAAGGTTTATTTGCCAACCGTACCCTATATGCGCCGCAGTGAGCGCGCGATAATCCAATAAGCTGAATTGGAAGTGGCTCGAATTAACCTTCTTAGTACCTAGTATATGAATACTGTGTAACTCGATCCTAGGAACACAACGCCAACAATTGTGAGACTGGCCGAGTAATGTGCTACAAGAACAATAGGAAATAGTTTTATACCAGTATCGAATGCTACGACTAACGCCTTGTAGGTTTTTTAGTTTCCTTGTCCAAGGACTACAAACAGAACCCTGTTACTTAGGCTCCGCTGTCTGTCTGTCCGTCTGTCATCAGACTGAACTAGAAAAGTTGTTATTTTACAAAATATTTATTTCCAATAATGACAAATATCGGTCAAAATCGAGATTAAGAAACGTTGGTTCGGTCATCAATGTGATAGTCAATTATTTTTTTGCAAATCGATTTATCTTCAGTCTATTTAACGGAAACCTGTGTATAACGAGTCCGACTTCACATAACAGTTTTTAAGTACCTGTGAACTCTGCTCACCTATCATAGTGTGAAAGAAAAGGAATGTTATCAGCCACGGTGCCCCGGGACTCATAAAAGGGAAGAGGGGAGAATACACGTGTACCAGTAATTATAGGAGATAGATGTGCGGTGTGGTTTCCCTATATAATATAGACCGCTCGATCCCTTTGTGTATTGCAAACAGCGCCTCTGGCTATGGGATTACATTAAGGAGACGGCTAGTTGTATCCTCTTCGATACGTAAGTGAAATACTATTTCGATAAAACGTTTACAGTTAATAGTAGCTTGTAGTGATTTGATGTTTGTTCTTAAATGAGCTGGGAATTAAAATGCTGCTGTTTCCAACTTGAAAAAAAAAATGATTCTTGTATACCCGTGCTTGCAGAAAGTATTTTTGCCTATATTCGGAAATGTTAAAAGCAGCAATGATCATATTCGATTACCGTTTGATTTGGTTTGTTTCTAACAACTGAAGGATATAATTGTACAATTTATTTATTTTGATTGTTATTTATTATACTAGCTGTTGCCCGCGACTTCGTCCGCGTGGTTAGAAGATATAAGTTATGATTTATATCTGCCCTGTTTTTTTCCATATTTTCCATTGTATCTTCGCTCCTATTAGTCGCAGTGTGATGGTATATAGCCTATAACCTTCCTCGATGAATGGACTATTTAAAACTTTTGGCCAGTAGTTCCTGAGATTAGCGCGTTCAAACAAACAAACAAACCCTTCAGCTTTATATATTAGTATAGATAATATACGCTTCATATCGATAAGGTGTTTGTTATGTTGCTATCCAGACTTTAGACTAGCTGTACTCTGGGTCGACTCCAGGAGTAAATATTTGTAAGGCCTACAGATGTTTGTTTACGGTCTGGGTGATTGCCTATATGACACAGATATGTGCACAAAATGTCTGGTAACACACCCATTTCTTTGTAATGAATATCCTACCAATATTATAAACAAGAAAGTTTTTGAATATGTATGGATGTTTCTTACTCTCTTACGCAAAAACTACTGAACTTATTTTGATTATATGTGGTATAGATATATGTACATTATAAGCCCGGAATAAATACATAGTGCACTTTTTTTTCGAAAAGGTTTAAGCTTTACAGCGACAACAGATATCTGCGTAGACGAAGCCGTGGGCGACGGCTAGTATAATAATAATTCAAAGCACAAAATAAAAAAAAGGTTTTTATTTTTTTTAAAGATATTCCTGAGTTCGTATTGTCCATGTGGACGTTGAAACGGAATCTCAATTGCAGCAATTAAGAATCGATTGTGCTCAGTTAATTTATGTAAATCTTTGTGAATATCATCCGTAATATAGAGGAGCCAATTAAACTAGTTAGCATGTTAATTAGCCCATCTCTATTAGAGGTATTGATATCAATAGCGTACGATCATTACCGTTTGATATTTCATTGTTTTTTTTAATGGAACATCATTTTGTATCATTCTTCATACAGCTGTGACAGTTGAAATGTTAAGTTTGTAAATTATTTATTCTCAAAATAAATTCGAATAAAGTGGCAACTCCCTTTATGCTCATTAGAATCTCTCAATTCGCCGAAACTCGTTTCCTTGTAACAACAAAATATTTAAACCAATAACGTGCCCTCTACCTTGGTAAATTAAATTTAACGTTCAAAGAAACTGGGGAACATTTCGTTTAATAAATTTTTGAAGACTACTACAAAATTTACGACGAAAAAGGGAAACTGATTCAGTGGGAACTTTTAAAGGAGTATCTCTTTGCCATTGTTTAGTCTGTATTACATACTTATTCGCACACAAATCTTTGTAGGAAATTACCATTCATATTTTATCTAGTTATGTGATCCGCACACCAGTTTTACCGAATATCCAACAATGCAGAGGAATTCGAAGTCGGATGTTTGTGTTCGCAACACTGAATGTTTTACGTAATCATTCTTAAAGTGTGAGACTGCAACAAAGTTAAGTTTGAACTCGACTCAAACGTTTCAATGAGCTGTTTGTATGACTACTTCTGAAACTGAAGCAATTAAGAAAGCATTCCTTAATTGAAACTCTTCATCTTGACCGACTTTCTTGCCCACCAGGTACTTTAAGGGTCAAAGCTGCTTCAAGACAAAAACCTCATTTGTAGTGATTAAAACTAAATTAAACACATCGTGTCGTTTAAATACCAAATCAGATAAGACCATTGAAAATGAAACTCGAATGTAAAATACACAGTCGGTATAATAAATGGCGCACTCGCTGTCTATATTCACATTTAAATGCGTGTATCTTATTTCTCGTAGTTTTATCCGTTCCAAGTGTGGCATTAACTCACGTTATCTGTATAATAAGGTATCGAGTGTCGGCTCCTAGGCGCACACGTGACCAACTTATCCAATAAAATCGCTAAACAGATTGTGAAATGAGTACAATTAATGCATCCTGTAGTCGTACTCGGTTCACGTATATTTGGTACTTGTTGGTACTTGCTTTACCGCTGTCTCGAGTACTTAGTTGTCAGGTTACTACGCAACGTTTCTACCAACCGTTAAGCCTCGTTTACACTCAGCCTGAGTGGGCAGGGAAGTGAGCAGGGAAGTGAGCAGCGCGAGAGTGTAAACACGATACTTCCCATGCTATTGCCGCAGCCACTCGCGCTGCCCAGCGCTCCCTTGATTGTCGGTTTTTCGTGCGCGAGTCAAAGGACTGGCAGCGCGAGTTGCAGCGTGTGTTTACATTCAGCCCTCTCGCTCACTTGTCGCCCGGCGTTCTGAGCGGAGTGACGTGTTGCTTTTCAATTCTCTGTCCAATTCTATACGCCAGCATTTACTATGTCGCTAGATTGGAGTAATGAAAAAGTAATACAGTTCTTGGAGTTGTATGAAAGTGAACGAATAATATGGGATCCACGCGATAAAAATCATAAAATGAAGCATAAAGTACACGATGCGTGGAATCGCATCAGTACTCAAATGAACAATACTCCAATAGAAGAGCTAAAATCGAAGAAGAAATCACTTATGGCTACATTTCGACCACTCTTAAAGAAAAAGAAAGCGTCTATACGTTCCGGAGCAGGTGCTGATGATGTGTTTCAGCCAATATGGTTTCCTTTTGAAACTATGGAAAGATTTTTAGGCACACTGTATGACGTGGAAGAAACAATTAACACGGAACAAAGGGTAACTACCTACATTCAATAATTAAAACACTTTTTATAGTATTTTTTTTTATTAAAAGTATTATTACATTATTTTAATCAGATGATTATTACACCTTACTTAATACTACTATTTAGTTATTTTCTGTATTCAAATTATGAAAATAATGTGCAAATTCAGATCGAATTTCATAAATGTCTCTAGATGCGCGTCTTGGTACACGCGGTATTGGCCTAAGGGCTGAATTGTCTGGGTTGGGTTGATTTTGTCTCCAAGAGCCATCAATATTTACTCCGTCAGCTACGGAATCAAAAGTTCCTTGGGGAGCGTAAATGTTACTAGAGGTTCTACTGTTTATTAAAAAATTATGTAATAAAATACAGGTCATTGTTATTGTTGGTACATTCTCTCTATCGATTTCGATTGGTTTTTTAAATATTCGAAAGACAGTTGTTAAAATACCGAAGACATTTTCTACAATGATACGAGAACTTGAAAGTTTGTTATTAAAAGTGCGTTCCATTGTGTTAAAATGATGATCTCCAGGAAAGGGTTTCATTATATGTTTATGTATTGCAAAAGCTCCATCACAAAGAAATACATAAGGTACATCAATTTCTCTTCCGGGTAAGGGCGCGTCTGGTGGCAAATTTATAGTGCCTGTGTTAATTTTTTGCATGAGTAAACAGGTCTGAAAAATTCCTCCATCACTAATGCGCCCCTGACCACCAATATCAGCAAAAATAAAACGGTATTCACTGTCAACGAGAGCCATTAGTATGATGCTATATGTATGCTTATAGTTGTAATATTGTGAGCCACTGTGTGGTGGACATTTAATTACAATATGTTTCCCATCTATAGCTCCGACACATCGAGGAAATTTCCTCCTAAATCCCGCTTCTATAGATAACCATTCCGCTGGTGATTGTGGTAACTGAAACAGAAAAATATATTTATTAAAATTTTCAGAATTATCAAGCTGAGCATGAGGCACAATCTCCAGATGTCGAACCGCTACTTCAATCACCACTACCATACCAGCAAATCAGTTCGCCGTCACAGTCAGTTCCTTCGCCATCACAGGCAGACCCATCATCGACACCAGTATATAATAGGCCAAAAAAAGGCAAAAAAAGACCAATCCTTGACATAGATGAGGCTCAAAATAAAATATCTCAGACTTTAGACACTTTGAACCAAGTGTTAAAAGATAAAAATACTCATACAAGTGAAAAGAATGAAGACGAGTGTGATCTTTACGCGAAACTCTTAGCTAAAAGATTACGAAAATATCCCGAGTCAATGCGGGGAAGAATTATGTACCAAATAGATGGGTTATTTTTGCAAAATCCTTATCCAACCATCGACCATCAAGTTGATCGACCATCAAGTGTCTTCTCAAATCGTTCATCGGTAACGTCATCGCAATCACAGTATTCAGATTATCAAATCACATCAAACCCACCGATTCAACAATCTCAACTTGTTTATATTCAACCAACGGTACAGTCTGACACACCAGTAGAGATCAGAGAAATAAGCCAGGAAAATAATGACATTTCAGCTTCTCCACGCCAAATGATGCTACAAACTTCATCAACACAATATGTCTTGCCACCAAGAGTACTGTCCAGATTACCGGAAAGACGTGTTACACCTCAAAACCAAATGAATGTGATAGAAAGAGCCTACTGGGATGCTAGCCAGAATTGAATTATAATTATTTTATTTGAATATAATAAAACATAATTTTAAAATACTTTTATTACTCACCTTAATTTGGTCCTTGAGAACAGAGTTGATAGCTTGACATACTTCAGGAATAATTTGCGAAATGGCTGGTGTAGAAACCTTGAATAAGTAGTGGAGACTTTTATAACTATCCCCCGTTGCTAAATATCGTAATGTTAATGCCAAACGTATCTTTGCTGGTATGGGCATTCGCAGTCTGGTTTGCTGTTTTTCAATCATAGGTCCAATTTTTTGTAACAACAATTCAAAATCAGAAGATGACATTCTGCAAAAGTTAGAAAACTCGCCGCCATCTTCGGAAGTCAACTCCATAAAAAAAGTATTCATGCTGTTTCTGTAACAAAAACATAGGTAGGTAGGTAAGATTATTCATCATTCATATCGTCGAAGTGTTTGATGTACTTATAGGAAGTTATTGTGAGTACTTACGTCGTTCGATTTTGATGAATTTTTTTCATCCACCATCTTCTTTGGCGATAGCGTCTTTTTTTTAAATTTATTTTTAAAACGTTTACGTAATTCATAACACTAAGCAGACATACAGCTGTCGCCGCAACAATCTCAACGTCAGCCATGATTGCCAGTTGCCCGGTAAAAGAAGTATGAGGGTTCAGTGTAAACAGCATTCACTCGCGTCAACGCTGCCGCGGCAATATTTCCGGCAGCGCGAGTCGCAGGTGAAACGGCTGAGTGTAAACGAGGCTTAAATTATTTGCCGGCGAACGCTTACCGTGATGTCAAATGTAGCTATGCTCATTTACTTTACATTTGCGCTGTTCAAATGAGAGTTACCTAATGTTTGTGATACCTGCCCCCTTTGGCTTTTGAGGACTGGAGATTGTCTATTACATTTGACGGTTTTACGATCTTCAGAAATAAAATCTTGTCTCTCAATAAAGATTCTTTCTCGATATACTGAGATCACCTGTAATGAACGCTGGCGCCGTTCGTGCATTACACTTAAAAGGGTAATAAAACAGAGCATTTGGACCCATTTAATATTTATTCTTTGAAAGTAGATGTATTAATTAATGATTTGAAATAAAAAGAGTAAATTAATTAACCTGTGACACTAAGCGAGCGAGTTGTTTAAGGTTTAAGCAGCTCTCGAATCTGGAAATTCCATGTGTATTTTAAAATATACGCCAGCCTCGTTGTTTTTTTCGTTATTACTATTTAAAATATTAATAGAATAAATTTTTCTGTCACAGACAAAATAGTAAATAACACAACAAAAAATATATTATGATGTACAAGAGTCTCTACCAGCAGACCCGCTGTAGAAGAAGTGGTTTGTATTGGCAGTCAACAATTTGATCTATTCTATTGATTACAGGGTAATAAAAACATTAGTTCCAGCACTTGCTACTCTCAAACAAAGGCGACAGTACAATTCGCTTTTTCATTTTCCGTTGAACCCATTTGAATTGTGTTGATAAATTATGAAAACTTGAACTTAGTTCGATGTGTTTAACTATTTACCTGCAGGCACTTTTGTGGCTTCGCCGAAATTCACAGTTTTTATAAATTGCTTTCACGAATTTGTTTCATCTTTGTTTTATTTTGAAATACCAATTTGAGGTAGTGATAGCGCTTAGGTTTATTCGGTTGTGTTTTATACCCTTTGGGGCTTTGACTAAAATTCACTGGATGCATTCATATTAAAATAAAATGTATGATATGAATGCCAAACTTTCATTTTTACCCTTTGACATTATGCGCGCCACAGCGAATGTTAATAATTATTTTGAAAAAGTAATTAAACAATAATGCAACGAAACTGAAATTCTTAAGAAAGAATACCACGAGTGCATATTTCCTTGTTTCTTTATTTGTTGTGGCCGCTAACGATGTCATTTCGGATGAAAAAGATAACGGAGCTCCCAGAATTCGCAGGTACCAGCCGAAGTCCTTACGGTTTGAATTTTCAGAAACGTCCATATTGTCTCCAAGACCAAAGACCATGTTTTCATTACTCAGGAATTCAAAGAAACTAGTATAATAAAAATTATGAGCGTAATTTCGAGTTATTCTAAACTCTATACGAGATTTCTCGGTAAATAATAGACTATTAAGTTTATGTGAGTGACGTTAAAGGAATTACATAAAATGTAAGGTCTCGTTGTGCTTAACTATGTAGGTATATACTAAGTATGATGTGTTGTAGTAGCATAGGTTACAGTGTCGGTAAAACGGGAAGCAAACGTTAAAAAGAGGATATCCAGTCATTACATCCAAAGAGATATATAAAGGTATAGGTATTCAAGTCATACTTTAATTAGTATCATCATCATCATCATCATTCATCATCACCCCTGCCCTTATCCCAATTATTTTATTTGTATATTTGAGAATTTCATACTTTAATTAGCAATTCCAACATATTTTCAAAGCCACACTTCCACGAATTGTCTTCTCATACATCCGTCTCTGAATGGATCTTATCTCAATCTTATAATGTCATCATGTCACAGTTCTGTGGGAACTGTTCTCTCGGCTCATTATATTTCGTACAGTGACATAATATTCGACTATTCAATGAAGAAAAATGCTAACATTTTCTTTTAAGTATGTTGCATACAAATGCATTGATTATTCATTAGCAAGTGAACTTAATTGCACAATCAGATTATCCATGCTAACGTATGGTTTCCCCGTACACGCCTCTACTAGTCTCAAATGTCTAACTGAACTCTCATGACTTATTACCCTTTTATTTTTGGACTATCTGTTTTCCAATTACAATCCGAAACAAATTCTGAGAAGACTCAGTTGAACTTATAAATACGAAACCTACCTATTTATTCTCAACACGAAATAATGATCTGATATTATTTAGGAGTCATTCACTTCTGAATCTAAAAACGGATCTACATTTAAAAGTGTAGGAGAAAAAAAATTGTTTCGTTTTGCGAAGCGAGCGCTCTACTCTCTACGTTAATCGGCGAGTCTATACAAATGGTTTTATAATTACTACAGACCGCGCGTGTACAAGGGCGGAATCCCCATTCAGTAACGCTAAAATGTCTGTATAACGCCCACGACCATGTACCTACTCGTACTGAGAATTTTTCTATTGTGAGAATTTCAATTCGCCGGCCGTGTGGGCGACGCTCAGCTTGTCAAGACACAACTTACGTGTTTTGTAGCAAATCATTCCAACAAGCGCTTATAACAATGGCGCTAATACTTATCGGCCAGTGATAAAAATGCCCTCTGAAAAATAAATATGTCAACGACCCAACAACCTCGCAATCGCAAAGAGTCGCTCTTGTATAGGCGTGGCGCCGGTTTGTTATAACGAATTATTTTTCACAGAAAAGGTGGAAGGACTTTTGTTTTTTATTTATTAGAAACGTTATAAAGTTTTTATATTCACAAGAACGAACTGTAAATCTTTATGATGGCCATCGAATTAATGACTTGTTAATGTAGATCATTTCCGCGTTAAAATGTTATAATTATTACAAAAACATGTTATGTTAATTGTCTTTCAACGTTCTAGATTTGTTGAATAATATTGCTCGCTTGGGAGTTATTGGATAACAAAGGAAAGTAGTAATTCGTTATGTAACCCTAGAGAACTACCTGTCAGGGCAAAAATAGTTTGTCCTTCGGATGACGAGGGACTCTTAAACAAAGTTTTGTTATCAACCGCTAACCGCCCTGTGGTATAAATACTTGTTTGTTTCGATTTTTCAAGATACTTTTAGAAAAAATTAAAGTTTAGGATTTTTTTAAATTATTGTAATAAGACTTTTCTGTTGGTCAAGTGGTTAGTAAGACTGTCTGCTATAATGGAGGTCATGAGTTCGATTCCCACCAAGAAATAAAAATGTTTGTGTCTCGATCTCGTTTATTTGTTTTGTTTCTTAGTGTAATTTATGTACAATCTATGCTAAGATTGAGACTTAACGCGTTATGTGAAATAAAATGAAAATAAAACATTCATTCTAATGGTGTGGTAACAATTTCCACGTAAAGGCGTTTGTTTGTTGTTTAACTAGCATCTATGAACATAAATATTTCTTAATTATCTTTAAGGCTGCAACGTTGACTTTTCCCATTGCATATGCAAGTATGTCGGCTGTTAAAAGCACTCGCTCTGATGTAGTGTTTGTACTTCTTATCTTGTTGGAAAGCGACCGAATGGCGCGGCGATGGTGATACTGTGAGCATTTAGCGAGAACTTCAATACGTATTTAATACTAGCTGTCCCCGCGACTTCGTTCGCGTGGTATTTAACCTATGGTATATTTAAATGTTATATTAGAATGATCGCAGCGACAAGAATGTTAATTATTTGTGTATATTCATGCAGGTAGTAGAAACGCCTATTTCAATATTACCAACAGATATTCCAATTTTATCTTTATGTATAGCTATTAAAGCCATTCGTTTAAAGGTCATAATGATTTTTCCTCAAAACAATGAAAAGCCATAATTTTAAATTATGTATTCCTACTAAACGACGTTAAATAAGGTTGGAATGAGGTTAATTAGTTGATTATTGTAGATCAAAAAAATCTGAATTAAGTCGGCCATTTTACGCTCGGTATCAGGACAATAATGCAATAAATACTTGGAGTAATAATCAACTTACCACGTTCATACTTTAATTAAACAAGTCACGCGTAAAAATTGAAATATTTTTTATAAAACAGACTGTTGAGTGTTTATAAATAACTAGCT
Organism: Trichoplusia ni; assembly: GCF_003590095.1. Lineage (NCBI taxonomy): Eukaryota > Metazoa > Arthropoda > Insecta > Lepidoptera > Noctuidae > Trichoplusia > Trichoplusia ni. The sequence goes on from NC_039490.1 coordinate 3,796,749, forward strand.
GTTGCGCGCGACATCGTCCGTGTGGTTAGAAGATATAAGTTAGGAATTTTTGAACGGAAGCCCTCCAAGATGAATAATTTTCCCTGTTTTTTCCCACATTTTCCATTGTATCTTCGCTCCTATAAGTCGCAGCGTGATGGTATATAGCCTAAAACCTTCCTCGAGAAATGGTCTATTCAACACGAAAATAATTTGAACCAGTAGTTCCTGAGATTAGCGCGTTCAAACAAACAAGCAAACTCTTCAGCTTTATATATTAGTATAGATGAATAGTTATACAAAAACAAACGCATGCCGTTTCTCCTTTTAATTAAATATTCAGTTTTGCGATTTTTACGATAACGTTGCGATTCCGTTAAACAATAGTTTGGAGCGTAAGCGAAATGGATTTATATTTGTTGAATCGTAAAATACGTTTTGATTTTTACGTTTTTCATTCATATTTTTTTATCGTTTTATTTTAAGCTGCGATAGTGACTTTTTGTTTATGATATAAAATTATACTGGTTCAAGTGCGATTTATATTTGCGAAACAGATTGTTATATAATTATGCTAATAAAATCCATAAGTTTAGTCTTCAATTTTTGTAGGTATATTTCAACTACCACATTTTATGAGATACATACTCATATTAGACAACGAACAGAAAGTGGTTTCAAAGTACTAAGGTTCCGTTTATACTATTTGGATAAGGATCCCTAAAAAACTAAACACAAACATCGACCACACAATTTTATATCATTTTTATTGTGGAATTATATTCAAATGTAGTTTTATTGATAACTCAAAACGATCGACAGTCCATTACTAAAACATATCTGTAACTAATCGACGGAATAAAAAGTTTTTTATTTTCTTAAGATACATTTATCTCAAGCTGGGACTATAAAATGAAACTTGTACACTTCTATATCTATACTAATCAATACTAATATATAAAGCTGAAGAGTTTGTTTGTTTGTTTAAACGCGTTAATTTTAGGAACTACTGGTTCGAATTGAAAAATTCTTTTTGTGTTTTATAGACCATTTATCAAGGAAGGCTATAGGCTATATAACATCACGCTGCGACTAATAGGAGCGAAGATACAATGGAAACTGTGGAAAAAACGGGGAATTATTCATCTTTAAGGGCTTCCGTTTTGCAGAGCATGCAAGCTCTGCAAAAACGGTTCAAGATCTACTAACCACGTGGACGAAGTCGCGGGCAACAGCTAGTGTTTAAATACTCGCTTCTCGCTGTGCTAGCGACCTCGGTCTAATGGTACCGCAGGCTAAGTGTATGCAACTAAATGTTGACTAGTTTCTAATGTTTGTATTGAACATTGTTGGGTTACCTTATTACCTAAATGTACTGGGTGGTCGGACATCTTACAAATGAGGTTTTAACCTTTTGTCTGTCTCTATGTGACTGATTGAATGCCAAACATAGGATTGTCTTCCGCCAAGAAGCGGGCAAATATATTACGTAGACATATTCGACAACTTTCTCATAGTGCTCATTAATACAAACTTATAATAGGTAAGTTACTGATCAAATTAAATATTGTACCTACTCATCACACATATGTTTGTGAATCGAACCGACAACCGTTGGTATATCAGTCAGGGCCTCTAATCACTAGAACAACACTCCATTCAAAAAAGTATATATGGTGTGATAGAATAACAATTGCAGACGTAGTTTCTAAATATTTATAAATGTGAAAGGTGAAGGCTGATTGCACCATCTAACGTTACGTATTACGTATAAATCGCTAGAACAATTCAGTGTACCGAATAAATCCCCAGTTTTAACGTACGTTTTTTAACGTCGACGTTCATTGGCCATTGGTTCAATTTTGATAAAATGTTTGCATTTTTTAATAGGTTTTGGTTCACGAAACTCATTTTTTCGGCGCGCGAATTCGACTACGATTTTCCACATTCAAATTTTATACGAAACACCGTTACCTAATTGTATTCTGGATGTTATTCAAAACTGTTCACAGATAACGTATTTTAGTATAAAAATTATATTCAATAATAAACATGCCATCATAAATAATAATATTCTTTATTGAAAGCGTTTGAATAACAACCTAAAAAGTATAAAAGCATGCACAATGGGTGGTCTTATCGTTAATAGCGATCTCTAACAGCCGCCAACCGTACCATTTCCTTAACCGATGCTACATATATTGATATAAGCATATAATTAACCAGTAATGCCTACTAGAATGTAAAAATAACAGTTCGGAAATTAATATTTTATATTAATCTTGAAGAGCTTAATACAGGTTTTTCAATAATTCGTTGTGTTCCGGCGCGGACGTCCGATGTGTCATCATGTATAATGCATTATCATCCGCGATAGTTTGTATCTCATGAATAAGTTCCATTACATCATTTTCGGACGATTGTTTCAGTATTATAAGGCGCCTATGTTATCTATAATTAATTATTGATATTGGCGAACTTAGTCGATATCGTAAGCTGATTTGTGGTCCTTGAAAAGTAAGAGATAAAAATTTTACGCGTATAAAACGACTTGCAAAATTTAGTACGAAACATACATTATGTTATTATGTAGTGAAATTCTTAGATATCTCGTAATTTAGGACTTAATAGCATGGAAAATCTCTGGTCAGTGTAGGTACGAGTTTTTACCCGACTGTGCGAAGCAGAGGGGTATTGTTTCACTAGTAATTACTTCTTAGAAATGTATAGGTTAATTACCGCTGGACATTAACGGCTTTAAGGTTGTCGAAGTCAAATGCCAGTAGACAGTAGTCTGCAAAGTTTCCAGTCAATACAATCACAAGATCCAGTTAAATAACAAGTTTTACCACGTGTGGGCTAACGTGAAACTTATAATTAAAATGTTTGAAGAACTCCATTTGTAGAGTTTCAGTTTCATTTCAAGTTTTATAGCATATTTGATACAAGTCAAAGCGTACCTCCTTCTTCATAAATCACTTTTAACGATACTCTTAATTTTAAATTTCGTAAAGATGGTAAATAAAACACAAGTCATCTTTGCATACTTGCACTTAATTACTGCTAAGCAACCGTATAGGTATTCTGTTTTCATTCGAGCGAACATATTAATTGACGCCGCCAGCTAAGTCGAGTGAGGCCGACAACCAATAAATCTTTCAACTAACTACTGACACCGGGAACACGGCGAAAGTGAAATTGTTCACTCTGCTATTTCATAAATTATAACGTACTATGAACGTGAAAACATAACATTTCTTTCCTTTTGTTTTAATAACTCCGTGCGTCTATAATTACGTAGAAACCTCTGCAATTAGCGCTATCTTATTCAATTCAAGCGCTGATGTGTTTGGTTGTACTATAGAGTTGTGAAACAAAACAGAAGCCAATCTCGGTGTCTGCATAATAACGACCTGTTTATATTCTCGAATATTAGTTCTGAGACCTATTTACGTATTAGTTGAATACATTGATCACGCTTACGTAAGTGTAGGACACTTATCAGTACACGTACAACCGGTTTGAGAACAATGTTAAGTATGAAATGAACAATGGCAGCCGCTCGCGCGCACACTGCACTCGATACAGTGCAGCACCGCGCAGTAATACTTCAATCGGTGTCATAATAAATCGATGTGAAAACTCGTTTTGTAGTATAGGCATCCGTCAAGGACGCGACGCGACACGCACTAACAAGTCGGTCACATACATAATAGGGACCCGTGCTCCATTATAATGGCCACGAGATCTCATACCCGACGTATGTTTATAGTAACGTCGCTCTCCAACCGGTCCAATGCACTTTAAAAACACCAATGTCCAATAAAACTGAATGCAATCCACAAACATGGCCAATCAGCGCACCATCGTATTATTGTGGCTTACGGAGAGCTACCGCCTCGATCACCATTGTTTTATTGTTTAACTAGCCGTAATGCAACAGATACCGCATCCATATTCCATTAATTTATACCTCTGCGTAAATACGTTTGCTAAAATGCTGTTTTATAAATATTCACTTTGACCATTGTGATATCAAGTGTTTGATAAAACGAGGAAAATATGTAGATTCGCTCAGCCCGCCTAATGACTTTTATATTTATTATGATAGTGTATTGTTATATTTTTGGGTACATTTACAGATGAATTCGAACAATATAATCTGTAGTCATTACGGATTCTTTATCGTTAAAAGAGTATTTATGGTCACCTTGATAAAACTTGTACCTTTTTAATATTGAGATGATGAAATAGCATTAAAATGTTGGTGGGAGTCCGATGTTTACTGTATAACCAAGGTACAAGAACTTCGTAAATACTAATAATTGCATTATATCAAACTCAACCAGGTTTTCTAAAGGAATGCAATTTTCCGTGAACATTTAAATACATTTTCCTCCTAGATTTTCCCGGAGATGTTTATTATTAACTTAAATTGATACTTCTTTGACTTTACCTATTCGTTATAAGGGCAGTGGATGACGGCACTATATAAACGCCAACTCTTCTATTACTCATTTTGTTTTCCAGTACTTGGCACCTATTTGTTCTAATGGTCTGAGTCATTATACAGCTTTCTGGAATTTCTTTATACTAGCCGCCAATAATGTGCAACTTTCAAATTGTTTGATCGGAAAATTTCACAATATTCTGAAAGCCATTTTGTTAATCGTATTATTCGTAATGTTGTGAAGTTCGTCAATAGTAGTTCATTCACCGTCTTCGACGTTCACAATTGGCTATTCGTAATGCAATGTTATTGTTTTCGTTCTCGTATGGGAAAAAGAGAAAAACAGAGTGTCAGCTGTTTATCTTTGTGCAACTCGTAAAAGTCGTAGAAGGTAAAAGGTTCAGTGGAACGGGCCTCGTCAGGTGGAGGTAGTAACCCCGTGTGCCTCATATTATCCCTTTTATATTTTGTTATTTACATTCTGGATTTCTATTTTCTCGTATATTTGAATATTGTCTATGCCTATCTGTATCGAAATTTTGATTTGATCTTCCTTTATCTAGCCAGGTTGGTGCAGTATGTCCTTCCTATATGGAAAAGCTTTAAGCTATCAAATCCAAATATACTCTTATAAAAAAAATGAGAATGTGAAATCCATTGCTGACAAAACGGTTTCCGTAGTCTTCAAACTAAGCTGGCCCTTGTTCATTGAGAACATGAGTGGTTGAAGGATCTTAAAGAGAGTCTGACGGAGTATCTAACATGTGACATTGTTTGTTTCAGGTACGACAAGTGGGACCGGGACAGGGGCGGGGGGAGCGGCGGCGGCGCGACCGGCGCGTGGGCCGGCCGAGACCGCGAGCGCGACCGCGAGCGCGAGCGCGAGCGACAGGCGCGCGCGCACCAGATGTCGCAGGCGCACGCCGCGGAGCCCGACGCATCGTCGCTCTTCCCGGCGCCGTTCAGGGTTAGTACACAACATTAATAATGTTATATATAATATGTTTACTTTTCTGCACTCATATTATAAACTCGACTGGAGATTTAGAGTAATTTAGACGGTCTTAAATATCTCAATATTAAATCTTAAAATGATAGGAGTTGGGGGGTTGAAATTTATATTTTTTTCAAACAGTGTAACCTCTCCTCTTTCCTAAAAATTAAGTGATTAGGTTTTGAGGAAATTTATATTGATCTTACTGGTTACTTCACTCCTTTTGATCGTTAAAATATTCTCTAAATATAGAACCATCTATAATCATTTTAGTGAAATCAATCTATCATCGTAAAAGCCATCTGATATCCGAAAATAAGACATCTCAGTAGATTTCCAATAACAAGTCTAAATCTGTATAACCTACAAATATTGCTTCCAAATCTGATTGTTAGCACAACAGATATTGTTGAGCGCCAAGTGTTTACAATGACACCCACGACACGGCATACTCGAGTGGGTTTCGATCTTCGGCACGGAGTAAATAAAGAAAACCAGAATATAGACCGATACGAACGCATAAATCCCTTAGAACATTTTCACAGTCCTTTTGCGTTTTTCTGTGCAACCCATAATCCCATATAAAGTGCAGGAAAACGTTCCCAGGCGCATTTTTGCAAGCGAAGTCGTGTTGTTTGTCGGGCCTTAGCACTAGATGGCGCTGTGGGCCCATAATGTTATTGTAGCTTGAAAATAGTTGCACCATTTACGTCCATTGTAACACTGAAAACCTTTACAGAGACCTGCGGGAGTATGTCCTCACTGTACATAAATCTATAATAACTGAATTATACTTCAACAGTAGTATTTTCTAATCAAAAGCAGTTTCAAAGAGGATTTATTCATTTTAACATCCTTAACTGATGTATTACCTAGCTTATATATAGTTATCAATTCCCTTTGCAAGTTACAAAACTAACTAGTATGATAACTATGTATTTAAAAGACTTAAATAAATAAGAACAACTGTTGTCTTTCTATTTAGTTCAAGATTGTATTCCAAGGATATGCAATTAGGGCCAAGCGCGAAGGACACGACAGACGACCATACAACCTTCACTATTTGTGCCGTATCACACACTTGACACTAATATGCTGACACTACATGAGCTCCAGTTCCTATTTATAAGATTAATAAAGTTAAACAACGCTTTCCACGTATCTCCTATTTATTCAGCGGTTGAAAGAGAAATTTAGAAGATGTAACCGTAACAAATCACAGTACGAACAACACAATTTGCGAATTGAGACTGATTCTAATTAGGGGTATTCATTAAACGACAATTACTTTACACAATAGCCTTGAACAGAATACTGCGGATATTCAGTCGACATTAGTATTCAACGACGCCTTCAAATGTATACAAAAATACATTTAAATTGAGTGATCTGAATTGCTTCGCGTTCCGAATTTCGTTGAGAACCAAAAATGTATTTGTGGGTTTAGCGATGCCATTTATTCAAATAGAAATCGCAATACTTCGATTAATCCCACGCAATGCTGTCTAGATTACATTTTTCAAAGGTTACGCTTTAGCTGTTGCTCGCGGCTTTGCCCGCCTCGATGTGACTTATAGCTGCGAAAGCATTTTCCTTCTTTTACAAAGATAGATTTACAAAAATATAAGTAGCCTATATAACATTCCAAGTTGTCAGCTAACTATAACCTAATTTTATAAAAAGGTCCAGCCGTTTAGATGTGAAGATGCAACAAACATACCAAGACAGTCACATACTTACGCATTTATGATATTAGTAGGATCTAAAACGCACAAAATTTATGTTGACTGTTAAAAATATAGTTCTCTTTGAATGTGAAGACAACGTTATTCGAGTATTTTAGTATTTACATGCTACACATGATATATGAACTTCATATTCAAATGAGAATGTATAACGGTGTTGACAAATATCTTCGTTTCGCTCATCTGTTGCGCACGTGGCAGGAAATAGGCAATACGTGTAGCGAACTCGTCGAAAAAAACAATGTTTGAATTATAATAATGAATTTTGGAATCGGTTTATAAGCCCCGCTTCATACGAATCGGTTAAGCCCAGCTGTATCTATTCCACACGTAATACCCATCGTGTCAGCATTGAGGTTGGTTAGTTTAATATTCATCGTAACTGGACTTGTAATATTTAGCCGTCTTTGACCATTTGGATTTCCGATTTGCTTAGCGACGGATCTTCTTCAAGCCTTAAAATTAATCACATTTCAAAGCGTCGTAATATTTGGAGATATATACATGCTAAAATCGCCACTGCACTAAAATCTTAAGATCCCCTACATACTTGAATGCTCGTGCATTTGTATTCTCGCTGTATCGTGTCATTTAGTTTTTGTGAACACCTATTGTAAATGCATGTGCATATATTAAGGTATTATCAAGTTTATGCTGTAGTGTGTCTGGTTAGTGCATTCCTTTGTTCTCGGCGAAGCATGCGCGCCACAATCACGTGTCGATATTGTGCTGGCGCGTGTCACATTACAATGTCATAGCACGAAAATTCCAGTCTCGACAATGATGGATAGAAAACTAAAGATTTCATTTGTTTTAACAGACTCGTTTCTAATAATTGAAATGGATTCTAATTTCTAGTAATTATTGAACAGACTTCGAACACATCATGTCTAAAGATTTTAAGTGATAAAATATCAAACTCAAATTCCCACATCGATAAAATAATCCAGACGTTTATTTCACAGTATTAAAACTTGGGAATGTTTTCAAACAGTGAAAATAACCTCAGATCTAGAACAGTTGTTAAACTAGTTTGAGCCTTGAGACGGGCGCGCAGTGGTTCCTTTTATACTACATCGGTGTATTAGAACAATAGTGTGGGTGCAATGTGAGCAGACGCGACGAGTCACGATGATACCGCAAACAAAAGTTTTCACTTTAAACTTACTGTCGTTTTACCGTCTGAGCGTTAGATCACTGAAATGTACAGAGATAATGCACGCCACGCATGCAAACTCGAGACACGTAACTTTAAATAGGCAAAGCGGTTGCAAATAACAGTTCTACGAAACCTATCTACTGCTTGCGATATGAGTGTCTTTACAGATTGCGTGATCGGGCGCAGTAAAAGTGAAGTATGTGGTTTTATTACCTCCCGCACGTGGCGTGTTCGGATCTTGTCGCCGTAGACACTGCCTACCTTAAACTGATAGGCCACCGCCGGGCCAATTAAACTAGGTCCCTGATAAGGCGCAACACCCTTCGGCACTCATTAGTGGTGTTAAATGGTCATCGGGTCGAGGGAGATCAAGTGTGTTTGGACGCGCGACCAGTGTCAAGCGGGTTCGAGGTCGTCCGTTGTTTACGTGTCGACTCCGGTAATTACGTTGATACGTTCTCTTAGAGCGCAATGTAAATTGCTGCCTAAATCATTTTAAAGTGCTCGAATGGAAGATAATTAAGATAATGGCCGTTGTTAGACTATGAAACTTATGTTTATTTGTTTAAGTTTGTAAGAAGTTCACTTAGAGCTGTAATTTAAAATGTTATGACTTCCTGAGTTTTTTTGCATATTGTTCAATTTGATTCATTCATCAAAATTATGTACTGAAAATTACGTCGTTTTAGTATTATGTTATTTGAATTTGGGGAAGTAGTTCTAAATGGAATATAACTCTTACTTATCTATGTTTTTTGAGATGATCTTAGCCACAGTCTAAATGTTTTTCGTCACTTTTAATCGCTTGATGACAATAAATAAATGATAAAAATATAATATTTTCGTTTAGTTATCAATGTTGTCACGTATTCCTTTAAATAAAACCAGAGTATCTAGTACACATCGCACATTTTTCACGTTGTAACTATCGATTTCGCTTAATAACGTCGGCCGAGGTACTGTTTAATCATCTTCCATCGCACCTGCGCCCCGACACCGTGGCAGAACGTAAATTATTTACAAATTCCAAACTTTGCAGTCCTCAATAACACTTTGATCATACCAAAGAGGTCTGACGTTAAGTGTCGTCGAAACAGCGCCAAAACGAAGTAGAGTTATAATAACTTTTTAAAAGCGGTCGGCTTATCTGCGCCGGGTGCACTCGTACGACCCACTTTATGACATACAGAGGCACATATGTGCATAAACACAAATACAACTGTAATTAAAGCTCCCTCGCCTCCCGCGCGCCCGGGGAAGTGGAGCCGATAGGGGGGCGAGGCCAGGCGACCGTGTCTCTCTCTGGACGTATGGAACCTAACTTACATGTGTTGCACACAACCGCACAGCCGTGTGCGTACATCTCACACACGATAATACTTGCGGAATAAATAGTTTATTAAATGCCAACGTCATTATAACTGACGACGTGAAATAATTTCACTTTCATAGCGTCGTGTTTATCAATTTACTTTCCGTTTACATCATTATTTTTATCGCATTGTTTACGGTGTTCGCTGTAAAGTCAATCGGGGAAGTTTTAATGAGAATAATTTGATTGATTCTCTAATGGTCGGCTGTTAATGGGCGCGGAAATCAGATCCTAAGCGCTGCGGATGTAGGTCGAAAAAAGATTTTTGGTACCTTAAGTACAAATGAACTTTTTGATAATTGTATTGGGGTTTACTGTGCGAATGACTTTCGTACGTATCATCAAGGCCGTAGATGTAAATATAAACGTGTGAGGTGTTGAACGTGACTGTATCAGTGTGCTCGTTGACTGGACCGCCCAATAACTCATCTCGCTCCAACGGAGAAACGTGCAAGATAGAGGTTACTTTTGAAGTAATATCTATTTCCGTACACACTTATTTTTATACGTTCTTCGATATTCTTTGTGTAAACTTTGTAACATTACGCTGAGGATGTTAATGTGATTTGTTTCTCTTCCCCGAAATATGCTATTGTTCGCTTTTTCATTTCATTTTTCCAATTCTTTTGCCGCTTTTCGTGGGTAATTTTATTTGTATAGCGTTGAGTTGTTTACATTAAGATTGCTATCAGCCAGTCAATGTTTTATGACTTATATTAACTTCTGTGATAAGAGTCATAATTAAAATTGTTGAGGATTAACGGCTATATTTGCGTCAACTTTTTTATTATGAGGAAGATTGAAAGATAAAGTCGTTTGATTTATTTTGATTTGACGAAATATTATTTTAATTTAATTTTCATTACATTTTAAAACTGAAAACCAAGATTACTATGAATAATCAAATCAATGAAATAAAAATGACTCATAGGACAGTTATTCGAATATAACGTAAATAAAAGATAATATCGTCGGCAATCGGCGTTCAGTATTGATATTGACAGATAAAGCACATTTTCTAAAGATTCGAGTTCGATCGTGTCTCTGTACGTGTTCGGGTCACGTGACAACGGCCGGCGGCCCTCAGCCAACGTGACAGAGAACACAGCCTGTCAACATCCCCATTGCGAGCGCACACATGTGGAAACCAACTCATTATCAGCACATGCATTTGAAGGCACGTTGGATACGTGTTTATTTTATTCAAAGCTTAATCAGAAGTAATATAAATTTCATTCGAACTTTTCAACACAGAAATTGACTGTCTTATTATAAGAACTATTTCGTGAGACGGTTTTATCGGTTTATGATTAAGGACTTAGGTCCGGAACTAGTCGGGCAATCTCGATAAATACGCGTGAGTAAACCGATCTTAAACAATTATTTTATAGTTATTTACTATTGTCAACACGAGTCCATTTAATTCAAGATGCAAAGCTTCATATTTGAATTGAAAATGTATCGCAATACAAACCAGTTTAGTTCCAATTAATTATGTATTACCGCTCTCAATGCAGCCTTAAATAATACAATAAATCATTTTATTAACTGGTTTCGTTTCAATGGCATTCGGTTGACAATGCAAACGTAGTTAATCATTGGTAGCCGCAGTTCAATAAGGAGTCGACGACCGTTTGGACACATCTCGCCTATGAATAAATAATCCTTCTATTCATAATGTTGACTCTGTTAAACCAAGACTGTAGGTGAGTAGCCGAGTAACTTGCCGATGACGTCACAACCAAAAGATTAAGAGATTTGTGGATGTATCAGCATTTTATAAAGTCCTTTGAAGTTCATAAGGTACTTACAAGTTTATGGTGAAATTATCGATTAAATATTAGTTTTAATTATATTTTGTATAAAGTTCAACTGCGTTAATAATAACAGTTTTTATATTTATTCCTTTACAATTTGTTAAAATACATTATTAAAACAGTCGAGACACAAAATGACACCGGTGACCGTACCTTAATTCGTTCTCTCATTATTCATTAATGTAAACGATAAGTTAAGTGGCAATGTACAATGTTGTGGAGTGAGTACAATGGGAGCTCGGTACAAATACAATGTAGTATTGCGGAGCGTCTAGACGGCCTCATTACAACCCGCCGCCCATCTCCGGCGCGCACCCTCACCCACCCCACAAATATCTAATGAAAATATGCCTTTTTAATCATGCCGCAGATATACGTATTTACTCTCAACCGTCGAATGAAACTTACATTTATCTCTTAACAAACGTTCCAATATCCATAAATCTGGTAAACAGATTATCTTCGTCGCTGATCCTTATAACGTGGGAGCGGTATGGAGAGCTTCGAGTTATAAGAATTGTTTGTAGGTCGGGATCGGGAGCTCGGGATTCCTATCATATTACAGTTATAGACACAAATTAGCGGCGCCTTTCAGATAATGTCATTGACTCGATTTGGGTCGATGACTCGTCACAGTAACACGTTCTGTGACGTTGTTACCCTCAACCCTGTTCCTTGCCAGGTGTAACGAATTCATTCCTTCGTCTATTGCCTATGCATACCCCATCTTGTACTAATGTAAGTAATAAAACGCGACCCCTCCGAGCGCGTCCTTTTTGTACTTATTTTGCACCCTTCGTGTGAACTCTAGGCCGTTGACTCCCCAAAATTTTTTCTTTATTGTGTCGTAAAATCTCTTGAGTATTTACAACTGTTGCTACCTTAAATTACTTGCTTACTATTGGAAGATAGTAACTTATGTAGTGTTTTATGGATATTTTAATCGTTTAAACTCTAAATGGCTGTATATAAAAGTATTATAAACTTTTAATCTTGTTTAATGTACTTCTAAGTTCACCAGCAATTCTTAGAATTCGTTTTATGTTTTTCGTAAAGTGATGTTTTATCTGATCAGTTGCAAGATGGTAATAAAACGAAATATCTCTTCCTAAGATATTGACCTCTTTCTGGTATTTTCCTCCCCGTGAATGCCAAATTGAAGATATATGCGTGCGTCGTCCTTCCTCGAGAAAACAATATTACTGTTTACTTATTCAAGGTACACTTCCTGGAAACTTATGAGAATGCATGCAGCGTCATTATAACATTATAAATTCCATCGATATAAGTCCGATTATACGCGAAATAGCACCGTTCATTACTGTGTAATAACAAATAGGAAGACAGGGACGGAATATCCGGCGATATAAAAATATTTCCCAATTAAAATTTGTCGTTTCAGATTGACAGAGCAGATAGTGGAGATAAGAGCTCGGACAATTTCCTTTTGCGAGCTCTCGTGTCCTTGTTCGGGAATCCTGTTGTTATTACTGCTTAATACGTTGAAGGTCGTCAAGAGCTTCTTTTCCTTTAAGGAATTTCTTAAATCTGTGCCCAATCTTCAAATGATTCATCGATAAATGTTGTCTCTGGAAATCCTTGAACATGATTTCTGAGAAAATCTTTTTGATATTTTTACTTTGTTTGTAGGATACTCAATAGTTTAGATTATTCCTTAATTTTCAGTATCGATATCAGTTTTTCATAAGATAGGTAAACGAATGCCCAGCCATGGTTCACAGCCTCGTGGTTACTTGATATAACCGGCCTCTGAAGTGCGTCCTTTCGCCCGGGCGGGCGCGGGCGGCGCCGGGCGCCCCACAGCAGTCGGGCGGGGCGTTGACTCCTACACTACCACCGCACCGCCACGCCGCACGTACTGGATTTATGATACTTACTGATACAAATAACACGTGGTGAAATTCACTTGTTCACCTTAATGGTCTGATTTATGTCTTTAACTTCTGCCTGTGTAGGATTGTTAATTTCGCATGATGATGTGCTATCTGAGTCAAGAGGTTAAGACTAATCGACTTGTTGCTTGCGATTTTCAGCTCGATGTATCCGCCCGTGTTACATCTTATTGTGTAAAAAAACTTCGATTGTTCTGCCAGTTATTTCTGATGCGAGCGCCAAAATATTTACACGCTGAATTTTTAAAAATACTTTTCTTAGTATTCGTAAATATATTCGTTTACTATAGCTACACGTGTGGATCTATCTAACGTAGTCGTCAGAACGATTGTTTTTATGTGCATATTGACCTACATCTCACTTCATCTGGAGACAACTCACGAAAGAGCAAACAGTTTTATGAATTTAAACATAGACTTATTAGCTATTTGTACATATTTGACGATCGTGGTCTCGTTGGCGAACGTGTTCAATGTTTATTAATATTTCATATCTCCGTTTGAACTTCGGCTATTTCATTTGAACATAAGGAATCTGTCCGAAATAATCAATTCTCAGCCTGCCAATGTTTGGTTTGTTAATCTATGTTCATATCTGTGTGAATGTTTACTCATATGTAAAATGCGAAATAACGACCTTTTTATGTCTGCTAATAACGGACACGGTGTTGTAGTCAACGATTATATCAAGAGCATCGATTTTATCCACAATATGGGGTACTTACCCGGAGCCCTGATCCTCAAGGGTGAACGTTAGAATTCCTTCTCGAAAAGGTCACTTTACGAAGAAAACGTAACATACGCTCGTTGAATTCCAAAGACCTTTATCGAAGATTATATTAGATCCGAAATCGAATCATTCCTTACAAAGAAATATAAAATGTGAAAACGTACGACTAAAATAAAGATTACTCTTCGTATACTGTTGGATTATGTGAATACAATACATAAATAAAGGACGTGAAAGGTGCTTTAGTAAATGGCCGTGCGGAAAATGCCCTCGTGTGGCAGGTCTCGTAAATGATTTGCCGTTTCAATCAAATCTCTGTACATTCGACGGCAACTCAAATACTTTTACTATATTCGAATTCCAACTCTGTTTTCATTGTGTTAAAACTACGTTTCGACTTTTTATTTTATTTGGTGGCCGATATATTGTATGGAGTCAGTGTTCAGCTGTTCACTGACTTTGATATAAACTCTTTTGTGGAGTTCAATTAATTTGTGTGGTGAGTGTAAGAGGTCTAAAGTGGCTGTGGGTTTATTTAGTGGGTAATTGCATTACTTAACTTCTAGATTACTCTAGCGATTTTTGAATAGGTTTATATTTTCCGAATTTAAATACAATTTAAAATATCTGTAAGGTTTAAGTGGATTGTATCAAAGCAAATCAATATTCGTATTCGCCATAACGTAGGGTGTTCTAATTTTCCTCCCTCTAATTACGAAAACCAAATTTCCCTTTCCAAAATTTCAAATAAAATTTAAATCAACACAGTCTAAAGTCCGATTATTAAATAAAGCTTAAAACAATCATTGTGAGCGGTTCCGACCGACGCGGGCCCATTCGGCGGGGCGATTTAATTAATCATATTCTTGTTATAGTAACAAAAGTGGCGTTATCAATTTGCCGGCGATTTCCAATCAATAAATCATCACATTGGAATCGTTTTGATGTTATTTTACGCTACAGTACTACATAAAGCTCACATTGACATTCATCCGCAGCTATATAAAGGCAGGCATCCGAAATGCCGGCAATGTCTATATTATGCATAACAGCAGTATCTGCATTCATCACGCAACCCATCATACGTCATCAAAGCTCTTAACTGGTAGAGCGGAACCCCATAATAAACGCGTGATCTGTCCAAACGTTCAATAACGTGAGATTATGGTAAAAATAGTGGTATTATTTGCATGTATCCCCAATGGGCGCGTGTTGTGAATCACGTTGGACGACTGTGAGCCGGTTTATTTAGGCCGAGACGCGCGTTCGTCCTCGGCCCCGTCATATGCTATTTACGATTGTATTACCATTATAAGCTTTCGACTTCTTATTCTATACAATGCACTTGAATTGTTTGCTTTTGCTTCTTTTCGGTCTCGCCTTTGAGTGGAGGTATTCATTCCGAGATCGGCACGTGTCAGCTTTGAGTTACAGCTGTGCGTTGGCAGTCGATTGTTTTGTGTTTAACGTTGGTAACGAAGGGAAATGCTTTATTTTTGTTGAGTGTCGTTATTGCAAGTGATTTAATGAAGACGGAATACTTTTATAACTGTTTAAGTTAATTACTGAAAAGAAAATAATTCTTGCATCATGTCATCCATTAAGAAAAGATCTGCCTAACGCCTCGTTTCAAAGTGTTGTGGAAGTGTGACACCGCAATACACTACGTAGAGTGTCGTCTCTCTTCCACAACTGCAATAATATTACTTTAAAAGGCGTCGCCGTCTGATAATATAGATCAAAACCAGATTCCTTTTTCTACGTCACAGATGCCAGTATTAACTACTAGGTAATTACAATACGCGAACCATTTAATGCGTCATTTACATGCAGTATACAGCCACACATCCACAAGTATTGATATGATACAAATAATATTTACCTCAAATGTCAAACATGTTTACACTTCACTTTAAGCCCGAAATTAATGTATCCATATTAGTTTTATTAGCCACAATTTGTTTAGCGATTATATCGGAATTACATGTGCAATACCAACCACGGATAGGTTTAATATATTTTAGGAACATTGATTTGATTTGTAATTTAATATTGGTAATTTCGTGGAGGACTTGTGGTTCTATGCGTCCATTCCTATGCACGAGGTGCGGGTTTGATCTCAACCCAGGAGAACCACCAATGTGACTTTTTCAACGTTATGTATACTTTCTTAATTATTCTGAGATACCGCTGAAAACGGTGAAGGAAAAAACTTAAGGAAACCTGGATTCCAAATATTGGAATTTGAAATCGCAAACCCGCAGTGAGCTAGCCTAGTGATCAATGTTCAAAACCCTCCCTTTACGGGAAAGGCTTGTACCCAGCGGTTAATTTCAAAATCGACTCCAGTTTAAATTCATAATATTTGATACAAGTGAAAGTGAATATAGTTTGGTTTATGAATCTGACAGTGTAGAGACAGATGCCGAGACGTTTTCAAGGCTACGAAACTAGGTTACAAAACGAGGTCAAAAATTTGGCGTGCCACTAAATGTAGGATAGGTTGAGACCTTTAATATACGTACTACATAAACTGTTTGTGTAGTCAAGCTATTGCTTGGCTTGAAACCTTATCTTCTGTAGCCTTGGTGCAAACACAAATAGAACGCACTTGATACTAATTCCGCATCTTGATTTGGTGACTTTATAATGTATAAGTAACTATGGAGTAATTGTAGTTTAACTTAATGATTTTGACATGCAAACTCTTTTGAATAACACCATGAAAAATCAGATAACACACTGTTATTCTGATATCCAAGTTTCCAAGAATGTTATTTCAGACTATCTCATATCTGAGGACATACAACCACTTTTTATAGTAATATGACTGCGGCAGTGGAATCGTGACGTTTTGTGACGTGTCTCTTTCACACCCTTAATCTTAATTCTAGACTACACTTATAAATCACTTCCTAATTTAAGAGCATTTTATTTATAACCGAGTTTCTTCTTATTAACACTTCTTCTAATTAGTAAATTTATTTAATAATTATTTGTATTACATTTGTATTACAGGTAACAGGCAACAGGGACCGCGTGAGCCAGCAGATTCAGACGAAGCTCGGCGACTACCATCTCGCGCAGTGCTTCATCGACGACCCCAGCAAGTCCATCGGGATCTGCGCTGAACCGCCCAGTCCTGCACCATGTAAGTACCCTTAAAATTAAGGTAGAAGAGGTGAGAAATGTCTTGAAGTTCTCATACATTGCTGGCTAGCCATACAGGGTTGCAGTCGTCTCTTAGAGTAACTTCGCAATGTATGGGTAGTTGCACGACATTTCTTGTCTAGTCTAAAAAAAGCTTTTGTGTAAGGAATTTATATAAAAAGCTTCTCGGTTTGTACAGCGTCCAAACGCAAAAGCTCTGTGATAAGGAATAGTGCCTTTCCGTGCAAAGGCAACTAAAGATGTCTTATTTCAAAAAGGAGTTAAAGATCAGTAGTGTTTTAGGAATATTGAGTAATTGTAAGAAATAAGATAAGTAAGGAAAGTTTTGAAGTTGAAAGGAAAAACGTACGTAATGTTACATTAAGTAACCGACTCGTAACTAGTTCAAGTTTGTAAAACATAACAGATAACACAGCAAGCTCAATAACAATCGTATTGAAGCTGTTTTCTCATGTAAGCGATTGATATCTTCTGAGAAATAAACCCATATCTAACCGTACCTACATTTGTTCCGTACCACGATGTTTGCGCAACTAACACGTATTTACGTACGATTGACCGCGCTTCACTGCCACCACTGTATCCCAAACTCAACCGTACTGCTTTAGATATAAAGACCATTAAATCTAAACCACTGATGTGCAATGAGTTCACAAGTTGAGGATTCCGGGTAGGTTTCTGTGCCTCCTGTATATATTAGACCGATTAATTAGTTACGTTTTGATCGAGTCTCTTTGTAAATACGCACTATCACTCGAAGTTGTTTTCAAGGCTAATTTTATACTTACTGCAATTTACATATTGTTAGGTAACAAGTCAACTATTTTCACTATTTAGTGGATTTTTCAAGGGTCTATTAAATCAAGGTTTAAACTCTGACACCATGTTGTACAGCAGCCAAACGTTCAGAAAGAGATCGCATTATAACTTCGAAAAGATATGTATAACAAACTTGTATGCCTTCGTCAAGCTGAAACCTTGAGAGAACTATAAAAATAAAGGTTTATCAGTAGCCAACGATAGCACAAAGCAAATATGTAACCCTCAGTTTTATTTAATAACAATTCATCGTTTGTTTTGTACGTTATCGCGCAGAATTTACAAACAACATATTTTCGAATAAAATTCATCGTATTATTTAAAGTTTGAGTGAAACTCTGAGCATATTTGCAATAATATATGCATGAGAAGTATTTTTGCATTAGTATGTAGATTTTAAGTACGACTTCATTCTACAGAGCTTAGTTTACTTGTGAAGTACTTGAAGTAGTCGGTTCAAGTTTCAAGCGCTTCCTTATTACTTAATAACTTGAAAAGATTTCACATTACGAGTGTCAGTTTGTGTAACATAGTTTTAATAAAGTGCCCCTTTGGTGGATAGCGAGACTTTTGAATACTTAGCTCGATAGCGGATTTTGATTTTTGAACTGCTTTCATTGTTCTTTGTTAGACAAGTTCTTTTTGTTTTAGTTAGTGTTTTACTACTTCTCGTATAGTTTCTAATCGTGAAGTAGTTACCACCATTAGGTGTTATTTTTTCTCTTCAGAAATCAGACTTACCTTTGTTTTCCTTCCACCTTCAGCGGTGTTTCAGAATAAATAATAAAGTACCTCAAAACCCTTTTGCCTGCAATAGTTCAAACACATTGAACCTAAAACCATCTTTCATACATGTGTCTTCAAATCAAATTTGTATACGAAAATTTTATCTATATACTCTTGACCAAACTATTGGAATTATTCGACGTTCCGAACCCTCGCAAAAGCCTTGAGGGATCCGGAAGCCATCGGCGTGGAAATTCCATTTAATTTCGAATATAAATTTCGTCTTGGCCCCATTCAGTCGCGATCTACGTTATGAAGTCCTTTATGTATAATATCATGATTATCCCCGAGTTAAGCTCCGTTAACTAATGAATAAAGAAAGCTTGAGCTAAATAACATGTTCAGGTTTGTAATTAATATCCAAATAGGGTGGAAAGTCTTCATTTAGAACTGGATGCCTTTTACTTGGCTAGAAGTTTACCAGCTGCTTATAGCTTCATAACTCTTTTCACGACTTTTTTTTTGCCTTAGTCCAGACAGAATCGCATTGTATCGTCCGTATTGAGACCGAAGGCGTCTCGCTAATTTGTAGATGCGCTTGATAAACAGATAATGACGCTAAGAACACTGGATGGGTTCTCGATCTTGGTTTAATTTGCTAGTACCATTTCAGGGACGAATCGAGTACCGAATTAAATTAAAAAATGAACCTAACCAGTTTTGTTCATAAGTTTGCTGTATTGTATTGATATGAACAGTTATTTATTAGAACCTTTCTGTTCCATGTTGTATGGCATATGAACAATGTGCTTGTATGAACAGATTTATAGTTTAGCCATACGTAACAGTATAGGTTTGCAGCACGGCACGTCGCGTTCCACATTCGATTTCCAACTACAACTGTAAAGAACACCTCGCCTAACATTGTATAATACACGATCAATAAACAAACATTACATAACAAACATAATTGCAATCACATTTACATAAATAGCAATATTGTTTCAATCAGCCCCGGTCAAGTTGCCAAACAAAACAATAAGAAAAACGAAATCCTTATAAACTCAACGGAAAGTTTTTATTTCTCTTAAGATTATACACAGTCGGGATAATTTAGGGGTGGACATTACCATAACAAAAGAGGATAGACAAAGTTATTTAAGACGCGGTCAATGCGTTCGGCCTAATTAACGGAATATTCAATTTCTCAGGTGAATCTGAGCGGTTATCCGATATTGTTTGCGTTGTTAAGGATGATATTTGCATAACAGATATTTAGTACAATTTGTATCGTTCTGCGTACCCTCTGCGGGCATATTCAGTGTGACGTCACTTTTCTTCGTGCCGTGTAATGAACAGCGGCGCGCGCGTGCCATTATTATTCCTAGCAGATTTTGTCAACAAAATATTTCCAAGTATACAACTTTTCAATTTGTTTACACGAGTTTGTAAATCAGGCGTGACACAACATCCTTTATACGTCCATTAAATAAATTGTGAAAATTACTATCCATTATAAAAATTAATTTCATAACTCCTGTTGTTCGGCAGCGAGGCGAGAAATTGTAAAATAGCTAGTTAGTGCACAACAGTGTGTTGTAGTGTGCTTGTGATCGACGGGCCTCGCAGTTGTGAGCTGATAATAAATGATTCAGTAGTGTCCGCCGGTTTCGGAGCCGAGATCACGGCCGGCCAGTCACTTTGTCACGCTGACGTCACAGCGGCGCCGTGACAGAGTGACGCGTCGCACGTCACGCGGCGGCGCTGGCGACGAGACGAAAGGTTGCAGATGCGTGTACGTCCTCTATGTAGCAAGACTGCATTGTTGACTATTGAGTGATAAAAGCTGTCAACGCTTGAGCTTGTCAAACACTAGTCGAGCGATTTGCCAAGAGAACTGAAGGTGTGACTCTTATTGTGAATGTATTCACACGTTAGTTAGTTTAGTTTTATCTTTAGCAAATTGGTATGAAATCTTATTTCTGATTTCAATTTAGTAACTGGAACTTATTTGAATAGGTTCCTACTAATATTACAACAAAATACAAACAGGATTGACACTATCACAACAGTTAACCGGATATATTAAAATGTGTCTCAAGCTGACCTCTTCATAAATATGTTAAACTAATCTCATTACACACTCCATATACAATTTTATTCAAACGCCGGGATTTATCCAAAAGAATGAACCGCTATAAAACGTTACCGCCATAAAAAGCTGTAATATATAATAATGATATTCTGCCAGAAGGAAATAATTGTAAGACAGCGCATAAAGCCGGGCCAACTAGTCTCGTTTTACGATCATACGGATACTCGGCTCGGCAGCTCTTAATTAAACCGGTTAGAACAATGTAACCTTATTCCAGACCTTTGATGTCCTATCAATTGTAATTATACATGCAAAACACAGGACACGACGAAAGTTAGATAAATATGTGACAAGATTATTTACTTGTGTTTATATCTCCGATGTATATGTAGTGCCAGTAGCAGAGTGGTTGAGACACCACGCTGAAACCACTGAGGGCGACGTGGCGTGGGTTCGATCCCCGCGTAGGACAACGTTTTCAGCTTCGGTGTCTTTTTCCATCTGACTTGAATGTTTGTGAATCCACCCGTGATAAATTACATTTCTTAGTTCAGGAGTCCATAAAAAAAGAAATGTTTAAGCTTTAATTGCCATTCTACAAAATTTGCACATTAGACTCATTTACTGCGGTGCTCGCATGCGACAGCTGTTTTGTGAAAGTCACTCTCCATTGCCATTGGCTCTTTACCTATACGACAGTTTAAACGTTCCCATGCAATGTGATTACTTACCAACATAACGTCACATCAAGCGATTGTTATCTATTTAATATCCGATCTTTATTGACCCTTGTCAATAATTGTAATGGAATAGTGCCTTGTCACGCGCGACTTCAACGTATAAATGTATGAGCTATGATGAAAATCAATGAATTGAGTCTCGATTGTGTATGTAACGTAGAATGACCCAGTTTTTGTGCGGACCTCAAACCGGTCTGTGTACGAGTGTACGTACAGCGGAGTAAACAAGCAGTTGATAAATGATTCAAAAATCGCGAGCGACGCCCTTGTCGCGTGACAAATATTCGTGTCGTGTGACGCGCTCGCTGTCGCCCGCAGACGAGACAGCGCCGCGCCCCCGCACCTAATGACTGAAACAAAGCACTTGTTTGTCATCAACGCCTTTCACTCACAACGCCATACGGGAAACCATTCCTAACTCGAATATTCCAAATTAATTTCTACACCTCCCTGTATAACATGCAGTGGGCGACTGTTCTATTATAAGCCACTAAGGCGACAAATATTTAGTGTAGAGAAACACTGTCTCTCACATACTTAATTTAAGTAAGTAGTTGGGTGATCACTTTATTGTCGTGGAGCCGGAAAAGGAATTTTAATTAAAACCTCTTTATTCAGGTTGAGTAACATGATCGATGACGTCACCTGTGCTTTCTGCATGCAATACGTGTGTAAACAATTAATGTCCGAAGAACAATGAGCACAGTCGTTAAAACATAATTCCCATTGTAACGCTACAGTCAAACCGTAACTAACTCGGCCGGCCGCCTTATCACGTAAACCGATGGTTTATTGGCTTGAACACTTTGTCACGCGACAAGCCTTATTTGTACCAAGTGACGTAAAATAATCCACAACTAGGGTTTTTGTTTATCCTCGCTGTGCTATCGATATCGAAATATATTGTACGCTACACAGAAGTCTGTTCGGTGTAAGAAAACACATTTCACTGATGCATGTGTCTCATAACTTACGAACGGCGACGTACTGAACCGCCGAGTTAGCTATTGCTTGACTTCCCAGTGAGTTATTGAGTTGCAGGCGTGTATCGGTTGGATTTCTTATTCTAAGAATATTCCGCAGATTATTGAGGTCGACTAGATTTACATTGAATACGCTGTATAAAATACTAAATCTAATCGGCGTGTAGAGATACTTTAGATTTTATATGGATCGTAATCAAAGATAATAAAAATGGCGGTTTTGAGTAGAATTTGAGTACTCCGGTAAATGAAAGGAGGTTTCTATGTAATTGATGTGTATGAAATAGGAACAGAGATGGTTACGAAGAAACACAAAGCTGTTATCAGACAAAGTTCCAAGTAAGGGTAATTTACTGGGAACATTATATATCTGTGATTATATTGACATTGCGGGCAACAAGAGCGTGCGATTGGACGTGCATTGGTTTAATTCCGTTAACGACTTATCTCGTCACAACATGTTCTGTGTCCATTACATTCCGATGGTGATTTGATGCGCGCCCATGATAAATTATGGGCATCTGTCAGTGTTGACAACCGCGGACGGTGCGCCCTTGACGCACGCTGCAAATTGACTTGTCACTGTATTATTGTAGCCGAAATGACCTGCTGTGCTGCACTGAGCCCAGCTTATGGAAATTTAGTCAGAACAGATGAAGACATATGAGCGTGTGCTGGCTTCATGGTACACTGATTTTCGTCTTCAACGCCAGGTTTTCCAAAATGTTATATACGTGCCCTGTTTATTTCAACGCGAACGCTATGAGTCACTAACATCGTAGTTCTATCGTATTAGACCAATGTGCAGTAATAAAAAACAACTCACAAAAAACAAATAATCGTGAACAGTGTTCATATTTAAATTAACTGGCGATGCGCAGTTGATGTTGAAAACAAGATCTACACTTATTTATAGCTTTATAAATAGACTCTACACGATACAACAAAGCAACAGCGACACACAGAGGAAAAATATAAGTACATCTTCATAGAATTACTTTAAAAGGATATAATGTTCCAAACGATGATCCAATAACATAAAGTTCCCATAATTATTGCAACAGATTTCACGAACGTTTTGAAGCCGTAATTTATTAGAGTTGAAAGGCTTTTCGTATCTCAGCGAAAATATCCGCTAAAAGACTTCTAAATATTGGGTTATGATCGCATTATCGTGAAAGAGGTTTGTAAACGAGCTAGCGAAACTGACGGACTGCCAAATAAGAGGCAGGTCAGCGGAGGGTTGTAAAAAAGTCATTATACCGAGACCATTTGCGTCAGCTTGAACGTTTACGTGTAGCACATGTATCATAACTAATTGAGTAAGCTGCGTCCGTTTAAATATTATAATCAAAGTTCTCCTTATTGACCTGTTTGTATTGTTAAGCTAAGTTTGCGTTTAGGGGGACTTTAATTTTATTTGGCAACGTCACAACGCTTGGGGTGGCGTGTTCTACAAATTTAACATGTGCCCCACAAATGGCAAGGGTGGCAAAACGGCCCATTAAAAAGTTAAGATAATAAGTACTTTTAGTGATCGTTAATAAACATAAATTAAATACACATTTGCTCTTTTTTGAAGCGCAGAATTTTCCTCATTGAGGTTGAAAATTTTTCCTCCCACGAATATAACACATTTTACAATTAAAGGCCAGTGTTTCAATGTGACGACACGACGATGCCGCTTCCGTCATAAACGAATTTAATTTTAAGCACAGATCTCGGTGAAATTTAATCTGGCACCATGTTGGATTTGACAAGTTACCTCCTAACAGAGGCCCTTGGGCATTTAAACGAATTGGATGGAATTTTACGTCCTTCAATGTTTCATTCACCTTCGAATATTTTAATGAAATTGCGAAAGAAATGTTTTCAAAAGCTTTTCACTTATCGGCGATACTTCTTAGAATTTAATATTGGAAAGGTTACTCGTAAATAAACGTAGGTAGTTGTTGGGTAGAGTTTCCACAAGCGTGAGTTACTGTTACATGGTAAGGAGAAATTGCTTAATCACATGTGCGGGTATGCAATTTTTCCTTAAGGTATAAGTTATGATTGAGCGCCCACTCGCCGGCTCCGCATGACGCACGACAATAACTGTACTTTATTCTGGAATAACTGTTGTTTGTCGTTC
The DNA here is from genome assembly GCF_003590095.1 of Trichoplusia ni. Taxonomy (NCBI): domain Eukaryota; kingdom Metazoa; phylum Arthropoda; class Insecta; order Lepidoptera; family Noctuidae; genus Trichoplusia; species Trichoplusia ni. The sequence goes on from NC_039490.1 coordinate 3,821,576, forward strand.
GTATTACCTATCGACTAATTTATCTGTGTGTGCTCTCCAAAGAAATGGGTGTGACGCACTTGGTCTTGACGTAATCTATGTATTGATATCTCCTATATCTAATAAAGTATTCTTTAAAATAATTCAACGTGTAATTTAGTGTTAAAACTTAACAAAGGAATAATAAAACGAAGCTTCTTAAAAAAGCTGTAAGAACGAACTGAAATAAGAAGGAAACAACATCTTACTTAACGTATATTAAAACTCAGGAGTAGTGCAACGCAATAATAAGTCTGGTAATAAAAACTGAGCTAGTTGAGTATTTCAGTGGCTGTTTTATTTACTCGTACAACGTGTTGGCCGGCCGCGAGGAATCAAGGGTTGGGGGCGCGGTGGGTGGCGGCCCAGACGTATCGGCGAATCCCGTAACGTAATACCGGACATTTTTATGTCTTTACCTTGTCCGCTTACTAAGATACAGTAATCAATCATATAGAAATCGAATTCTCCAACAAAAATGTCTATGACACAACAATTACTTTAACGCTTTTTTGTACTTTCCCTCGTTAAAAACACTAAGGCTATTAAGGTCTCAAACGAATGGCAAACATTCCTCTAAGAAAAACCGTGCATAAATCATTTCCACCGCAGCGCTAGGGGACTAGCAGTGAAGGTGAAAGCGTGAGAAACACTTAAGACACGTCACTTGTTCTAACTAAACGTAAAGGTCCAAGATGACTCAGAGGCTTCTTACTAGAAAAACAAAAGACTCACTTATGGCACTAGGCATAGACGGACAGAAGGTTAAGTGATCATTTGATACTCTTGAAATAATAAAATTGAAACTAAATCGCCAAAAGAGTCTAGTTATCTCGAATTCAAGTCATTCTTCATTCAGTTCCATGGTTTCATTTTCTTTAGCGACTGTTAATTCCGAAGCTCTGATTTATTCGGGTCTAAGTCCAATAGCAAATGACTACGCTATGAAATGTACGGACCCCTGAATAGTAACTGCACACTTCTGTTTATTGCTTCGAGTCTCGATGGTACATGTATACCGTTTGTCCATTTGTACGTTACTGCTGTTGCAAATAGGCCTTCTGCTGGTGTTCCCATGAATATTACAAGATGTGTCCGACCCAGTTGCGGAGTCAAGGTTCAATTCACCAATCATGGCCGCATAGATGTCGGCATCCGCCATTGTTTAAGCCATTACTAATGCATGCCGTTGTACCTTATGGATTCGGCTATAGTCATTTTATTAATTCGAATCCGAATCGACTGTTGAGTTAATGAAAAAACTGTCTGTCCAAACTTAACACTGATTTCATGTTATATTATAAATCAGCATTTAATAAAAAAAAAACTTTGCCGCCACCTAACTCATACCTGAAGCAAAATTAACAGGATATAGCCATATAAACAGCTTTATTACTACCTGTAAATAACAAAAAAAGTATCGCTGACGAATCTTTAAACCTCAAACGTTATTGCTGCTTGCTCCAAGTCGCACAAACGTGCCCGTTGTACTTAATGTTACTCTTTATCCTAATAAAATAAGCCCCCACCCCCCACCCATCCCATTGCCTCCCGAAAACCACTGGTCTTATGTGTACCTTTTTATACGAAGCTCTAGTTACACACCACGCTGAATATTACTCAACTTTTCGGCAGCCATTTTTGAATATGATGCACTTGCAACCACACAACATTTTCACTAATTCTCGTTGCCAAATACCGACGCTTTGCTTAACTGTTGGGACAAATAGAGTAGTTTATAAACATAAATGTTATTATACGAACTACTTAGCGACGTTATGCAAATCACTCGTATAAATATTAGTCTCTTGTGTAAGATATTTCTGTGGTTTACATTACATTGCCGTAGTTACGATAACTTTAATTGGAATTAATAGTAAGAACTATGATGTACTGAGTGCAGAACAAGACTATTAAGGGAGAAATGTGCATTTGTTTTATTGCCAGAAACTTTATTACGTTGCTTGTAAATTAATTAAATGTTTTGTAGATTTTGTCAAAACGCTATTTTCATTAATGTACTACACCTTTCGCCCTATAACGCGCAACAAAATTTTCTCCGGTTGAAATGATTGTTTTTAACATTCTGAAAGCAACAAACAGCACTCAGTCATGATAAGTAATCATTGCTACTAATTGTAGCACTTCACCCGAAGGTTTATTAGACCTCATACCAGACGGCCTGATGTGTATACAAATTATATAATAATTTAGCAACTCTACTGTATGAGGCAAACGCTGGCCTTTGATCCGTCTCGGCTATCAGTCATCATTTACACATCCATAATGCGGATGTTTTATTATAAAACGTTGTGTATTCACCCTTGACATTCATTCAGTCTCCCCAGCCTTATTACACGGCCCTCGCAAATATAATTTACATTTGTAATCGAGATTACAATGTACGTATTGTTTAAATGGGATACGGATTTTGGGGTAATATCGAGGATTTACGAAATAACGACGTAAACCGTCGCGTATAGAGTTCAGGATTATTTTAATATAAGTGAGGAGGTGAACTGGCGGCGAATGAAAGATTTATGAGGGTAATTCTTTGGAGGTGGTAAAGCCGACGTGAATGCTGAATTACTCTTATTATTTCTGTTAGTTCACTCTTTTATTTAGCTCGCCTCTTTGTGCGGTCGCGTTGAAATATGTATGCATGAAAATATGGGAAATGTACAGGATTAGAATGGTGTGCCGAAAGAGTTTGTTCTTCAGTTCTTCTTGTATTACTCATTCAGTCGTCTTAGCAATCACTTTTAAGAGGATTAACCCTCATTAGCTTTTCATTGTTACTGACTACCCTTTTACCTGAAGTTCTAAAATCCGTCATAAAAAGACAGCTATAAAGTAATAGGTTTAACGTGGATCAAACAACATGACCTAGTTTGTGTGATGTACTCACTGTCTACTTACATAGTATGTTGAGGCTCGACTCTCAGGACACCGATATGAGGTATTGCCCCCGAGGGACAGCTGGGAATTGATTCCGACGCCAGCCGAGAAAAATGAACAACACAGAAAAAACATATATGTTGTATTATATCGGGTTAGGAGTTGTAGCGTTCATAAAGTAGCGTGTAGGTCGGGCGGCGGCCAGCGCTCACAATTTATGGCCGTTTGACACTGGACGCGTGTTATGCGTTGCTACTCTCTCCACCAGTTACCCACTTATAATCTATTTTCATTGTGCGGATTCGGGGGGCGCCGCGCTCCGCTCCGCCCGCCTGGCCCTGGGGTGAGACGCTCCTGTTTGCGAATTTTCTGTAATCTTCAACGTGTCTCTTATTCGTAAAATATTCGCGCACCCTTTGATACAAATATCAAAGAGAGACATTTGATTTTCTTCTACACAGTTTGTTTATGGTTTTGATTCGGTAAACATTGCGTTTTGTTTACGTCAACATAAGTAATATAATCATTACGAAATTATTCATTTACTTTTGTTTACATAAGTGCTTCCGTGTCGTGACTGTTATATTCAAATCAATTCGTATGTCTACGTACGACTGTGCCCTACACCGTTGCGTCGTGGCAGTTGTTTATCAAGAAAGGGGAAAAACGCAGGCAATACCTGCGATGTAGTCGAACAAATAATAAGTAGTAATACATATAAACAGACGCTTGTTAGTAAGTTATGTTTGAAATCCGCCAGCGTGTGTCGTGCATACAAATAGGCTGAGTGTTGTCGGCAGACGTCGAACGTGCTCCACCAGACCTCGAATAGACGTTGATTATATGTAAATTTCAAGAATTACTCGTATTTTGTGCCTTGATGCCATTTTTGATGTAACATGACTTGCACGACGCCGGCGTCGCAGCAGAACCACGGCTTTATACGTTTATTTCTCTTGTGAATATCGTAGTGTCAATTGTTACCACACATTATACGCATTTATATTTTGTAAGCGATTGGTAAACAAGGCAACTTCATTTGTTCGTGTACTGTACTCGAACTGAATCGGGTTTTATTTAGCAATATTTATTTTATTTGTGACCTTCGGACGTTAAATGTTGATTGGAGGCGAAATTTAAACATGACTTGTCGGACCTTCTGCGAAATCTGTTACCACAAGCCGTTACCGCATGCTGTACAGTATTAGAAACTTAGATACCTACATCTAAGTTTCTAATACTGTTATACTATAAATATAATGACTATTTTTTGCTGGAAAATTTTTGTTCTAAACGCTAAGGTAAAAAACAAAACAGATCTATAAGCCCGCTAAAACCTCCAGTACTTTTGACCGAATAGCTTTCCACGTACATGGAAACCAGGAATGTTTATTTAGATTATTTGTTAGCTTACATAATTGGAATGCCAACCTAAAAAACTTTACTACCGCCGGCCGAGATAAAGGTTAACCTAGAGAGCTTCGTATCTCCCATTGTTGTAATGTGGTAAATTATACTCGGACAGGATTATTGCAAGAGGGAAGTCTAAATCGTGGCTGTTCCGCAATCGCGCTCCACGTAATAACCTCGTAATATTCATTTAGTACACAACCCTAACCGCGTCTGCCTATATAATGACAGAAGTTACATTTTTATGACAGTTGTAAGAAAGATTTCTGCTCGTCGGAAAGCTACGGAGGATGAAATATGTTAGGGCTGTTACACGTCTGTATCAACGTGAAAGAAACTAAGTTATTTATCGGGAAACAGGGAGGGTCTAAGGTATTCCGAATTACCTCAAGATTACACAAGTTGCGACGAAATGTTCTTTCCTAACTCATTTAATCCATTGGCGAGTCGCAATAGATATACATCACCCCTTATGATTGGTTTTACTCCGTGTTTTATAGCATCATGGCGGTTTTAGTTTTTTTTTGTGTCTTTGCATCAGCCATTTCTTTGTTTTCTTCCTTATAATTTTGTTATTGGTTTGTCTTTTATTACTTTATTGTTCGTACTGAACGTTTTTTCCTGTTCATCGCTCACAGTGATTTGTTTTGAAGTATTACTTGTTATATTTCATCGTAGTACGTAAGAGCGTAGTCCACAGTATAAATATGTCCGTTTTTATCTAAGGTTAGTCGATTGTGTCTGCGTTGTCGAGTGCATTCGTTCTGTTTATGCAGGCGGTTGTCTGCATACAAAATACTGTAGTCGGCGGCGAACACCGCCATAACCAACTGCCATACAAGAGTTATAAAAATACCTGCTCAACTACAAGCCCCCTTGTTTAACAAATGGTTTACGTCGATGATTTGCTTCCACTGCCTACCTGTCTATTGTAAAGTGAGAAAGCAATTCGCTCGACATATTTTAGTACTACTGTAACTGCTGCAAAATATTACCTGTACCTTCACTTTAAACGTTTGTCTATAAACAATATGTAGTTATAGTTTAAAGGAGCATTCTCTTCTGTTCATATGACACGAATTCCTTAGGACAGCAGAAATCACGAAAACAGTGTTATTCAATTTAGAAAGTTGCGATATAAAATAGTTTTTCTCTGCCAAAGGTCAGGTTCGCTTCGATCTCGCGTGAATGTATCCGGCGTTAATATAAATAGTGTTTAATACGTGTGTTGTATGAATAAATCGTATTAACTTCCTTGTAGCGTAGGGAGAGGCCTCGAGACGTGTCGTCGCGGATCGCATTGACCCGCTTACGTTACATTTCGCGGTGTCGGGCGACCTCGACGCGAACAAAGACGCGTGTCCGCTGTTCTGCTCATCATTGCGATTAAGGACCTTCCGTATGATGACCAAAGCCTTTGCAATTTGTTAGATCTAAGTCAGAAATGTTTATCTGATATGATGAACGTGATCCGATTATATATCGAGAGGTCAATACTTGCGCCAACCGTTGATATTAGACTAAAAAAATCAAACCTCAGACAGGACTCAAGTTTATGACTAGCATCTGAGGGTTGATTTTTTCACAATATTATCTATGAATATTTAAATGAAAATATTATGGTAAACGCACCGATTTTTGTTAAAACACTAAAGACAGATAAAACACAATGAAACTCCTTTTGCTTTTGTAAATAATTTTAAAGAAATTCGTCCAATCGATCTCTTGTTTTATTGATAAACAAATATCTAACTATTATAATAGCTATGTAAAGAAAATTATTAAGTGCTCGTATACATGCAACTCGCCACTAACTTTTTCTATTAAAAAGTAATGCATTAAGAAAGTAACATAATTTCTTTACGACCGATTCAATTCTCGCGTGTTCAGATGACAAATACGTATGTAAAGCCATATTCGATCTCTATATAAATATGCAAATAACAGCTATGAATTACGTTATGTTGCTGTATTAGCGTTTTAACGTTTTTAATATTCAATTACGTTCAAAGAGCGGAACGACGCGGCATAAACATTATCTGTTATCTGAGTTAGTGGGATAACACCCGAGGGAAAGCCAAAAATGCCAGCAATAAATAATATTAATTCCGTTTTGTAATACACTACTGAATTTGCAAGTGACGTTGTAATTAACCAAGATGTTATCCGCATTTTGGAATCTAGATATTATAGTTTAAACCAACTATAAAGTTGTTGTCTCGATTCATACACAATTTCGTTTCTAATTTCGTCGCAAAAAATATCTTTGATGTAATTATAAGTAAAACAGTGCGAGTCGCGTATGTATGCGCGTGCGCACGTGTCAACGGCCGCAGGTGCGCGCGTCATTGGCCACCACTGGCCATTGTTCTCGCCGCCCCCTCGCCCCGCAACCCGCTCATATAAAACTACCCCACTAACTTAGCAATCAGGGCTGCCAGCTGACAAATACTTAAACTCCTTTACTTTAACATTGCTCATAAGCTTTTTTCGCACAGGAAATGGACTCAAACCACCTGGTGTCTTTTATTTGTTAACTACGAACCCTTACAAGCAAACATATTGATGTTCCCTTCCATATATAAAAGCTAAATTATTTATATATTCACACAGGTGTGTGTGTAGCGAGCATGAGGCATAAGATAGTAGAAAAACTTATTAGCATTGAATACGCAGAAGGCGTGGTTATCTAATATACTGCAAAAAGCACTCGTTACTAAACATAATCAGTTTAATGAGGAATGTGATCATAAACGAACGGATACTATGATTAAGACAGTCATTACGATTCATATGATAAGAGCTGTGTGTGTGGCCATTGACGGGATGACAAAACGAATAACAATACGTTCAAATTATTACAAAACTTGCGTATATTATCATGATTATAAGACTGGTAATAACAATATCTGGCGAATGGCGTGAACCACTTAAAGCATAAATATATAGCTGAGGTGTTGGAATGACAGTTGGAAACGACAGGTGGTCCTCCAATCGCTCTTTAATTATACCCCCTATGTGACAATTTTCTCTATGCAATCGTCAAACAACACGTATTACTGCGAACATTAATACAGACTAAAATATACTTACCCTTTCTAACAATGGTTATGTTTCTGCATTTGTAGTGCCACTTGGACAATTTAAAAACAAATAAGCTATATAATAAAAGTGTGGGAACTAACAAACGATTGACCCTGAATAAAAAACGAGTAGTTATCGATAATTTAAAACGATCGCATAAGGCTTTATATCCTATATGAATCAACAAAGCCACAATAAGCTAACGGTGTGTTTGCCATGTGAATTCGACACGCGTCGATCGCCCACCCCGAGCTTGCATTGTGTTCCCGTCTTCTTTTGTCGATACCCAACCTCTCAATATTCAGTTACCTTTCTACTGGATATTGGGGATTCGGGTTAAGAGTTAGATATCTGAATTTATATAGAATTGGAAGCAAAAATCTTCAATTATATATTATAACACTAGCTTTTCGCCCGCATCGAGGTCGGTTATATCGCGTTTCCAAGAGAACTCTTAAAAAGTCCGGGATAAAAACTATCCTATGTTCTTTCTCAAGGTCAAGTCTATCTCTGTTCCAAATTTCATTAAAATCGGTTCAGTGGTTTAGACGTGAAAGCGTAACAGGCAGACAGACTATGAGTAAGGATATAGTGTTAGTCAGATAGGAAGTCGCTTTTAATGAATTTATTCAGCTGTACTAAACTTTACCACAGTTTTGAGATAAATAAGTATAGAGTTGCAAATATAATACTTCTTTTATCATCTCCAATCCCAAACAAGTTATTGTTAGTATTTACGAGTATTTCTTAGAATATTTGCAGTGTCGACGCGATGCGATTCTTTCTCACGGTATCACCGACCCATTAATATAAATACCTGTTTTAATAACAGCTACCTAAAAGTATCAGAGTTATTGCCGAGAGATTAACGTGCGGTGTTCTTGGGTTTCATCTTGTACTAGTTGTTGCCCGCAGGCTCGCCTGCTACAAATCGAAAATGATCCGACGGGAACGTAAAATCGGAATTAAAACTATCTTTTGGGTTAATCCTGGTTATAAACTATCTGTGTACCAAGATTCGTCTGAATCCGTTTAGTGGTTTTTCGTGAAAGAGGAACAAACAATCACACTTTCATACATACAAATTTTCTCGTTTATAATATTAGTAGGATGGTATTTAGAATACGTGGTAGATACTCTCTCAGAACTAACTCCCATCGTTAACATATTGACATTTTCTATTTCTTTCTACGTGGGTTTTAACCTTGGGTATTTAAATTATCTGATCTATTCACGTGGAATTTTAATTCGTTACCAATTGAAGACCTACAATTTGTAAAATAATTATCATTGTGATGAAAGAGAGCAAAACGTTTGAACTTACAAATACAAACGAACCATAATTGGATGAAAATAATATAACAATCAAGGACTCTTTAAATTTCATTTCAGTTGAAAATGTATGGTATTCGTATGTATGTATGAACAACATCTGTTGAGATCGATATACTTGTATTACGCGGCGGTGTGTGACACGCCTTACTTATCGTTTCAACGCTAAACGAGATTCAGTTATGAATGTTATGATCTGATCTTGTTAGTGATGTGCATTAGCGGTTGTAAACTGGTAGCGGGTAATGGAAAATAGTAAATTGACCAATCATGTGTTAGCATTACGTGCGTGCGCGTAATTGAACCGAGATTCTGCACCGACGCGCATTCAACTAACAGATTTACTGAAAATCATATTATTTATTGAACTCGTATCATAATCCAATTACGTTGCTAAGCGTATTAGGAATTTTCCCATACGGGAGAGGATCACTTGGAATTTTTATTTTACTTTATGGTGTAGGTAATGTGGTTATATAAAGTTGAAGCAATACATGATCTGTATTTTGTATGTATGAACTGGACTTCGAATACCGGACAGGATTCAGTTAATGATAACGATATCCTCGAGATCAGTTTAAATATAGCATATAAAATAATTCAATTTTCATTTCTCATTACATTTCTAACCCGCACATAATACAAACACTATAAAACTCATTCTATAACTTTCTGATAGAAAAAGGTGAGGTAGCTATCTATTTAGAGGGGACTATATGGATCAGTGCGCAATCTAGGCGTCGTAACTTGGACTCCTTTGTCCTGATCGCAATCTCCATAAACCAGCTAAACACCTAGCCGAGATTCCCCTCACGAGTCCCGGTGGCGCGCCGGGCCCGACCCACCCCCTTCTTTTAGTTATACGGGAGTTAAAGTGCCTTATGATTTCGAGACTTTCCGCACTAAGGTGATGTCGGTCTTTTATTAATCCATAAAAATCTCGACGCTCGTAAACGTTGACACCAAACACGAACAATAATTACTTAGTCTCTGTTTAGATACGATGTTTCCAAGCTGAAACTGTTTTTGAGGTAGAAACGACCGGCGTGCGTGACGCTGACGTCTTATTAAGGAAACGAATTACACTTCTGGGAATTAACTTCTTTATGAATTTAGTTTATGTTCAGCTTAATATAATGACTGACATAAAAAAAATATCCGAAAGTATTTGAATGATTGAGTAATTGTGCAGTGTATAATATAAATATGTTTTGCTACAGGCCCACCGTCGCGGCGAGAGAGCGAGTTCAAGAAGCCGGCACACGCGCCGCAGAACGGCGTGCGCCACCACCGCCCCCACGTCCCACACAACAAGGTAAACAACCACATAACTATATGTATATACTTAACAGACTCCATTAAAACGGGGATCAATTTGATCCAATGTGTTTGTAAACATGTGCATGAGAGTTTATTAGTTTAATGATTTTCAACAAGCTTTTTTGCTCAATTTGGGGAACTGCGTTTTAGGCAATCCTCAACTTCGAATGTTACATCTTTTGTATTTTCTATTAAATTGAATTCTTATAAATTTAAATTAGGTACATGATACAATTCAAAATTGTACACAATTGATATATGGATGCATAAACACCCCAAAATTGCCTATATCTCCTACAATCCTTTGTCTCCTACATAGAAGTATAATTCTCCATGAACATTAGTTTTAGTGTAGTATACGTACGTGTTAGAAAAAAGGCGTTTCCTACGACACCAGTGTTCCTTAGGTTATGATAAATAACATGCTACACGTGTCTGGCGTGAGAACGTGCCCAGATATTCTCGTTATTGCGCTCATTCGGAGAATCGAGAAAAAATTCGTTACAACTGCGAGCTTATCGGTGCACAATGGTGTTTATTGTTACACTGTACGCTTTACAAAGCAATATCAGCCAGGAAAATGTCGTGTTATCATGAAACTTTTTAAATTCCCCACCAGTCTCCGCCGCTTCAGGCTACACCATCTTTTGTGCTGACTCGCTTTGCTTTCCTGAAATATGCTTAACGACAACAGAACTTTTTGTCGTTTAACTCTTTAAAAACTCGCTTTAGTACGATATGGTTTATCTGAACGTTTGTTTAGAACAAAACCCACAAACGTGTTAGGATACGCATTAATAATTATGGTCGCAGAGCTGATTAAGGGGGTCATACGATGCGTGACCGGCCTTTTCACGTCTCATTTGAAACTTCTCATGCCGCAACACAGCCACATCTTGGACTAGTTAATTCCTGTTTGAATTATTCATCAGGCGTACATTGTAATTAAGTTTAATGTGGTTAACTCCAAAACGGCGCCGGCAACTTCGATCACTCCGGGAAACTTGCTACATGTACATACGGTGATGAATGGCAGAATACATTTGATACGGGGAACTTGCCGAGTTACGAAATCAGGGACTTCAATACATTTCCTATGTATTGTCATACTGCTCACTTGATGTCCTACTTACAAAATATATTACCTATACACAAACAGTATTAGATTCTTTTAACGAATCGAATTAAATTGAGTGGTGAGCACAGATATCGGGCTCAAAAAGAAATTAGGTTAAGGAACATTATTTAAGAAATCCCAAAACGTAATTCTATTAAGATGGGAGGCGAGCAGAATATTAATGTATATTTTTTGGTGCAGAGCGATGGTTCCGGTACGACGGGAGCCCCGCACAGGCCGCCTCCGATCAGGATACCCAACGGCATCCAATCACAGGTCAGTTTGATCAGCACATCTTCCAAGGAAATAACAGGAGTCAAATAGAATGCTAACTGATTATACAAGTACTTATAGAGATTCGTAGATCAGCGCTTTGTCATGTCTGGGATCGTTCATGAAATCGAGGTATGTCCTTCCAACTGGTCAACTTGAGAAGTACTTATAGAGAAATATATGCTGTAACCAAAACTTCAAATCAATCAATTCAGTCCATCAAGGTCCACCGCTGGACATAATCCTCCCCCAAGTTGCGCCAAAAACAAGTAATCACAATAAGGGTAATAACGAAAAACATTTTCTGATTTTCATTTAAAGTCCTTAATACAACCCTCAGATTAAATGTCCATTTAATGTCGCCGCACTAAATAAGCGTGGTTTTGCTTGACTGATGTCAACAAAACTGTCAATTAGACCGAAATTGTGGTCACGACAACTGTCTATAAGACGTAAGTAGTCTGCAACTCGTGTACTATTGCGATTTAGTGATTTTAAACTGTCCCTTTGATTGGGCTGTTGGTCCAGTGGTTAGTGGCTCTGACTTCCATACCGGAAGACTTGCGTTTGATTCTCACCCAGGACAAATGATTGTGTGAAGAGCAAAATCTTTGTGTAATTAGTATGTTTTTAAAAGTTTAAATTATGATTATCAGTTGTTTAGTACTCCTAATTCAAGCTTGCTGAGTTTGAGACAGAATGGCATTGTAGAATATTGTATTATCAAACGTATGTTTCCAAAAGTTTGATAAATACTAGGGTCAGACTAACGACCGTCGCGTGCCCCTCCTTCCTCGGTCGACTGCTATGTCAATAATTAAACGATCGCCATTTATATCTTTGGGCGTTTTATTTTGCATATCGTAGTTTTTGCATTAAATTCACAGCTGCCTGTCAAAGTATTTTAAGGTGTACGATTAACGCGTGTAGCAATTTAATGCCAGCTGATTACTGATAAAGTTATCATGCTTGACATGCAGACGTTTGTCGAATACATGTTTACTTAAACATGGATTCTGAAGCTAATCGTGAGGTGTATTCATAATTATTTAAATGACGAAACTAGTTGCACGATCCCAATTAATAACCGTTATTAAATATACAATTAATTAAATTTTGTTACGTCTAATATTTTTATTTCTGTTCTTCATACTATAGATTTCCAGTTTCTTAATTAAGCAGCTATTTAATGCTTAAAATAGGGTTGTATCCCGCCTCGTTTCCCGAAACTCTATACACGTAATATAAAGTGTTGAACTTTAAATTCGCACCCACGTTTTCGTTCTGTCCCGCTTGATAGGTCAACAAGTGGGTGTTCACTATTATATCAAATGTAAGCTTTTACTACTTAATACAACTTGATTTATTGGTATTAATATGGGTTTATTATGTTTAATTGTTTGTTTGTTCAGTCATTAAGCTGTTTTCAATAGGTGCCTTTGCGTGTATCGAGTTAACGTTTCGAGTGTTTCAACAGTTTATGTGTTGGCCTTTGTGTCTTGGAGGTTTCACGATAAAGGACGGACTAAATATCGACCTCGCTTTGAGAAGGACAAGTTTTTAGCGAGGACAAGATTATATTACTCAATGAAAGAAAAATCACAGAAATGTTTTGATATCTTAACCTTTATGAGGTAACACGATACTAAAAAAACAATAACAAAGCATTATCGATACTTTTTTGTTTATAAAAATAAAATTTTAACCCCAGATTGAGCAATACATTCAGTAGTATATTTTCCAGAAACGATTTTCACTATCCAATAAACATTCTGTCTCTTCTCTTCCAATTGATTTAATTCTATGGAAAGAATAAGTTCGTCGAATTGATATTTAAGGTTTTGCAGATTCCAACAACAGCAACAATACAATACTTTTATTGCCGTAAAGTCGTAAATCATACGACCATAGTCGACAGTAAACGGGCCCTAAATTTAATCGCCTCGCTTCGGTAAGGAGGTATAATGTATTCTCATAAAAGTAGTTCTTGCCTGTGCAAATTTGTTCAATCTTTTATGATGGACACTAACGCTATCCGAGTCGTCATCAATTTTGTTTTTGCCAACGCTTCGGGGGTTGCTAGGCAACCAATTACGGGAGCATCAACATTTTACACAGCTGTCATCTGATACCCGCTATCTGGATATCGATGTACTAAGGTTACTGACGGTTTGTCTGGCTTCCAACTCGCCGGAATCGAGAGGTTTTAGTTGGACAACCGGAATAGAATTATTAGATTCGGTAAATGGATAATTGAGAAGTTAACTTGACAGACTACCAGGTTTTAAGTACGACTACGTAGTGCTATGTCGAGGCAGTATAGCTGTTTTACGACAAAGTCCAAAGTTGTGGATTCAAATCCCGGCACACACCAATGTCTTTTCAAAATTGAAGAACGGTGAAGGAAATCATCGTGAGGAAACCTGAAATGTTTTGAAGGGTGTGTTCAAAACTACGTCATAATTCTGAATGCAGTTTAAAAACTCGGACATCAGGTTGTACATTAACTTCACTAAAAAGATGAAAGAAAGAATTCGGAGTTGATTGAATGATGTTCCAACTATGATAGTTCTTCGTCACTGTACTGCGTACAACCCATGTTTCAGTCCACAATAAATTAACAGCGTAAACGGCCAAGGGACGTTATGTGACGCGACAATATATTCACTCCGTGTGCTCACATTTTTCCCCCAGCCATGCGGTTTTCCCGCGAATTTAAATGCTGGACAAAATCCAGCGCGCAATTATAATAGTCTTTTGTCTGCATCTGACAACACTAGTGCTGAATTGTATCAGACATTTTAAGCTTTTAAATACACTTAACAATCGGTGTTGCTAGTAATAAAATGCGAATAAGTAAACAAAACTTGTTACGATAGTTTTGTTACAGCGTAATATGAAATTTTTAATTAAATTATGTCGAGAACAGCCTTGTTTTAATGTATGTAAACGTACAAATCAATATAGGTTTTATATTGTGTAAATTATCACCTATTAGAAATAATGGATATTCAATTTTCATTTAATTTGTTTCATAGTACAAAATGTTTAAAAATTATTTCAATCTGTTAGCATTCTAGTTGATATAATCTCAATCAAGCGCCTTTTACAACAGTGCTGAAGTACTGAATAAATTTGATGTAACGATTCTCGCGTTTTGATCATATTAATAAATATTGTTTGTTTTCCTTACAGAATGCTATCGATAGCAGTCAACCGCCAATAGAAAGTATTTTAAAGGTGCGTAAAATTTATAATCAAACCATGTTTGTAAGCTCTCAAGATACAGCGAATGGAAATTTCGTGTGACGTCACTCTTTGCGATCTATGATGAGGGGTTACGTCACTGAGCGCAAGGTGTCGCGGGTTCGATTCCCGCGGCTGACAAGCATTTTTTGTGATCTGCTAATGCTTCTTTTCATAATTAGATTGTAATAGTGTGCTAATTCTTGAGTTTGCCATTTTAGGAGATGAAGTTACCAACGCCGTTGTCAGTGATCGCTGCAACGCCCCGGAAGGAACTGGAGAACAAGTTCATCTTCAACCCATATACGAATAAGGTGAGAGACATTCTTCTAGAATATTCTAGATTATACCTCCATAGGTTTCTTTCTGGACAGGTTTATGATAAAATGGCCAGAGATCTTTGCCAAGTAGTGAGATGGTATAGGTTGACGGATTAAAAAATCTTCGATAAGCTACTTTAAATCTAGTATATTCCTTGTGAAGGCCAGAGAAATAGTCGCTTCTATCTGGTATATAAAGCGACTCTGCTGTGAGCAATATGTCTCCATAAAAAAGTTATAAACAAAACTGCGACTAAGAGTAAATTCGAAATAAGAATCCTCAAACTCCAAACTAATCAATGTTAATTTTCCATATTCATTTGTTATAATACATCAGAATAATAAAACACAAAAAAAAATGATGAAAAAAACCGAAACGCTCGCACAAAACTCGGAAATAAATAATACAGTAATTATAAATGTAAATTTCAAGTTCATTACTACAAGACGTGCTAACATGGCAAGGTCACGTATACGAATGCGCGAAAAATACGGTCGCCATGATTTATTGTGACAAAGACAATTGATGTCACGATGTGTCGCGTAAATTTTTCTCGAATATTCCATTGTTGTTATGCATTAATACCTATAGTTAAAAGGTTAGGTTGTTTATTTAATGTGTCACAAGTTATTGTTCTTTCTCTGTTTGTGGAAAGATTTTGATTACGGGCAAATGAGCAGGGATTTCATATGTTGACAGCCCTTTGTTTTTGTTTTGGCGGGAATTCTCATGCACACCCACCTCCTAGGGAGGGAACGGGTTGTGTCAGACTTACTGACTAAAACTGAACCGTCTTGCAACGTCTCCCGAAGTTGGTCGATGCGAGATAATGTATAGGAATTCATCATGCATCAACGCTGTCTATCGTAGTCCTACGAAAGATTGCCCCCCCCCCCCTTTCAACGCAATACATATAATTTTTCTGCGTGGACATGGGACACGTTTTGCAAAAGAGATTGTTTTCCCAGAAGACAGGCTTTCAGCGATATAGCAAACAGAGTATGATAAGACAACGGTGATTTAATTCTGAGAAAGGATTCATTGAAAAGTATCACCTATAAACGAGATCGGTTCTTGATATGTATGTATGAGAAAGCCTCTCATTGTAATACCCATACTGTATAAAACTGTATTTCCTTTATAAAAATATGTCTGAATTTTGTAGACTTGCACATTTAAACGGAACGAGCGGTGCAAACAGTAAAGTGGCACTCGAAAGTGATATGCGATTTAAATATTTTTATTCAGCGTATTCTCAGAAAATATGTTTTAACATTTAGTGAATGTGGAATGTCTATTATTTGTGGATCAGAATGTAAAATACCAATATCAAATACCAACCAAGCGTCCCACTTTTGGGCATAGGCCTCTTTCTATATTCCTATAGATGGGCTTGGGCTTGGGCGTTTATCACCCATAGATGTGATAACCCACTGAGCATGACGTATCGCTGGTTCGATCCTCGCGTGAGTCAAGCATTTGTGTGCTCATGAATGCTTTTCCAAAATCTGGTTGTCTTTGTGCATGTGAATTGAATGTTTGTGAAACCCCCCGTGACAAAAATGTAATGCTGGATTAGTTTCTTTATAATAAAGAAAAAAACAAAAAGGAAAATGTACTGGAAATTTTAAAATACAATTTTCTTTAACAATAGTTAATCATTAACTATTAAATGTACTGGAAAGTAACCACATAATAGCCTCCCGTGACTTTACAACCTATTCTGACCGTGCCACAGATAATCGTAATATGTTCGCAACACAACCCAGTGGGCAATTCATACAACTTACAAGTCATAAATAATCGTTTAGAATAAATTCAAGATATATTATTCTATGTTTACGCAAATGTCGTAAAGAGAAAATTAATGGCCTATATAAGCTTTGAGGTTATTACGGACAGCAATACTTGCAAAACGTATGTGTTATCCTCATCACCGCGATAAAAAATAATAATTTTATTCAGAAGGGCTATAACTAACGAACAGAACCCGCAATGTAATATAACCCTTATGCATGTAACTTTAGGGTCGAATATTTTTAAACAAATGCTGAATATTAGACGTAGAACATTTTTTCGTGCATATTGTCAAAGAAATATGATCAAGTCTGTTTTTATAACACTTTTAGTACACCGTTTGTGTTATATTAAGTTAAATTTGTTTACACGTGTATCGCGACTAGAATACCTTATAAATGCTCGTATTATTATTCTGCAGTTAAAACCGGTAATATAAGCTTGTTTTGTAAAATATTTTTACGCAGATTTGTCTCTAAACCTTCGTATTAATTGTATGGTCTATCACAGTATTATAAAGAGAGAAACTTTGAGTTTGTAGTCTCTAAAAGTCTAAACCCTTAAACCGCTTGACCAATTATGATACTGTTTCTTTCCCATGGCGTTAGCATTTTGAAAAGCAAATGAGATTTTAAACCGATTGCAAGAGGAGGAAAATATGTTTGTAGAAAATCTAAGAAACGTCAATAGGAAATATCTACTTGTTAATCTTCGGTTACAATTCTGATCTGATCGTTTAATTCTCAAGGTTTATCTACCCGTAAGTGTTAATTTATTATCTTAATAATGTAACAATTAACATGTAACACTTTCGCAGGTCCAGGAGAATCCTCAGTTGGCCGCCAACGATCTCAAAACACCTCTGCCTAAACCCGGTAAGTCAATAAAAATAAGATAATCAAGGGTTGTCAAAACTAAATTTCCTTTTCACTACTGTTTTTTTTTTCTCTTGTGTAATTAGTACAAACAATATTGTAGATACGTATAAACATTTCTCTGACATTCTTGTTATTAAGGAACGTGATTTAGTATCTTTTATAGTATATATTTTTTTTAGTTACAATCAAAAATGCATTCTCTAAAGTGTGGTTTAAATACACAATGTTTTCCTATGTTTTTCGAAACAAATAGTACCTATTGTATCTGATAAATAATGGCTTAATGGTAACATATTTTGTTAGAAAGTGGCAACCCTACATAATCCTCATTATGCGTTTCTACTAGTTACCCCTCTGCGGTCAATTACGGGTATTATCGGTTATTCACAACGCTCTCGTTCAGGCACGCGGGTTTTCCTGCTTTACATTTTAATTATCTGCGAATGTTATGCTTTCAATCGCTGCTGATTGTATCGTTAAAGAAAATTCAGGGGAATTTATTTATAAGTAGTGGATTTTTGTTACTTTAAGTGCTATCTTAAATATGTGTGAGACTTAGAATTGCTTTGCTTAGATAGACGAAAAAAGCCTTTGTCCTGTAGCTGAAGATAAAATGGGAAAAACTAACTACTCTTAAAAATCCGCCTTAATATGGAATAAAGTTATTTTAACCATACATTTAAATAAAAACAATGTAGAGAATTCAAATCTCTATACATAGCTAAGTATTTAATATAGCGAGAAAAGTAATTAGGAAAATCCCCCGAAAATTGTACGTCACGCTATTGAATAGGTTCTTACCTAACACGTAAGTACGTAGGTACGTAGGTACTCGTGAAGTTGTGACGTAGTTCAGTTAATCGGCGAATACTTGCGTAAATATTAACGGATGTGGTTCATTCAATAGCTCCGGTATTGTTATTGATTATAAGTACATAAACAAACGAATTATTTTATGACCAACGGTGAAGGGATACATCGTGTGGAAAACTGGATTCAAAAAAATAGATATATGACCCGAAGTGAGTGAGTGTGGTGATCAATCCTCAAAACCTTCCCTGTATATGGCAAGAAGCCTGTGCCTGGCAGTGGGACATATATTGGCAACTTTTATTTTGAAGTAGGTCTTGAGTCACGGATAAATATCCTAGTAAATTGTTATTACACACACAGATTATTCTGTTTATTTATAAAAGGACTGACATAACACCGTAAGTCAAAGGTGAAGATACAAGAGAATGTATTGACCCGTCTCGATACGGATAAGTGAAATAGAGTAGAACCCGTCGATAGAAAAACCTTATTTAGTGTAAAAGGAACGCCCGGGCGTCGGGCGTGTGAAGCCACCATGTGAAGTTGTTTATTGTGACGATAACCTCAGGCCCGATCCACGTCCGCCCACCGCCATACCTAAAATGTCGCCGCTCAAACGCGTCGCGATAAAAAACCTATTTTATCCTAGCAGCCCGCTAATTGGCTCATAACTCCACCGACTCACTCAACGGCCAATGAAAGCTGTGTACTCAGAAAAAGTTAATTCCAAACACTTCGGTATTTGTTGTGTAATTAAGACTCGGTGGCGTAAGATCTGATTCGGATTGAGTGCTGCTTTAGCTGTTGCTGCTAAATATATGAATAGTACAGAAGTACGACGTGTTCATTCAATAAGTTAGCTGTAGTTAGACTGTAAAAAAAGGAATTATTTTTTGCGTGGTCAATACAAATTTATAAAACAAAAAATGCTGATTTTGGTGACCACCATTGAGTACCCTATGCAGTGATGCAAACACACAATCGGCTGATAGGCTATCGGTTTTCGGGTGATGCGCATTTTTTTTTCCCACGAAACAATACATTGGTAGTTTACGCGATTTAAGGTTGACTGCGCCTAAATAAAACGTGGAATGAAATATTAAGAGCCCGTTTACACGTATCGCGGGCACAGATCGCCCGGCAGCGCCACCTGTCTGCGACGCGAATAAATAAATTGTTGGAAAAAAGCACAAAACGTGAACGTGCAAACTGCACACATGGGCGCGCCCGCACTCACATACCTACACTCATAAAACAAGACTGCAAGCGAAAATATTTGCGCTTGCTAACTGAATAATAATGAATATGACCGAACCGGACGTAACCGGAATCGTTTCAATGTAATTTCTACCGCTTCATGTAAATCATTGAGCTATGAGTTATACATGCGTTATTAACTTTTTGTCGCAACGTCAAATCTAGTGGCTTTTTGATTACAAACTTGTCGCTGTAATAACATCATTACTTTAATTACTATTTTGCGGTAACAGAAGTGTTAATCTTTCTTCTAATCATCCTTGCCTGAAATCATGAAATCAAACTTGTTTGAACGTTTTCCCAACTCAAAAGGCATAAACCCCGTAACCTTTCTATTCTGCACATCAATGCCCAAAATAACTAAAACAAGTAACAAAACTCGAGCTAACCGTTAACTAAACGAGTACTATTCTCGAAATACCATTTTTACTGTCGGCATCCCTATTATAATGGCTGAAGTTGTAGTCTCGTTAAATCGTCGCAGTTTTATATTCGTACAGTAAGCATGTATGCATCACCTGCCAGTAGTGAGCGGTCGCGACTCGCGAATACACCGACGAAAAGTAAAATAAAATAATTGAAAAAAGCCAAGTGCAGATTAAAATCGTACGCTTCGTGGGACCGCTTGTATGGCAACGATAACGAACGTTTATAGAATAACAGCTTTAGGTTTCTAAATCACTCCGATAACAGTAAAGTACAACACTCTAATCGGAACTGCCGGTTTATGGTTGTAAACCATACCTTTACATACTCTTTGACGGCCATTTTTTCATTTACGCATTACGAAAGCAATTGGGCACAAGCGAAACAAAAACTATGCTACAGCGATGTTAACTTTAATAGCCTTAGCTCATAAACGTGAAAAACAAAAGCTTCGCAGAATCAACTGAACAAACCAGAGCAATTGTCATTTAGCGCGGAAACCTTAAATAAAACAGTCGGTAAACATTTTTAAATTCAGCTTGATTTTTAAATCGATTGATTCGACTGTCAAACACAGTCTCGTCGTATAAACTCGTTTAACAAAATTTCCTCGCATTCCATAGGCCTTGTCTATTGATAGTTGGATCGTTTTAGCGGACAAGAATCAGCGTCCCTGGCTGTGACACGAACATGGGAGTCAGTTACGCGAATTACATTCTTTTTTTATTCAATAAAAACTGGCTAAACCTCCCTTTTCTGTCTGTAAATTGAAACGTTCGAAAATGGTGCGCTTTTTTATTTCTGCGAACTAGCTGAGCTTCTGTTTGTTTAGTACGGTCATATGTCTGAAAAACGAGGAGTGTCAACGTAAATAGTGGGTACGCGTTTGTTGTATTATACTTAGGAGAATGTCGACCGGTATGCGGACTATTGGTAACTTGTCACTCGGGAGTTAATGGAGGACGGGACGCTTAATGGTCGCCGTACAGATGCACTTACACTTGAATATCGCAATGCTTATACGGTCCATACGTTATGCTTGTTTTCCGAACGGTATTAAAGTACCTTATTTGGCATCGCTTAACCATTTGAGACAGCACGTGACCTGGCCGTATACGCGCCTAGTTCTCGTGCGCTAATAACTTTTCCTGCGCTCTATACGCCGGTATATCTGTTGGGCGGATCCTTTTGTTCGTATTTCAATCTCCACGGGAGCCTTCCGCCAATTTCCCCCATATCCTCGACACATCTGGCTGACGATAGCATATTTTATTTTTTTGAATTATTCCTTTATTTTCGGGCTTTATTCTTGTTAGATGTTGATTCGTTTATCGTTTTATTTACTTAAGTTAAGAGATTGAGTTTCTGACATTTCAGAACACTGAAATCGAATTGCATTCAATCTAAAATCTCATATGGTGAATGATTGCTGGCAATACCGTTTATAAAGAAAATATACATCAGCACTTAACACAATTAAATCAAAACCTTCATAAACGTGAATGGAATGAATACTATAATTAAATCAAAAGACACCAATTTACGAGTCGATCTTCGTGCTTGCCGGATATTCCAATTTAATAACTGAAGCAACCGGCTATAAACCGTACCTCGTGTAATTAAGAGAACAAAATAAAAACAGAGGTAAGCGTCCACGGTCCGCCCACCTCGGCATTTCCCCCGCGATTACGAATCGGTACGTTTCAAACTGCGATATCCTCTCAGCCAATGCGAATCATTACCAACATGTTAGTATAATTAAGATTTATATATAAACGTTAGATTCCTTTGAAGCTACTCACGAAATACGTATCGAGCATCTAATATGAGGCGTTGACGACGCATTTACGAGCACCGCGTTATTTATTTCCCCGGATAGTACCGGCCACGCATCTACCTTAACCTGCCATTATCTCAGGACCAAGCTTTGATGTCCCTCGTTTAAGAAATAGTTTTTCTCCTCGATATCGACCATCCCATCTTACGAGCCTGAGCAACACAGAAAATTGTCAAATCAAACCGTTTGTTGTCGCAGTATAAGAGTTTTCTTATACTCCTCCCAGACCATTCAACCTTTTTGTAACAGGTGAATGAACAAAAAATGCGAATTCTAAAGAATTTTATAAATTGAATTTAAAGAAAAGACTTTTTCATAATACGTAGTCCGACAAACGTTTTATTCGTGTCGTTATATTATAGTAAGTGTAATGCTCTTTAGCAGTTTTCGTATAATTGACTTTGCTATCAACTTTATCATCTCAAATTCGAATAAAACATAGAACCATCCGAAAAATAGATAGGTCTTACCTTCTAATATAACGTATTCAACAGAATTGTTTTCCAAGTTTTACGATTGTCGAATCGTAAAAGCGTTGCCGTTCGCATCTTCGCATTTCTCCCTTACCCCCTATGAGTTATGTCGAGGGTTGAAGCTGATAAATAAATCAGTATTTAGGTCATTGGCAAAGGTGTAGCTTTTATTGGACGATGTATATACATGTCCGATGCAATAAATAACAGATCATTATGTGATTAAATTCTGCTCGCGTTAAATATGACAACGCCGGCCATTATCTTATTTTGTCTGCTTGTATTCATTACTTTGTTTTGCACCATTTTTTATCAGTTTTGGTTTAGTAATACAGATTGTATACCTATCACTGTAATGTAAAAAGAGTTTAATTATATTAACTTTCGTAAGATGGATTCATAACAATTTAATAACGGTTTACTCACACCTATTTATCAGGCTTACGCGTCTACTTTCACATCAAATTGAAGTTTTTAAAATGAGCTAACGGCGGAGGGTCGCGATTCGAACTACAAAGTTCAATACTATCTATGTTAATTCTTTATGTACTTAATGTAATAAGGGATAAAGATCATATTTCAATGGCCATAATAATATTGTTTTCTTTCACATAATGAGCGAGTGTTCGTGAATGAATAACCTGCTCGTACATATATATCGTCATTCTTTTCTCACCGAACAAGTACAATTCTGCTTGAATAATATATGAACACGAAAGATTGGAGACACTTGTGAATTGTTAAGACGTTGAAATATCTAATTCTGTCGCTTTTATATAACGATGTTTATGTGTTCAATGTTTAACGGCTCTTTTACAATGATAGTCATTTATTTTCTATAAATTTATGCAATGTTTGCGTTCTTGTTGGTAGTCTCGCTGATCGAGTGTGTTTTTCTCCAGTTTTATATTTTTTGTCCCACTGTGGACAAAAACGTCGTTTGATACATTCCATTCTGTGTTATTATAGTAAGTTACGTGAGGCGGATTCATAGTTCTTTAAAATAAAATTACTTGTGCCTATGTATCGTGTTCGCCCTACTAGTTTCACATCAAACCAGTGTGTTTAAGAGGGCCGTCGCTTTAGCTCATGATTTGACTATTTTGACCCATTCCCTTCAATCCTGAGTCAGATTTTTTTACCGTTTTAATTTTTCTATACCAATGCAAATGCTTGCCTTTTATATTTCCTCTTTGTAGCATCGTATACAACTCAGACTACACCATACATTGTTAAATTTGATTCTAACACAAAAATCTCAACCCCAATCAATGATCCCATTAAAAATGTACTATAGTTAAACAAGTACCAACATGCAGTACTAAGGGCTCTCCAACATGAGAGACTAAACTACTAAATATGTTCGACAAATAAGAGTTTTCCACTCGTACGAACTAACTTAGCCGGGGCATTAATGAACTAGACGAGTAATTAAATATTAATCGATACTCGTAATACGTTTCGAATAATTAATTAATCGGTGAATTCGAGCTTAGATTCGCATGACTAGTAACGCTTGAATCGAATTTGTTTTCGAATGAAATTTGAATGTATTAATTGCTGATGTGGAAAGAATTTCCTGTTTAAAGATAATTTATTGACTGCACGTGAAATTAAAGTATTCTGGTGTAGATATTTTTTTATTGTATCATTTCTTACTTGTGCTAAAAATTACACTTATAAAAGTTTCCGTACAAATAGGTTAACGTAAAACAATTAAGAAAAATAATGGCTTCTGAACCTGAAAATTTGTTGCTAAAGCGGCGACAGAATTATCTGTGAAAATGTTAACTGTCTACCTATCACAATCCATGAGATAAAGCATGATGGCAGACATACAGACACTAGTTCTGAAACTCTAATTAATATCACCTACACTCATTGCATAATGTTCGCTACGTGCAAGTCTTACATGTATGTATTTTTGTCTAGTTTGTTGCGGGCATAATTTAACAGCCCCATTAAGTAACATTAGTGTTCATGGGCGTTCGTGATGTCTCACCGATTACCATAGCAACGGAAACTGTTACCGTTAGCTTGGACCACAATAAAAGGGAACCAGCTCGTTCATTTGTCTGTAATTAACTAAGAAAAATGTTGATATGGTTGTTAAGTGCCTTTGAAGTTTCTGCATCTAGCTATGGTAGACTTTGTTCACGAGAATAAGTGGCTTTGGGAAGCATTTTTTGGATTCATTTATTTTTTGGACTAATTGTCTACATGAAATTTTTTTCGTTGCTAAGTTTATCGGCCACAAACGCACAAACAAAGGAAAAAAATACATATCTTTGTTATAGTTCGTAGATTTCACTATTCTTCCATTTTAATGTATTAAGTTGAGTATAGTACAATTATTTATTTATAAATATCTGATCTATACTTTCTAAAAAGTTCTTTTATAAGTTATGCCTCCTAATATCGAGTAAGAATTCATTAAAACTGAAGTTCTAAAGATTAATAAAGCAGTCATGGCGTTATAGTTAGTTTATTTTACTCAGTTTTAGTTCTTAAGATCTACAATAAGTTCCAAAGATGTAACTTATGTAATTTTGCAAGTTTCTTACATTTTTCCCTGACTTGTTTTACACCACAACTAATCAAGTAGTATTAGATTATGTTCACCGCTTTACCTCCAAGTTTTATTATGTAAAGTTTGAAACCTAAGTTACTGCACTCGACTCGGCTCATGGCGAAGTGTTGGAGTTAAGAATTTTCAATCGCTTCATCGATATTTTATTGCACTTGAATATTAAAGCGCGGCGGTACACGTTTAGAATGAATTTTATTAAAAACTAGCTGTTGCCCGCGACTTCGTCCCCGTGGGTAGAAGATATAAGTTATGATTTATACCTGCCCTGATTCTTTTCACATTTTCCATTGTATCTTCGCTCCTATTAGTCGCAGCGTGATGGTTTATAGCCTAAAGCCTTCCTCGATGAATGGTCTATTCAACACAAAAATAATTTTTCAATTTGGACCAGTAGTTCCTGAGATTAGCGCGTTCAAACAAACAAACAAACTCTTCAGCTTTATATATTAGTATAGATATAGATACGACGACTTGATACCTATTCTCCGTTTGTCAAGGTACTTAAATCAGGTAAACAATCTTGGCGTGCCTTTTTATACAAACACATAATGAATAAATAAACGATTCGATATATTTCAGTGGTGTTTAAATTTGGTAATCTTTATTGATGTTTGAATTGATTTTTAGCCGTGTTTTATTTTGAAACTGAGTTTTTAGACCTAAAGACACACCAATATTTATGTTTACATTTTAAAAAACTTAAACAAATGTTTACGTAGAGTGGGCCTTATTATGGTCTACCTATATTTTACAAACATATACTTAAAGAAATTTAAATTTATAAATAGGAAAGCTCGTGAAGAAACATACGTTAATTATGAATTCTGAGCGTGTTTGTAAGTTGAGAACATTGCCAAGTGTTGACGACGCCCAGCGATGACGGTTGAACAACTACAAGAGACCTAGCGTGACTACAGCCCGTTACCACTCAACAATACTAGAACTCACTTCACTTATAACTGTTTAAACTTTGAATTTTTGATTCACAAACTATTGTTCCGTGAGATTGAATATTGAAATCTGCGGCCCGCCTTCAATATCCTAGACTTGACTTCTTCGTAACTTCGAACCAGGAAGATGAAAACATTCACATTTTATCGAGAACTTGTTTCGTATTTGAAATTTTAACTTTATTGATGTTGCTCTATCTGAATTGTATTGAACAGTTTTTTGTTTGTCTGTAATTTATAATAGCAATACAACTTTTGAATATATAAAAAAAATCCATATATCATGAAATGATTAAGTCATTGTTAATTAATATCTAAATACATACTAAGGTATCTAATAAAGACCTAAGATAGTTAATAATACACAGGGCTTACATCATGTGCAAACGTGACACTTGAAGCACACAGATCGCCTATATCAGCAATCTATGACATATCCTCACACGCTATCTAGGCACTTCATCGATTACCTTCCTCTTTAAATCGATAAAACCAATTAACTGTGTAACAGGCTAACGCTTCACGATACTAAAAAGGTTGGCTATCTTTTAAAAGCATAATGGATTGTAAAAATCGTTGAGTTAACGTTTCAAATTGACTGATTCATCGTTATACAAACGATGTAACAGTTAAGTGATCCTCGTAGTCTGGGATTCATGGAACTAATCAATTGGAAGAGGAACTCAGCCTACGCGCACATGTTTCATTTGAAGATCTTCTTTTCATATGGTTAATTTCCCGTAGATCCCTAACGTGTCCGGAGAAACCTCAGTTGTCGTTCCTCACTACGTTGAGGGCTCGAAAAGAAATCGGTGCGTGCCTGTATTCGAACCTACCACCTTTGGCTTGGCAATCCAACGATCATACCACTAGGCTATCATTGGTTATCTATCATGTAGCCAACCTTAGCCATATTTGATTCATATCGCTTTGTCAAAAATCCACTGACCACGACCGCATCCAGACCTACAGCAGTGTTGAAGAATTTTTCTCCACTTCTACTCATAGTAAATTATTTAATGTCCCTTTACGAGTATCTTGCTTCTAGTCTCGGTTCACTTGGCTGTCGGCTTCCGTTCCCGAATCGCGATATGTCGAGATATGATCACTACAGCGCTCACTGTTACACCACCTATGCATGACGAATTAATGCACTTGGATGATTTAATTACACAGTATAATGATAGAAAACGATGTCTAGCAGTGGACTTCGATATGTTGACTTGATTGATTCATATGACTTTGAACAGGTGATCAACATTTTTTTGCCGATGGGAATTCATCAAATCACCCTTTCGCTTTGCGTTGAGCGTAAGGTATAACCATCAAATGTTCCTCACTTTTTTTACCATTCGTGTACCGGGGCCACGGTAACCCTTTCGAACAGCCCCGGCAGGCATCAGCCCTAATGGGTTACATAGAGCTTGCTGACATCTCTTTGAGAACAGATCATCAACCTACCCTTACAAAAACGTATCTATAACTTAGGTAACTTTTATTTACTCCCTGTCTCACTTACTTCAGCTTGTGGATCATGAAAACTTTAAAGCGGGATTTTGTTATTAATCTGTGCGATGAGTTTGAAAACGAGTAAAGCCGCGGCCGAGGTTAACGGAACGAACCAGCGAACTTTTCATTTGGCGAGCTTTTACCGCTAAAAAGGCGGCCATCCACACAGACTGGCGGCCCACCATCACCGCATCGTGGAAGCAGGACAACGCTCTACAACGCGTGATGCTCTATCTCGCTCCTACAACTGCAACAGTTTACGAGGTGGTGGTACTTCTCCCGGATCTGTCCGCTCTTCGCTCCCGAGACTTCGAAATGCCCGTTTTATTTATACAATAACAAAGTCTTCTCTAACTTTTAATTAACGCGTGCAGTTTGCGTGGACGCAGTTGCCTGCACTTACTATCGAGTCTATGATCGAAATAGTAATTATTATTGATACAGAGACCTTACGGAACCGATTGCAATTAAATATTAATGCTACGGCTTCATCTACTTTGCTCTGCTCGAGTAATATTAACTTTGTGCGACGCTGTTTGCATATTTGAATAGTTAAAAAGTACTATTTGTCTTAAAGTATGACGTGATACACATCGCACGTGCAGCGAATTTTACTGCCTTAAGAAAGTGACCTAAACCGTTGTGAATTAAACAAAAGGGCGACTTTCTCGTCAATAATATATTAGAATAGTTTGGAATATTTTGAAACGCACAACCCTGCGTCGTCGCGTCGCGGTGAATTGAGAAGTTAAAGTACGGTTTGAAGTCGAGCCGATACACTCGGTCGCATTGAGACGACTCGACGGGAAATTGAAGGATACCACCATCTCGATAAAAATCTATTACCCGACGATAAGTAGGACTCGATGGTATGCTCTTATAGTTGACTTTATTTTTTTTATTTCACTCGAAGGAGTAATGTTTCATTTCGATCGGTAAGCGAAATAAATCGTGTATCCGATATGCCAATTTAATCTCGGGGCGCCATCTATCGTCGGCATAGGTAGCGGGCAGGGAGGCGCGAGCGGGGGTGGCGCGCGGGGGGCGGCGCGGTGGGGGCGGGGGCCACCCCCGGCCTCGGCCGTGACGCCCATACTACGCGCTACTACGTTATACGAGAACGTAGCTACATCTATTTCGAGAGCAGACTCTCGTTTACTACTGATAGCACTACTAGTGTATTGATGTGCACCGATTTAGATTATACTGGCCGCTACAGCATCCAGCACGCCGGTCAATGGAAAACGATGCGCGACAATATTTAAAGTAGGCGGCGAGCCGGCGGGCTGGCGACACTAACGACTCCCTTCTCATTCAAACTCGTGTAGCTCCGAGCTCTAACGAAGTGTAAACGGTAGATTTGTAACAATATCCTTTAATCCTTCCCAAGATAAATGATCATTTGCAATACCGATTCAAACTTGGATCGTTGCTCCTGTCAAAAGCGTTTATGAACAGCTTAATTGTACTGCGGGACCTCATTTAATTCGCCAGTAGCATTGAATCAATGTCGAAGGTTTTTATTCTATCTGAAGTGGTTTATAAATTAGGCAAAGGGTATTAGGGAAAAGTAATATCTGTCCTATAATCGCTATTTATCTGTTTGTTTATCGTTATTAGAGGGCGAAGTACTATGAAACTAAACTACGGTTAGCGCGTAACATACAAACTCTTTAATAAATAAGGTGGAAACGAAAGCTCCACTCTGTGTGAGTCATTTCACCGAATCTTGGGAACAAAGGGATTGAAGAGGTGAATTCCGGAAGGTGTACGCCACAGTACAATGTTATGTTTTATAGGCGGGTGACGCGGTGATAAAACGCCTATCGTAATGTGGGTGGGGGCCGAACCACGGGTTCTCGATACTTTAACACGTTCTTCAAATTAGATTTTTTTCGTAAAGATGGAACTCGTAATGCATTAACATGCAGACGTTAAAGCTTGTACAATACTCGCCCACGACAACATTCAGATATAGTAGAGCGCCGCGACTTTTATTCGAACCAAACTGGATTAGGAAGTCTGATGTTACGAGCGCGGTCTTGGTCGTTACCCCTTAACTTTATTCAACATCTTATACTTATTATATTATTTATACACTTTCTCCTCTTTGAGTGGGTTCCTGTTAGTGGATGTAGTATAAATGACACTAAAGCGATTCCAATTTATGTTATAAAATATATTTGTTTTAAAGCAGCTGTCGTAAAAGCATCTCCCAATAGATATCTCAATTGTTAGCAACACTTCCTGGCAAGTATTGGAATACCTGTAGCATACACAAATATGTAGTCCCAAGCGAGAATCGAAACTTGCGCAGAATACCAAGTTTAAAGCCAGACAATTGGGTCGCCGCAATAGCTATGAAATATTGTATAGCGATAAAAATCTCACTTAACATTGACACAGAATTTGTCATGCGCATACCGGGTTAGTATTCAAGCCTAGCCTAACAACTTATGATAAACAAGTGACACACATTCTGAAAGACATTTAGAACAAAGAGATATGAGTTGTACGTGTAATCGTATTGCAATCGTAGGGGTAAAGCGGAGGTCGAATACATGGTATTAAAATGCAGCGCGCGTGTGCCCTGCCCCCAGCCATACACTTCCTCGGAACCGCAGCCATCACGGTTACGCAATGTCCACGCATACTACAACCTCTACCAGATGTTATCTCTCTCATTTTTCTTAGCCCACTGTTTTATAGTCGCACTAATTTGAGGTCGCTCGCTCCGTTGCACTGCACTTTCCAACTTATAGTGGAGACATTCATTTTACATTATCACCGTCCTCCTAGAATACTAGCAGTTTTAATGAACATTTAAATTCACTTATAAAATTTGTTCCGTCATATTTCTAAAATATCGTAAGTGAATTTTTGTTCTCTGATTCAAGTGGTCTATCAATATTTAAAACGAAACCACTGCCGAGTATGAAATAATAAGGTCGACAATAAATGTTTGGTGGAGCAAGCGAGGCTCACCGCGCTCAGTGTGGCCCACCAACGTCGAGCTCATGGAAAATTCACTGCAATCAAAACTATAACCAATCTCGTACTATGCATTCTGCACAATCTCGGTAAAACACAATATGAAAGACGATTCGCCTCCACAAGGACGCCCCAAGCCCCTGCCGCGAAATAAAATGTCTCAACTACATACTTGTCTAGGAATCAATATACACCCTATTGTCTTTAACCAGAAGTGACTTCACGAGCTACAAAATACAAGAGCCACGTATCAACAATGCGACCCCAATGAAAATTGAACTCTACAGTATCGTCGTCAAGTTATGTTCCACATTAAAAAGATGGTGGGCGCTGCGAAATATTCCCTGAGTTAATACCGGATGAAATAATGGCGTCTGAAAGCTGAAGGCGAGGCGTCGCACTTTCCGCTTCCCGGTCGAGAGCTAATTTTTTTTTCTTGTTCGAGTTTGTCACTGGTACACTTTTTAGATGATTTTTGTTTCGTCTTTAAACGCTTGCGGTTCAAAGTTGCCGTAGATGGAATTTTTAAAATGCTGTTTACATACTTATTTGCGCTTACACGTGTGCAATTTAAATTCTGTTTGTGTACATAAGCATTCTTTCCGGCTTGTTTGTTGATGAGTGTATGACGTAATGCATGAATGGCACCACAGAGCGAACACATTATTTAATTTCCACATTTGATTCATAGTGTTAGTTTGAGCCTCGGTAAACAAAACGTGTTAATACAGCCGCCTCAGAGTGATCAAAACGTTGTATTGATCCTCCTCGTGATTTATTGCCCCTCGCGTTGGGGATCCTCTACGGAGGCTTTGTTTCAAGTTTTTAAAGGAATTTTCGGGTTGAGGCCTTATTTAAATTTACAAGTCCCAATTTAGAGTTTGGGAGTATTCAGATCTTCCAAGTTTGCCTGATCAATACCCTTCCTACCACGGAAATTGACCCTCAAAACTGTACATAAAACAATAATAAATGATTATATAATGTGTGCGCTAGGGTGGGCTAGGACAGCGACAAAGTTTGTATTGACCTTGTGCCATCCCCTACCGAGCACCGGAAGAGGGGCGCGAGGTGAATTTGCCGAGTAACACAATAAAGCCAACTGTCCGACGCAACACATAGTTGTAGCTTACAAACAATTAACATCTTTACTCATTCGTATTACACCCATTAAACTATTGACGGAGAATGATATTAGCCGACCGATTTGCGTGGCCCACTAACTTGTAGCGAGGTCGTGGCCGAGCCCGCTTATCTCATTCTGCAGAGTTTGCGCGAGGGTCAGTGCCAATGTGGCCAAGTTAGATATGCATATGAATTAGAGCCCGACGCTTGCTAGAAGCGGTCCGTTTAATTTTCCAGCGTGATATTAATTTTAGGGTAGTGATTCCGCTGTATTCATGCGAGAACACCCCTCCTATTGTAGACGAGCGTTGATGATAATGTGGATCACTTTGTTATTAAATTGTTGTAATAATTTATCAGGTGAGACCTCGGGCGCGCTGTTTGTTTTGTGTCGTGCCAAGTTTGCCATTTTAATGTACTGCAATGGGTATACTATCCTGTGTGGTTTTGCGATATGCGATAAGGGAGCCGTTTAAAAACCAACGTCATTATATCAATAAAAAATATGGCGCATTCACATAAAGTCAATATAAAATCTAGAGCGCTCATTCCGCTATCACGATAAGCGTATCTTTACCCATCACAAAGAAGTTAAACTTATCCCTTTAAATTGAATAACTTACAAATTCAATGCCCCTTAATTTTTCTTAAGTAATTAATTATGAAAACGTTTAATCATTGAATTGAACGTTGAGCGTCAAACACAGAAGTGGCAGCAGTAATTTTCCCGCAACAAAAGTTTTCACCCGGCCGGCCTCGTGCTCCGTATTTCGTAAAGCGGTACTAACTGTTACTGTGCTCCTGTTTGGATACCTATTTGTTTACATTTCAAGCCTTACAACTGCCCTCCGTCTACCTTAAGTACCCAAGTATTGCAACATTTTCATATCGCACACTTCTCTCTTATTAGATTTGCTGTTATTGTTTCCTTTGACATTCAAAATTGCATGAAGTTTCTAGATAAACCCAAACACAGCGAGAGGAAAATTTGTATCAAAATAAGGTAAACGTAATAATTTACGTAAAATGTGTCAAACATTACGTCAGCGATGTTTTTACCGAGATAAAGTATTTCGCGGCGACGTCAATGAGGTAAAATGAAGAATTGACACAACTTTGCGGAATCACGAATGGGATATGTATATTTAAAAGCGTCCGTAGCCTTGGCTCCTAAGGGCTCCTGAATCTTTTGTCTTTCTTTGGCAGTAAGTCCTCGTATTTTATATTGTGACATTTTCTGAGGTTTCGCCATTATAAAACGGTTTCTTTCATGATTAAGAAACACTTTGAGTGAAGTTTCATTATACTTGAAAGCTTGACTTATAACTTTATATTTTCGATGTCTTTCGTATATTTGCAAAGTCAATAAAATGTGACTTAACATTTACCTAAATTCAGCATAAAATAAATTGTATTTCCATAATGATTTTGACTTTAAAATTAACATTCAATAAATTGTCTAATAACACGGTGTGAGAATGAAGCTGTGTACAGCCAACAGCGCAAGTTGAATAGCTGAAATATTTGTCTGTTACGGAAATAGATGGGGGTTTTCGTGTGACTGTACTGGCGTGTGTTTAGGCATTGCTGTGAACTGTCGATGCGCTTAACGCCTTTTCTCCGGATGAAATATTTATAACGCCCGTCGCGGCGCGCCGCCATATTACCTATGTCAATGATTTACACGGCTTTGCTCGTATATCTGTGTCCTTATTATTGGAGTATTATGTTTGATTTCGTTTTTATTTAGTGAGCGGTATTCACTTTATTTAATGTCTAAGTTTCTTTTTTGTAGAAAAAAAGCGCATCTATTATCTCATAAATCAACTGTTTTTAGCCTTTTAATCTTATTAGGGTGCAATTTAATTCATGTTTGAATGATAACATAATCGCTAATGTTTCCAATAAGACTGCCTGACATGTTTATTTAAACTAATTGGTTTTTTTTTCTAACAAGTTACTACATAGGTAGTTGGTAATGGCAAGGAAACTTATAAAACACTAAAACAATTAATGTAACGTGTCACATCCTAATGTATAAAGTAGTTCCGGCTAATTGTCGGTCCATGTCCTCACTATTCTAACGCCATTATGCACATAATAGTGCAGCGAATGACGCGCGTCCGAAACCCGCGCGGTCAGTACACTCGCGCGCGTCGGTGCGTCGCGACGTTCCGCCCGAACCGCGCCGGCTGCGACGGTACCCACGTGCCGCGCAGACAAAAATAAATAAACGCGTCGCGTCGCGTGCTTCACTCGCCACCTATCATACACCGGTACCCTTATCTTAACGATATCCATCAAAATACCTAAACAATTGTTATAAACAACCTAGTTCATTACCGATCGTCGAAGTACATGAACAGTTTTGATGTTATTTATTTTTTAAACTAAATGTGCTCAGTCGGCGCGCTCTCAGACGAAATCGATGAAATGCAAACATGTTGATGTGCGAATAATCAAACCCCGATTCAACCACCCTCGTCCGCTGCGAGTAATAATAGCTGAGGGGCGCGGGTGGAGCGTGCACCCGCTCACGTACACCGTGCATGCATGCACTTACTCAATTCCAATTGGGTTATTCGGTATCCCATTGATCTGGACTGGAAGCTCATACATCAAAAATATTTATGTTTGCCGTTGTTTTTCATCATTTTTACTCCGTTCACCTTTTATTCGCGCCAGAATTCGGACTTCTATCAAAACTAAATAATTGCTGTTTTTAACCGACTTCAAAAAAAGGAGGAGGTTCTCAATTCGACTGTATTTTTTTTTTTTTTTTATGTTTGTTACCTCGTAACTTGCGATTGGGTGAACCGATTTTTACTGTCCATAAAAGTAAAAACAGTTGATCTGAAACCTGCTTTCATCCATCTAGATTATAAATCTAATCCAGATCAATATATTGGATTGACTTTGCAATTTTCATTCGTGAAAAGCGATCAAAATAAAACAGCCTATATTGTGGACGCCAGTCAGTTGTTATTGTGAATACAAGGTTGTACATTTTTCAATTGAAATCTTAGTAGTCGAATAATATTATGTATGTACGTGAGCATTCCCCTTCGACTAGTTGATCGATTAATCGGGCAACTAGTTGAAGAGCTTATTTTGAATAGAGGGGAAGTTGGTTCTTTGTCACCACCTGTCCGTTGTAATAGCTTTCGGAAGACGCAAGTCGCAACGCAGTCGTGAGCGGCGCGCAGCGCGAGCGCATCTGTCCTGGTTTCGCGCCAAAACAACATGTGTTTGTGATTGTACTTATAAAACAATGAACAGTGGATAACGTGCAGTGTGCCGCGGTGTTCCGACTGAACGAGTTATATCATACGAGTGTTCAGTGCTAAATAAAATGTGAGACAATGTTGGGATTGCTTTCGTCGGATTTCGGTTTCCAGAACCGTTTAACTTTGCTTCAGCAGCTCATTGATTGTGGTGACGCACTCATGGGTTACGGTACGTTTACACTAAATCCATAGTTCTTCTAGTACTGTAAATGGCTTGGACATCAAAACATAACCTTAAATTTTTGTGACAACGAGTTTTGATATCTTTGCCGGGAACATCAGACTTCAAACATCTGATTCCGATTTTGCAACGTAAACAAAACTAAATCTCATACCAAGTAATTCCTTGACTGTGTAACGAGCAGAAGACAATACTGTAATAGCGTAATGAATATAGTAAATTGCGGTTTACTTTTGTGTACATTGCATCATTATTAACAAAATAAAGTTTATTTGAAATTGACTCATATATGATTTGAAATAATTGATCGCATGAATTGTCGCATCTCGCTTTGACGCTCGAAACTTTGACTTGTACATGAAAAACTTCTGACTACCCCCACTTACATAATATTATTAATATTTATATTGAGTTTGTATGACACAAATCTTTATATAATTGAGTATCAATTGAAGTATTTTGATATAGTCCAAAGAGATATCAGTAAGCTTATAGCAGAAGACATTATATATAGCAGAAGACACTTCATTGTTATCAAGAGATATCCATGCAATAAGAACTGATTGATGTTAGCAGCTAAAACATGTTTAATCTTGTCCAGTATATGAAGTTATCATTTGTCATGTATTATAATTATCACACGTATCATTACATTTGTACAAATTGCGAACTTGTCGAACCGATTTGTATACGCCATCGACTGTTTGCGACGTATCGTTGGTTCGATCCTCGCTTAGGACAAGTATTTGTATCTTAGTACGAAAATTAACACTTAACGCCTAATATTGAACATAAATTATAAGTATAAACAATAGCGAGCCCATAACAAAAATAAATGTATGGGTTTATTTAAAAAAAAAGTTATAACCACAAAACACAGCTGCGGATAAAAACACAATAGAATACGACGACGATACTGCCTTTGGATTCCCCCAAAATCAAAACCACACTAAATTAAATTGTTATTGTTTCCCTTTCTATAGCTCATCTTATAACCTCATTATAAATTATACCTAAAATAAGTTCACTAATAAACTGGTCACAACTAATTTTTGACTGGCCTCTTGGTCTAGTGGTTAGTGATCCTGACTGCTATAACGAAGGTCGTGGGTTCGAGTCCCACCCAGCACAAATGTTTGTGTGATGAGCACGATCATTTGTCCCTGTGTCTGGGTGTAATTTTACGTATATCAGTTATCTAGTACTCATAATAAAGCTTTGCTTAGTTTGAGACTAGATGGCGTTGTGTGAAAGTTGTGGAATATTACATTAATTTAATTATTTCCTAGTAAAGTAGTTGCGTTTTTCTAAAGCTAAGTGCTAAGCCGGTGTTTATCACTTCCGAGTAAACGGCAAGGATACCTATCCAGTATTACGTGCAAGCTAATAATGTTTTCTTAGTAATTTATAATGTTGTTACTGTTATATTAATTTAACTTTCAGTATCGAACGTAGATAGTCTGTGCTGCCATCTAGCGTTATTAATAAGTGCGAATTTTGTCTGAATACTGCTGTCTGAACTCTATTTTAAAAATTAGGTTTCGTAATTGTCTAATTACGATAACGAAGAAGTTATCTTGAAATGACTATAACCTTAAAATTTAAAAGCAGTGACGTAACCGTTGATAAAGTAAATAAATGTTGCAATTAATTAGGTTTTGTTTCTGCAATGACGTAAATAGTCCAAATTCAAATATAAGATAATCATTCTTATCATAGAGAATCTAAAATAATCGAAATCTTGGTGTATTAATATTAATATATACAAAAACATATCAAATGACTGTTTTAATTCAGTCATGATAATCGTTTTATGTTTGTCTGCAAAAAACACACTAAGATCGTATACCTCTTTTAAGTACATATACAAAAAGAATATCGTTATAATTAGTAAAATAACACACAAGGGTATCGTAGAAAACACCAACTCCTTAATAATTAATTCCGCCCTTATGACAAAGGAATAAGGCTTATAATTTATTTCCCACCTTACACATGGCGACTACATTATTATAATATCCAAACACATTTACCGTTTCATAAAACTCAAGTATTACTCATTTACAAATGTTAATGTGAAATGTCGGACTTGTAATAATACAGTCGAACTTAGATACCGATCTAATGATCGTATGAAACTTTTATTATTTAACTAGCTGTTGCCCGCGACTTCGTCCACGTGGTTAGAATTTTCCCCGATTTTTCTACATTTTCCATTGTATCTTCGCTCCTATTAGTCGCAGCGTGATGTTATATAGCCTATAGCCTTCCGTGATAAATGGTCTATTCAACACAAAAAGAATTTTTCAAATCGAACCAGTAGTTCCTGAGATTAGCGCGTTCAAACAAACAAACAAACAAACAAACAAACTCTTCAGCTTTATATATTAGTATTAGTATAGATTAGTATAGATTAACAATGTTAATATCATTTGTTTGCTTCATGTTGAATAATCTTTAAAAAAGAAACTGTGTTATTGAGGCTAAACACAAATAAACTGTTTTTTATAGTTCCTACGACAATACATACAGCCGTAGGAACATACAGATCTAAGGTCTGATCCTTGTTAACCGTGAAAGACAGTTTAAATTTTGACAGATAATATAAATTTATTGCCTTCAAATTGGCCAATACCAAGAAAAAATGTACTTATAAGGGGGCATACAACCATCATTTTTGTTTTCATGTATCATACATATTTCATGCTTTTGGCCTTTTTACGATTTTGAAGTTATCTATTAAATACAAAAATAATAGATTTGGTCCATCTGTAAGCACTTCTATAGGAAGTTATCTAAAATTAAGTTTAATAGCTTCTATTACTATACGTCTTAACTAAAGCCAACCATTTACAGATCAATTAACTCTTACAAATGTGACATTAACAAGTCACTAGGATTTCCTCAGTTGTAAATCACACTAGCCGTCCACTAAATCAATGGTTAGCAGGACGAAGTGCTTTGTGCTCCTGCATGCCAATAAAACAACTATATTACCAAGAACACTCTAAGAAGTGGGACAAAACATCTATATTACGAATCTCTCGATAGCAGAACAAG
Source organism: Trichoplusia ni (assembly GCF_003590095.1). NCBI lineage: Eukaryota > Metazoa > Arthropoda > Insecta > Lepidoptera > Noctuidae > Trichoplusia > Trichoplusia ni. The sequence continues at coordinate 3,859,769 of NC_039490.1, forward strand.
AGCAATTGATTGCAAAAATTCTGCAAGTCAATCTATCACTGCAAGTGTTACATTTTACAAATAACAGGCAGAAATGTAACAGCTCTCATTGTGCAAATTTTTGCTGTTCCTTTGCTTATTCATGATACGTAGTAAGCCGGTGATATTAGCGGCACCGCCATCGGCACACCGTTTGAGCTGCGCACGCGTCGATCGTATCAATTCATTATTTATTGTCGCATTGTCTTCACATATGTCCTGTTTTAATTAAATATCGTTTAATAAATCTTCACTTTGAAGGGCTTTTATTACAAGGATTTTATGTTTGTATCGTAAAACTATTATTTATAAAACATCTTTATAGTAAAAAAAAAAACAAAAATCGTCACACTTTGCATAGTAACTGATAAAACTTCAATGTCTTTAACTTTAGTAATTAATTAACACCCAATCTTATCATATTTAGTAATATCCAAATTGTATTTAAAGAAAAAAATGAATTTCATCTAGATAATGATCATATGGGAAACCCATATCTTTCTACACGTGTCACAAAAGGTAAATCTAATTGTCATTATAATCGTTTCCTCGAACCGGTTCTGTAGATAAGAAACAACAATTTACCTGTATAATTATGTCAACAATAACATACAGACAGACAAATTAAAAAATAATTATTGTAAATCAATATACTCGTAAGCAGGAACGACAAAAGACTTACAATGTAACTTGGTACGTCGGGAAAGAGCTGCAAAATGTGGCTGTCTCTGTCTCACATAGCGAACATGTATATTTTCATCTCGCTTTAACAAACTTTTATATCATTTCTGAAATGCCAAGTTACATCGGTCGCAATGCAGTGTTATTACATTTAATGACCATTAACACAATGGGAAATTGAGATTTATTGAAGATACACCTCCAATTAATACCTACGTACAAAGACTAAATGAACGGACAAATGAATGTTTTTATTATCGACGCATTTGTGCATTTTTTTACTATTATTATTTTAGCACCGGTTTTAACTATCATGATAGGGGCGCGCGATAGCTTGTTACACCTGTTTAGAATTTGAAATAACATTTTTTTATTTATTTTTTAAATGCTCAAACACCTGTCGAGCACCCTTATGTTAGGGGTAAGTTAATTATACTTCCCTTAGGAATATTACCGCTTTCTTTTATTAATCCATAGGTGGGTTAGGTAAAAAAGAAATAAGTGACTGCTGCAAAGCATAATATAGCCGCTTCTTATCGTATGGTTAATGTACAGCTTGGTGTCAAAGTTTAAATTGCCCGTGGACCTTTGAATTGGCTTTAGACATCCTTCAATGTTTTCCTTTACCATTTATAGCAAGTGATAATTACTTTTTAATACGCACATCAATTTTTTTATTCAATTGTGTGCCGAGATTCGTTTCTATTACCTTTGACTTGGCGATAAAATGGCCATACGACGGCAAGCTGCTAGCTGCTACATACTTCATGTAACTTCGGAATAAATTAAAGTGAGCATTCGTCAAACGACTACAATAAATAAAGTGTCACCACTGTCTACTGTCAACGCGGCTACAAACAAGGCGACACAAACATTTTGTATCGCGATCACAGAGTGCGAGGTTTAATTCAATCAATGTACCGCGTAGGTACTTTGAAACTGTAACTTTTCGCTCCAATACCACGTTTTGATTGACGTTTACCCATTTATCAGGAACAATGTTAGCAATGGTCCTTTACATTTGATTTTCACTTGACTGACGTATTGTGTAAACCATTTATCGATAAAAATAGAAATAGAACAACGCGAAATGTTTATTTACACCCTTCTAAAATATCCATTGATCCACAAAACAATTGCGTAACTGAGCGAAGTATGAAAAAGAGAAATAAATATAAATGGCGGGATTATTTTAGCCTCGCATTCCCTGACTAATTGGTTGCAGTAAACAATGAGACCGAAAGGGGCTGGTCCAGTTAATATTTCACCCCTTTTTTGCGCAACTAAGTCCAATTTCTAAGGACGACACGTTTCTTCTGCTGTTTGCTCGTGTTTTTATTTATAAAATGTTTGCGACCGCCTCTTTGTTTTCATGAATACTTGTCCCGGCTTATTTAGGACTTCATTATTCCTTTCGACGAAATTTACTGTCTCGATTATGTATGCTGTCCTTTTTTATCAGCTCGAGAATTACTTGTAACCACTATCTCAGAACGTTGCGTGATGCAATTTAAAATGCATACTTTTATCCGTAACTTATTAATTAATTAAAACCTCCTTTTTAATGCGTCACATTTTTTTACATGTACTTCTAAAAATGGAGGTTACTCAATTTGGCTGTATATATGTTTTTTTATAGCAGGAATACGTCATAGATGTGTCTATCAACTGTCGCTTAAATAGAATACCAAAAACAACAGTCAATTCGCTCCCAACAGGTCCTGCGAAACAAGTTACAAGATGTTTATTTGACATTGAAAAGGTTTCCGTAATATACTTTTAATTACATTTCTAACTCGTTGGCGGTAATTAAAAGGTCAACTCGGTAATTACGTCACCCTAACGTACACCATTTAAAGGCGCTCTGACATTCGATTAAATTTAGCCGATATTACCTAATAGTAAATTAGAAGGAGTACATTTAAGGTTTTTGTTCAACTTTTATTTAGAATTAACAAACTTCGGACTAAATTAGTCAATAACAGCTAGTAGTCGTATAAATAACTAGCTTTATCTTACGTAGTCGCCGGCGTGGCTGTCAGTTATAGCTAAAAAAATCCTTCATAACGCAGTATGTTCACCCAGTGTCATCTAACTCCATACCAAATTTCATCAAAGTTGGTCCAGCTGTTTGAGAGTAAAGAGGTAACTATCGCCTTTACAAAATGTGTAAAGAGATTTGAAAACGGATTATATTCGTACATCGGTTTATAGCTATTTTTTGTCACTGAAACACGTTGAACGAACTGAAACGAGTTCATAGTTTGTATTGTGAAGGATAACTTTATTATAGAGCACTAACATCCCTTCGCCCACGCCGCTAAAAATAGCAGTATGTCAGTGGCGCACACTGAACTCAATTCTTTTCTATATTCTGACGTTTTTCAAAGCTTCAACAATGAAATATTCCTTTCTAACACACTTATACATAAAGGTGTATACATTGACTTGATCATTTGCAATAGACACGTTTCTACATGGTTTTTCAGGCCTTATTAAATGTAGTTGTAAATTGATTAGTAATAATTGTATAAAAGAGTGCCTAATCTTCTAATATATAAAATTCCCGTGTCACGATGTTAGTTACCGTACTCCTCCGAAACGGTTCGACCGATTTTTATGAAATTTTGTATACATATTGGGTAGGTCTGAGAATAGAACAACATCTATTTTTCATACCCCTAAGTGATAAGGGTTGCACACACTAAAAAAAATATATTTTATTTTTTGGACGAAATTGTTTGTTTTTATTTTTTTTATAATGTGGCATTAAAAATACATAAACCTAGAAAAAAAATCGGCAAAACAACGTTTGCTGGGTCAGCTAGTAAACTATATAAACGGAAAAAATACACTAAATGTTGTAAATTAATTTATGATGAAATTAACCTAATCAATTGGTAAGGTCCAATTAACCACTTTGTTAATTAAATTGTGCTAGATTTTTTTTAAAGCAAATAACATAAATAGCATTTAATAGGTGTGATATTATGTTAATCACTTATATTGCAAGTAAGAAGCATGAAACTTAAAAGGTAACAAATTGAAAGATTATAAAAGATACAGACAGTCACGTTATTTGTAGACATAGGATGTCTTTCACAGCTCTTAACTGTGAAAATTTTATCGTGCATAAATTGTCTTTCAAATGTGTTCACGGAAACTGAGAAAACTCAGCAACAGTTGTAATGCTTAGCATATTCGTCGCACTATCGCTGCTTACGCCAAGGTTATAGTGGTAAGCGTTTAGCGATTCGACTGCAAGAGCGAAACGAGTTCAATATGGAGTTTTGCACATCTAAAAGTACCTAATATTATTTCGAGTGCGGAGTTTATGAATTAAAAAAAACAAGTACATGTTACACAAAATCAATCAAGTCATATGACACCGTTTACGATACCCGTAATCTAGCCAGGTATATAACATGGAAGTGAGAAATTATCTAATAAGTTGCTTAAAATTCGATGTCGTTCTGATCGTTTATACAAATTAAAAATCGCTTGTTGTTTTGATGTTACCACAAAGCCCGTCTTTCTACTTCCATGATTTTTCTTTTTTACTCGCGTCTCGCATCCCATTCGCGCGTCGCGTCGCGTTCTAATGTAACCTCAGCCTTATTCGCGGCCTGTCGCACTGACTGCACTCTACGCCATGATTTATGTATACGCCCTTACATTTTCTTCGTATTCCTGTAAAACGCCAAACTTTCAGCTCTAGACTGTAAACTAGAAATGTATTACGTTTTCAATGACAGATATAAACTAAAGAGAGTGGAGAAGTTTGACAGAATGCCACGTTTTACGCTGATCGTGTTAAATAAACAGAAGTGCTTCAAGTATAGTAACCTTCAAGCAACTTCAAATAGTTTCGTTTTATGTGAGATCTTTAAATCTATATTATATTGCTTTCTATGGACTTACACACATGAAAACACTTAAGGCAGGTTTGAGCATTGCTCACCACGCCTATTTACTGCAGATTGGCGACTTCAGATTCCTATATTTTTAATTCAAGTTTCCTCACGATGTTTTCGTTCACCGTTTGTCAGTTGTGTCTCAGAATAAGAAAGAAAGTACAAAGAACTTTTGGGATAGAAACTGCACCTTTCGCATATAAGTTCATTCCAGGCCAGAATCAAAGCTTGTAAATATTTCGGGCGGCTGTAGGTGAGATGGCTTCGGACCGTATCGTGGTACGATTCGTAACGCATAGCGATCGAAATTCTGAGTGCCGCAACACTTTAACGTAGAATTTTGTACTGTAGGTACTTGTAAACAGAAATTGTGTCGAAGTTGAATTGAGTAACACTGACATACCAGAATTGACGAATTTGTATTAAAAATGCAGCAGTCAGAGGCGTCAGAGCCTGCTTTAATGGGAATAGGCAAACTGCATAAAACTTTGAAAAAAATATGAACGAGGCGGTTCATGCTACAGACCCAATTTCCGATGGAAGAATTAAAGGAAATGATACATTATTTTTCCCTTGTGTTTAAAAGTATCTTATCCCAAAAAAAAAGAACTAAAAGCTAGATGATATCAACAACGAGAAATATTTTTTGTAACACATCATTAGTACCTAGTATTAATGAGACTGTTTATCCAGTTGAACAAAACTAGAAATAGTTTTTTTTCCTTTCCTATAAGGATTTGCTCTTCTTAAATATCGCTAATGAGCTATTGAATGACTTAGTAACAACTTACCTTAAAAGAAATAGCGAGAAATACAAGCGAACCTATTTATAACGATTATATGGTACAATACGAATGACGTCATACCTCAGTATTCTATATTTAAACGTGAATGAATGAAGTTGAACCCTTATTTACTGGGTACCGCTAAATTTATCCATTTCAAAGAATTACCTTTTGTTTTCAATAGCTGAGTGGATGAAAGAAATATGTAACAGTACGCAAATCAGAGTGTATTTACAGCTCTATATTTAGAATAGCTTTTATATGTTTGCTTGATGTTACGAAATGAGTTAAAATAAAAACAAAATATCCTCCAGACGTCATGACTTATGTAATTTATATTGTTTGTTTACTAACCTCGTTAATTTGCATTGGTTTGAATATTTTTGAGAAGGAGCCTCTACCTTTAATGACTTTAGAGACTTCTGTTTCAATCGATTTGAAATCGATGGATCTCGACACTAGCGCCATTAGAACAATTTCACAAGTTGAAACTCGATCAACATCTAACAACGCTGATAACACTGAATCGCTACTAGATCTTGGTTTCATTCAATACTCCATTTCAGGACTAAATCAAGAATCGAATGACAAACAAAACCAAACCAGTTTTCTGCGTGCTGTACTGTAATCAAATACAAAAGAGTCTGCATTTTTATTTCAATCAACTTTAAATTTTGATCTTATACGTATGAACAACGTTACGTAAACACTGTAAAAATGGATCCCCAAGAAACTCCTGAGCTTTTATAATAACTTTTAGTGTACCATTCAAAGTTACCCAACACTTATCGTAAAGTAGATTTTGCAGACACCATTTCCTTACGATTTAAGAAAACAATTTTATGAGTGAAAGGCTCACCCCCGTACCACTAAACGAACTAACTCTTTATTATATTCTCACAAACGAAAAAGTAATACGAGTATTTCATTTTACGTACAATCAAATAAATATAAAAATAACGGATATTGTCGTATTTGGTTGCAAATTTTAATTGGAATTAGGATATAATTTAGCCTTTTATGTAACGGTCAGATCTGTCATGTCTGTTAAAGCCTCTTTGTTAATATGTTTTGACAATCTGATTGTCTTAATTAACTTTTGTCGGCGACTGCTTCTAGGCAAAACATTCCGCCACATTGTTTATCAATGTTGTACAGGAGTTTCAATGATGAAACTCCTGTACAACAATGATAAACAACGTAAACCACCCAACACATAAGCTTGATGTATCCGGAAACGATCATAGTACCCATAACGAAATTCATCAGAAGCAGTAAATAGTAGGAGTAGAAAACAGCCACGACCCCCTGCACAGTTTCAACCATAACAGCAGGTTTTAAGTTAAACTTGCGAAATTAAATCATAGAAAAATATGCTTACAGTACATAAGTATTAAAACCAACCCATACTCAATATAGGTGACTTGTTCAAAAGCGGATGTTGTCTCAAGTTAAGCATAACACAAACTATAACAAAGAATATTAATTTGTTTACTATTTAGTTTCAATTGTGTCGTGTCGTATGGAATATGGGTGTATTACAATTGTAATATGGTTTATGTGTTAGTGTTTCTGGTACGAGAAAGTTCTTATAAATTTAATTACCTGTGATCAATATTTCGGCAAAATAGAGATGGTCCTTACTCTTGCTTGATGCGCTTAAAAAAAATGTCTTGGAAAGAATCTGGCGATATTGGAATCTGACAAAGGATGGTAAAGGTAGGTATTAGGTTAAGAAGAATAGTGATACTCAATTTGTGTTTTGATGAATGCAAACTCATTTATCTTTATGTTATTATTTTCATTTAACAGTTACAAAATAAGTCAAAAAAAAATATAAAAAAAAAATCGTCGCTAATAATAAGAACATTCCAATATAGCGGTATCTTTTATAACATAATTGTAACACCGACTCTACATAGCAACAATGTTGGCATTACAATTCTGAGTGACAAGTGTATCCCTTCTACATACTCCTTATATAGCCGGCAAACATCGCATGCACAGCATATGCTGCATACAGCTTGCTCTTAGAAGAAAAAAGTTCATCATGTTATCAAACTCTCTTCACCCTTTTCCCCCACCAAGTGACCTTTATGCCATAGAAACACAAATAATAAAATTTTGTCCTATTAATGTTGATGAAATACTGAAGTTCAATCCACGTGAAAATTGTTTCCCGATAGCACTTTGTTAAGGTTTCCACGTTACCTGCCTTACCTACTCAATTAGAGTGGGGTTAACAATTTAATATCAATATTTAATTGTTGTATGAAATAACAGTGTTAATATGGGAAATCACTTTAACCTATGGGAGCTTGCAGGCTATAGATTCAACCAAAAATAGAATTGGTTTTACCAAGAATTTAAAGCTTTCTTATAGCCACTTGCAACTGCAAGAAGTACTCTTTCCAGCATTGTATAGAAACAAATAAAGTCGATTTGAGTCGCATATCTGTTAAGCATGAACTTAGCGGGGCCCACAGCTCATTTTTTTTTTCTCTAGCCCACTGTGTCCCACTGCTGGGCAAAGGCCTCCCCCAAATCCTTCCACGACTCTCTATTCTGGGCCGCATGGAACCAGCCTGCGCGGTAAGCATTAAGGTCGTCTCGCCACCGCTTCCTAAGTCGCCCACGACGACGCCGTCCATCCGTTGGCTCCCATAGTGTGGTGACCAGGGACCGGCCGGATACTCATTGAAAGGGTTTTTGAAGGGGTTTTTTTAAGCGCTTCAAGAAAAAACCCTATGACATATGTTACACCTTCGAACGGATTATTGCAACCCTGTTCCGAACAGGTTACCCTTTCACTACCCTGTAACACTGTAACAGGGTAACCCACTCCAACCTAAGACAATGTAATATGCACTCTTTATCATAGACATTAGTTTGAAAATAGTATAACCACGAGCGCACGTGACATCTTACCGCCCAGCGGCGCCATTGTTGCACTTACCGAGCGACTTGCAAACATGGAATAAAAATCATTGTGGATATGATCTTACAGTTTAATTTTGTTGTGATATATATTTTTCGTGTCTATACTTGTAGACCAGGGTCGATAATTTTTAAAACCAAAAAATAATAATAGTAGGATGAAACCCATTAGAAAAGAAGGGGAATATTATAAAAAATTAAAAATGATAGGAAAAATAATTTACGGGTGATCTGAGGTCGGGAAGGGGGTGGGAGTGACGTTTGAAGAGTAAAATAAGGGTTTTTCTCAATTTCCGGCAAAAGTAAAATTCGTATCGAAAAAAGTCAAATGGCAAAGTTGTAGGTAATAAAAAGATCTAAAACTTTTGTGTTTACATTTTTTTCACATAACCTCAAAATTTATGTGAAAAATCCAAAAAACCAAGATTGTGGTTTTTTATTTTTATCTTTTACAAAAATTTATTTTTGTAACGAAATTTGGTGAACTCTTACTTTTTTGTGTCCCAAATACGCTGTAATTTATTAGATTAAAAATATTTATTTTTTCACCTTATTTTGAATTAATATAAAAAACACTCTAATTTTCAATCGAAAATTCACCCGTCAAATCTTCTCAGAAAATGCAAAAAATGAAAAAAAAACTTGTTTTCGATTTTTTTTAAATTATTATAAATAATTTCATCTAAAAAATTGATCTCATTTTGTGTTCAATAGACCAATAATCGAGGAAGGTTTTAGGCTAGGTATATAAAATTACGCTGCAACTAATAGGAGCGAAGATTTAATGGAAAATGTGGCAAATACGGGGAAAAATATTAATCTTCGAGGGCTTTCGTTCAAAAATTCCTAACTTATATCTTCTAACCAAGCGGACGAAGTCGCGGGCAACACGACGTTTCGCGCGTAGGTAGTTTGTCCGAGAGGCGCGAGTCGCGGCGCGACGCGTCGGCGATAGAAGAAAATCAGCTTTAGTCTTAGTAAAGCAATGAGGGGCCGCTAGGGTGCAAGTATGCAGCTCAAGTTTAGTGGGTAATTCAGGGTAACACGAATAAAAGCCTTTCGTGAAGGTAACCACTTCAAAGGGTTAAGTTATTGAAGGGGTTAACCCCTTCACGTGGTTACCATAATGAAGGTGTTAACCATTTCGCTGGGTTTCGAGGATGTAACTCGAACAAAAGGTAACACTGCGATATGAGTTACCCCGTGTACGGGTTACCCTGTCAAACGGCTTAACTCTAAAGTGGGGTTGTCCGGTCCCTGGTGGTGACTTTGGCCCAACGATTGCTTTCCATGCGGCTAACACAGCTCATTACTGACAGAAAATTTTAAAATCAGGGAACAGGCCTCAAACACCCAGAGTCCTTTTGTTGAGTTGGTGAGTTCCTCAGCCTCGGCTATTTGTCGACCTGTAGTAACTATAGACCTTACCGGTAACAACATAAGAGATAATCCGTGGATGCGATTATACGAATAGATCACACATGCACAATACGCTTGCGCCGTTTAGTCTATCCGTCCCGCTCCGTACCGTTCTAACGCAATTTGTTCCAATATTTGAACGAAATTGTTTCAATCCACCAAAATAGTTCGCAAGTTGTTTAACAAAACGAAACCCTTTATTACGCAATGACGTCACGTTCCTACTCGCATCGGAGGCATCAAAACAAGTCTCAAACAATTCGCCATTTACATGATGGATTCGCAACGGCAAACGGTAACTTGTATACGTCACATGAAAAACTATCGCACGCACGCACCCGGCTCGCCTTATACAGCGGGCTATAAGGCCATCGATGGAGTAACACCCACTGGCCCCGTGGAAATAAACGTAATCGTTTTATTACTTCACGTAATTACAATGCGTAGAAGAACAACCTATAGCGTCGTATGGAATGAAAAAAGTCACATGATTCTCGGTAATATTCCTAGATATTGTTATTTTAAAATTAAATTGAAATTCTAAAGTTGGACATAAAAGCGGTTTAACCTTTAGCATTTTTCACGTAACACCGCACAATATCAGGCAATGTTTACCAACTCTCGTCGTACACGTGCGGTCCGTGCAACACATCCACGTGTACGCTAAGTAACGTGGGTGGTCATTACGCAAGTTAGCGCATGTCGCAGCCAGGAGCGCCGATGCTTCCGTACTCCGTACCACAGACACATAAATTAACGTACTATTCATACCCTTATTACTCCATTGAATTTAGGATGCGCGCAGCTAAGGCTGCAAATTTATTACATGACCGCCGGCAGTACTACGCCGAGTAGCCCGTATTCCGGAATATTTTGTTATTTTCTCCTGCATACAATACTTCCATTTGTTTCTAATCTGTGTTCCGTACTATGCAGTTGTGTGTCCATGACGTCACACGCGCTGCGCTCCACGTTACAACAAGCTACATAGCTTTAACCTATTTATAGAGGACAAAGTTTGATGAGTGTGTTTTAGTTGCTTAAGAGCGTGGAATGTATGAATGGGATGTCGTCTAAGTATTTAAAACGCCGAGTTGTTTATTTTATTTCAACGAATGTTTCGCTGACCTTTGTATAAATTTAGTCACGTTATTTGTTGTTTTTTGAAAGTCGATTACGAAGGGCTTTGGGAAATTTACAAGTGGATGAAAAAATCTGTGCGTAATTTCAAGTTCATGGGTTCACTGGGGTTCAAAGGTCGCGCCTACAGAAACGTATAACGACCTAGATAATACCAAGTTGTGTAGTGGAGTGGGCTGCAGGATCGGCCGTCATTTGTCTGACACTCACAAGTCACCGCTACCCTAGGGGTCGGTGACCTGACAGGCACAGTCCTTGCCTGACGTCACCGTCTCGGGGTAGAATTGTATTGTACAGCGTTCAGATATTCCCTCTACACGATTGGCGGGATAAGCCGCGAATGAGTGAACGAGTTTGATTGACGGAACCCATTGATATTATTGATGGGATTTACAGGTGTTTACGTGGAAAATAAATGCCTTCTTTCAATCTTGATGTATACAGTCAATGTATGTTAATATTTTGTTATGTCTATACCATATTTATGATTGAATTTATCCTCTAAAAATACTAATAAATATCTACAAAATGGTTTTGTGATAACATTCCTGCATTTTAACGTAGTCTCAAATCATTCGCTTTTTAACATGCCGTCGTAAACGAAGTACAAATCATTCCAAGTACACGTCACGTCCGTGAGAATTGTGAGAAATTGTGATGTTTACACAAAACATAATTATGTACACCGCTGAGTTCAAGGCACTTTTATAGGTTGTTTAAAGTCGACAGGGTATCGGCTTGGCACCGAACCTACTGCCGTCGTGTTTACATTCACTACGCCTAAGTAAACATCGTTCGCTCTCCGCTGGGATGCACTTATACATGGTGTATGTGTGCCGCAGTCAAACCTCACAATCAGACTCTTTAGTTAATTACTTGACTGCAGTAGTTGGGGTTACTAATGTACTACAGTTTTTGTAGAATTGCTTCATTTGGTCATGCATTTTACTCCTATAAATTTCAAAAAGTTTTATACATGGAAACATTTTAGTTGTCTCTATAACTACCTAATCTTTTTTCATTTGCTGAGCAAAAAAACTATCGGCTCTTAAATAAAATAATGACTTTTGTTCACGGCCAATTAAACATGATTGTATTCAAAATCGAATTCAACTTATCCTGTCACGAATCAAGAGAGAACTATTTCGTACAAACTAACGAATTAAACACCACTTTACGGTGCGGTTATATTTAATAAAAAACGAATGCTTTGATAAAACACATACCTACAGTGAATATCTTATTGCATCGTTAAAAAGACTTGAGCAGACGCGGCGGGGTAATGTATAGTCCAGTCGCAGCCGTTTTGAATATGTCTAATTTATCGACGTGCCTGCCACTTGTACGGTGGCATTTATTATGCATAGGGTTATTTGTGAGCGTTGTCGTAGCTAATGAATACTCACTGTGGAATCCAAACTATAGTTCGAGGTACCTATGTCCGTACAGTACTATCGCCATCACCTAAACGCGTAAATCGAACATTCTGCCAATAATATTTGACTAAATTGAATTATTCTGTCTGACAGATTTTTTGACAGATTTTCAAAAAATCTGTATCGAGTATGTATTTTTAATTTTATACATTATAAAGTAAGGAAGATAAAAAACACTTTGAGTAAGGTAGTGGGGGGCTAAAAGCATCACTTGCTAGTAAAAGCGAACTAGTAAGTGACGTCATACGCGATTTTCAATCACTGTATCACCTTCATTTTTTGTTCAAAAGACAAAATACGTGTACATAATTTTTTGGAAATATCTAGCGGACTAAACAGTTTTTTTCTGTCAAATACCCGATTCAAAAGTACTCCTCAATCACTCACATTAATAAGCATTGTTCTTGATTTAAAACCGAACGTAATACAATTGATTGACTTTATTCTGACATTATCTGGCACTTAGCAAGCAATCTGCTTAGTGGCAATAATAAAAAAACGTCTCTCACATTAAAGAGATTGCTTAGGACAGTCAGCTTACTTGAGACTTGAAAGCTCTCGCAAATATTGTCGAGAATCGTAAGGAGGCAGGTGGTTCTTAAGATCGCTTTTTGCTTAAATGTGTCGCGGTCTCGCTTCAGTAGCCGACCGGCGACAAATGGTTACACGAACCGATACACTCCACACATTAATACAACCTCCTTAATTACTCCACTATATTATTTGATACGACACATTTTTCAACAAATAAACGTATCGAGAGATTAATTGAGGTTTTAATGAGAATTTATTGGTTTGCTCGAACGGTACATAATATAATTATTAATTTGTATGTTTTAAGTTACCTAACGGGGATAATTTATATAATTGACGTTTTTACGACCGTTTTATGTTTTTTGAACTTTATACTTCAATGTTTTGTTTATTGTTGCAGGTTTGGACAACCGGATATCGAACTCAAGAAGTTCAGTGTCACCGTGAGTACCTTTTAACGCTTTACATACGTTACTTAACAATGTTGTTTAGAATATTTTAAAATTTCGTGTAGACATTGCGGTTTATAAGAATTTGTCCCTCGCAACTGGAGCGATTAATTGGTATTTAAGTTTCGAAAGGGCGTAAAAAAAGAGAATCGTGTAAATAGCAACCTTTTCTTTGAAAAATATAATCAAATAATTCCATTTAATAGTCTCAAAAATTGACAGATAATATTATTTCTGAAATTAATATCTATCTAATTTAATTCTACTTTAAACAAACATTACGATCTTGTCCAACTAATTTATGACACCTATTACTTCAATAATTAATTACACGGTTACAACTCTGCGTTGTTAATCTAAATAACCAGTTTCCACATCGATTCAGTGTTGCCATGTGTTTAATTTGTGTTTTCATTTTCTCGTTTACAGTGATGTGGTGAACAAGGACCTCGGTTTGTCGGAAAGCGACGATGAGGTCGCCAACACTCATGTGATAGGACCGTAAGTTCATTCCCGACTTGAACAAAATTTATCACAATTTTTTTAGTAACTTTTATATCATGAAACATACTTACGATTCATGCTCATGATTAAGGACTCCATTGTGTCCGTAACTAGTCGGGCGATCCCGATAAATACGCCTGAGTAAACTTTTATATTCATTAAGAAAAAAATTATCACGTCTGCACTTTATAGATGCAAAGTTTTTAATTGATTTTTATCTTGAGTCGCAACTTGTAAGTTTTAAGTACGGGTTCAAATTAAATTATTTTCCCGACTCGAGAGCCAAAGTTCTATTTGCTTGAAATACTTATTTGATTTGAGCAAATTGCAGTTTTATGGATTTTAACTTCCCGCTTTTGTGTTCGAATACTTAACTTAGATTTGTGCTATTAACTTGAATTGCATTTAAGTTTTGATCGTGAGAAATAGTTTGATTTTCCTTGTTCTATAAAGTAATTGAGTCGTAAATTTGTGTATATTTATTATTTTCCTCTTATCGGTTAGTTTGGAGTACCTATTTCTATCCTTATAAATAAGAGAATACATGGGAAGTAAAAACAGATGAAATTGCAAGCTGACTTCACCAGCAACAACATTCATAATACGAATACAATACAATACAAATCCACTTTATTGCACATCAAAAGAAAACATTTGATACAGTAAATAACATGTAAAACGAATCTAATTTAACCAATTTTTTATACTTTTCCAGGCCTTTATCCCCGATAGGATCAGGCAGTCCAAGTTCAGGTAGCTCATCACAATCCGAGGACTCAGAAAGCGAGTCTTCATCAGCCGGGTCCACGACGCCTGCGCCCGCGCCGACGGCGGCGGCCGCGGTCACCGCCCCCGCCGCTGCCCCGCCCCCCGCGCAGCGCTCCTCCTGGAGCCTGTCCAACTTCGCGCCCCCTCCCGCCCATCCCCCGGACCAGACCTACGACTCCGGCAAGGATGTTAGACACGCACTCGCCGACATTAAAGGGAAACCGGTGAGTTGCATCCTGGTTGTGACCTAAAGACTTCTAGCTAACCTCGCGGGTAGTATTCTATCAAATATGCAAAGACAGGAATTTTAATCTAAGGATCGGTTGGTGCACTATAACGCTGCATTGCAGAAAAACATTCGTCTCACGGCACAACACGCGTCATTTAACCTTGTCAGCTATATAAGTCCTCATCCAGCATATTTCGTGTTTATTCTCTCCATGCATCCGATTCCATCCTATATTTAGCGGCCCTTTCTCAGGTGTCGTGTTCTAAAAGATAAACACTTCTTAGAAATGGAGCACCCATACATTTCTCAGTACAGCAAGTAGTTACAATTTAACGTCGACTGAGCTTCGCGGTTGATTCTGCGTTTTCACTGGGAACTAGCCACTTGTGTACTGAGCTAAGACGTTTTGTAATTACATCTCCATATAGTTTACAAGTTCCTAGTCTCGTCTATGTGTGTTAGCATGTACGTGAATATCGTCTTAGCGTTGTCATTCTGTGGATCGAATTGTATTAGCTAAAGTTGCTCATGCGAAATGAACTCGTATTTTGAGCTATTTCTCGAACAATTCCACCGTTTACTTCACGTTAAAGAAGAGGACGTTAGGCAGAAATGGATTAAACTTGCCATTTTGAAATGCAACCTTCGTTGTGGACTGTTGTTCTTCGAGAACAGAATGTGCTACATGCCTTATGAGGAGAAGCAGAGAGTTTGGTGCGAGTATATCAAGCTGAAGGATGTGTTGTGGCAAGCTGTGGGCGCTATACACGGGAATATTGCGTCTGGAATGTCCGTATATGAGGTTAGCCAAGAAAACCAGTAAATTGTATGGTGAAAAAATCCTGATCTATAGCTGAATTATGTAAAAGTGCACCAAAGTAATAGAGGAATTGCGATGTTGCCCAAAAACCATTGCCATATATTTCTTGGTCTCAGTATGAATTGTTATGTTTGTTCCAGAGCCCGATCTCGGAGATGTCGGACTCGGATGCGTCATCGCCGTCACCAGACTTGGGGCGGCGAAGGCGTTCCATCCCCAACCGAGTGTCCGCCGCGTCCAGCGACGAGGACACGCCGAGGCATACGGTAAGATACTTTAACTTGCTTTTGTGGGTTGTATTTACCTAGGCTGTATTGTATGTACTTAATAATGTTTTGTACTTCTAGACGTCACCTCGTGTGGCACCGTCGGCGCCTACGGCAGCGGTGAAACGAGGAAGGCCGCCGAAGGCGAGACCATCGGAGGAACGACCCGTCAAGAAACGACGAGGTCGACCGCCCAAGCCCAGAGTGCCCACGCCTCCGCCCAGCGCTGCGCTGCATATGCAGCCCGCCGCGCCCGCGGATAGCGATGTGGAACCTGACCCGCCCGCCCATCACCACCCCCTGCAAGACACCAAGACGCATATCTTTCGCAAGGTTCGTTTTTAGTCACCTTATTATTCTCAAATAAAACTTAATAAAATAAAACAATTGTATCTAAATGTAACCTATTGTTTTTCACAGGTTTTTACACCAAAAAAGAGCGACGAATGCGGTGGCAAGGGAGGTAAGGGCGGCAAGGGGAAGGGCGGCAAAGGCAAGGGGCAGGTGACCATCATCGAGGTGACGGCGCCCGAGGCGGACGAGGAGGAGCGGCGCCACCGCGAGCGCTCCGCCGAGCGCCGCAACGAGGAGGCCCTCGCGCGCCTGTCGCCGCCGCGCGAGCCCGACCCGCGCCGCCGCGAGCCCGAGCGACTGTCCGTCGAGCGGCCCGAGCGCGCCGAGCGACACGACCGCCGCCGCTCCGCCGAGAGACTCGACCGACCCGCCAACGACCGAATACCCATCGAGCGGCCCCCCAGCGACCGCACGATGGACCGGATACCCGAGCGGACCTCCTACGAGAGAATACCCTCCGATCGGATCGTTAACGATCGGATACCTACCGAACGCACCTCCAATGACCGGATACAGGTGGAACGGCCCGTCGATAGAATATCGACAGAACGGACGTCGACCGACCGAACCGCGTCAGATCGGTCGTCGTCGGCGAGCGATCGCTTGTCGGACGACAGACTATCGCGCGGACTGTCGTCTGATCGGCTCGCGGACCGGCGGTCGTCGGAACGCTTACCTAACGATAAAGTGTCAATAGATCGGTTATCAGGTGAAAGAATGAGCCATGACCGATTATCAGGGGAAAGGACGCACGAGCGGATAGCGGGAGAGAAAATGTCGCACGATCGTCTTCCAGACACGAAAGGTCGGCTGTCAGAGGGGAAGATGTCGATCGACCGGCTCGAGGGCAAAGTGTCCCTCGACAAGCCGCTCGACCGGATCCCCACTGAGCGATATATTCGCGCGGAGGCTGATGTTGGATCAGGACTGAAATCCGGCCGCGGTTCTGAACGACTCGAGGAAGCCTCATCCAATGGTGAGTACCTTTTGGTTTTTCTTATCGGTTTCAATAAAACATAACTCTTATAAATTCGCTATGTCATTCTCTGTCATGACTGAGTCTCATATTTTGACACATAATTTGCGAGACTTTAGCGTAATATTTCCGTTCAGACCTCATTACTCCCTACTTACTTGTAGACATTACTTATACCGTCCTA
Source organism: Trichoplusia ni (assembly GCF_003590095.1). Classification (NCBI taxonomy): domain Eukaryota; kingdom Metazoa; phylum Arthropoda; class Insecta; order Lepidoptera; family Noctuidae; genus Trichoplusia; species Trichoplusia ni. The sequence continues at coordinate 3,877,183 of NC_039490.1, forward strand.
TTGTGTCAGTAGCGGAGCGGCGTCGCTCGCGGGTGGTCGTCCGCGTGGCGCTGTCGCGGCTGCGGCCCGAAACACTGCGAGCCTTGCAGCGGCCCACAGGACGCACTGCGCCCAAACGACCACACACACCGCATCCTGAACAGGTAATGTTGCTACAATATACCTGTCTCATGAAATGGTTGATATTGAAACCGGTGTCAGAGTTAAAATCATCCGTTCTAATCCTTGAAAAGTTTTCTGGTAGGCTGGTGTTTAAGACACGGATGTTTTTGGTAATTTTTTGTTATATGTTAATAGAAACTTTGTAACCATTTTGGTATCATACAAGTCCTTCTTTCCTTTCTAAGAAATTTACCACAATTATCCTCTGAATCTTTTACAAGAGGCCAGCTAGCCATGACAGCATTAAACTTTTACAAGAAATAAAGTAAAATTTTTTAGACCTTGTCCTGACTGCCACTATTAAAGCCTCAACCACATGAACTACAACTATAATACAATATAATATATAATCCAGGGTGGTGAGGTAGCAGCCACAAACCACGAGCGGACGGATCCGTACGCGGGCCAGACCCCCATATACTTCTCATACTTCGAGAGACTGCCGGCGGACGCCCTGTCCGACGAGGAGAGGGATCACAAGTAAGGAGCCATTTATTCTTCCAGATCATTCAATCATTCGTTCATCATTATAGGATACAGGACAACATTTTGATATAACTGATTGAGTCAATTTTGTTCGCACTTTCGAACATAATAGTTTATCGTACAAAGAACACTCGTTTATTGAGTTTAGAAATTGGTAAAGTAATGTTTGTCTCTACATGCCACTTAACAGTGACAAAAACAGCATGACACTTCTGCTCAGCTTCGTCCTCAATATTGCCACGTAAATAACGTGAAAACCGTTACATTAGTAACCACGACAACCGTATCTATCATATCGCACGGCTACATAATCACCAATCTAATAACAATCAATGTTACAAGGCGTAACTCATCCCCCCCTCTCGACAGGTACTACCTGGAGGAGGCGACTCGCCTCCGAACCGCAGCAGAACGCGAGCAGGAGCCACTCCCCCGCGTCATGCTCTACCTAGAGTCAGTCCTGTGCTTCGTTCTGACCGGGCGAGTGCTCGAACTGGAGCTCGACACTAAAGGCGCCTTCACCATCTACCGCGAGACCATTGAGTACATCAAGAGCATACACTCCATGCCGCAGAGGTTCAGGGCCTCGCCGCACGACACCTTCAATAAACTTGATATTCTCAGGTGAATACTTTCAAAATATTTTTCTTTTTTTTGGGAACATCCTGTTTTGATTGCGAATAAAACAAAATCGGTAAATATATTCAACAGCAACTAGTTTTGTTTTGTGAACATCCTATTTTGATAGTGAGTTAACAAATTTTATCGACGTCGAAAATTTACAAAATAATAATAATTTCTAAACATTACTACAAGAACAGTTTATTTTAAGACCACACAAGAAATTTTGACGACTTTTATAATTAAAATAAAATACTGTATACAAAAAAATGACAGCCATTCTCCTGATTTAAATTGAAAATACAACACTACGACGGTACGAAATGTGTTGTATTTTCCATGACTGTATTTTCGATGACGTCATTTTCCTTTAATACGATCTTACTTAGCTAATTAGTCTTATAATTCCAAGTCACTAACATTCTCTTACACTTGCAGCCTCCGCGTCCAAGCCCTGCTATACCTGCGGATGTTCAAGATGTACAACCGCGAAGTCAAGGAGTACAACAAGATCGTCCACGAGTACCAACAGAAGGTACGCGCTGATGTCTGTATCATTGTCTTTTATTTTTTATTATTATTATTTGCTATTTATTGTAGTTTCGAGTTGAGATTTATCGAGTTAAGTTTTGCTTCTTTTTTTTTTGGGACGAGGATTGTCGGTTATTCTGTTTTTTGAAGTGGTTTATGATATTTACTATTTGAGGATTTTATTATTTTTATTGTGAAGTTAAACTTAAGTCATATTAAGTTTCTTATGGATGTTGTGTTAAATAGTGAGTTATGACACGTCTAGTGCACATGAATTTATCCATTGATATATAAATTAAGAAACCGGAAATGAAGTTATTAAAGAATTTCACGGTTTATGCATTTTAGAGATCAGTATACAATCTGCTAGCATAAAATTAAAAATAAAGTGTCGCCTCACCAAACTTACAATTATATTGAGGTGTTTTATTACAAGAAGTTTTTAAAAACAAACCGACATCCTCCCTAATTTTTTCTACCTATCTTTTTTAACTATAACTATAGTCTAGTACATACCGCATGAGTAGTTAGACCAGCACACTGCACAGCATACATTACAAGCGTCCCCCCACAGCCGGCGCTGGCGGAGTCGGTGTCGCCGCTGTCGCCGACGCCGTCGCCGGCGGGCTCGGTGGGGTCGGTGGGGTCGGGCTCGGCGTCGTCCGGCTACTGCAGCCTCGCGCACTCCGTGCCCGCCCACGCGCACCAGGCGCTGCTGCTGCTCAACAAGTACTACGCCTTCCTCTACGTCGCGCACGACCTGTGGGAGCAGGCTGACTCCCTGTGCCGGTTGAGGGCTAATAGAGGTTGGTCAATTTTTTATTGTTTTATTATAAGTTTAAGAAATAGTGTTTTCAACATATCGGATAAGCTGATTATGTATTCTTTCTTTCCGTCTTAATCTAATTGTTTAGAAAAAGCATTTTTTTTTGGCTCCGTCGCTTAATCCATTTTTTACAAAATCGCATACTGTAACTATGAGATAAAAGAGTCTTATTGTAAGAAAATATAAATATACAATGTTTTTATACAGTAATAAATTATTATTTTCTTGTCTTTAATTACGACTACACTTAATCAAGTATTTTATTAAGTCTGGAAACACGACAAACATTTTTTATCAACCAAAAAGATATTCTAATTTGTGTAACAACTAACATATACCCTAACATTCCAGATCTCTTTATAGCAGTGGACCGTAAGTGCGGGCCGCTGTCCCTGTCGTCCACGTTCCGGCATTTAGTGCAGTACGTCCGCCACGCCATCTCGCTGCTGAAGAACGCGCCGCGCGAGTGACGTCACGCCCGCCGCGCCGCGGTCTACAACTTGTGATGCGGCGCGACGACCTCCCGCTCGGTACCCACACCTACGTAGCAAACACCTCGCTGTACTGCAGACCGGACCACGCGACAAGGTTACTGCGTGCGGCAGTTTGTCGCTTGTAAACGCGTGCAGTGATACCACGATCCAACGATGTTAAAGTTACCACGTTTCGCGGTCGCGTAACCATTCCCCTCTTCAAGGTTGCTGCGTTTGGTAGTTCGCGCTTGTAAAGACGGGGTGGTTCAGTAATCAGTACCACGTTCCAAGGTCACAGTTTGCAGTGACGGCCTCCTTGACTCCGCTCGTGTGTCCTAACGATTCGACCTCGCAACGTAGTTATAATTCCATTGAATGAGATCGAAATCTCATCTTTGTTCAATGGAAATAGTATGCGCGGCCAATCACTAGGATACGACGCTCGGTGTTCGCATTTACTAGAAGAATTGAAGGTTGGTGTTTGACAGTTGTCGGGTAGTGTTCCACCGTGGCAACGATACCCCGGCGATAACTATACCGAAGATGGACTGTTTATGATATCGGTTTAGATGCATTGGCTACCTCGCAGTGCAGTAGTGACTTATAAAGTAAATAACGGTGCAAGCCATGAGCCGACATGCATTACTGAATACAATATTACATGAAACAGAAGATCGTACGAGTTGTCAGTGGTGACGGTAGCTTCCATTTTAACGTAGCCCAACACACCGGTCCACGCGGCCGGCTCTAACTCAACAGTCTTCGCATTTCGTTCTCTTCCCAAATCGATGACCAAAAAGCAAGTGTAAAAATTTGTAAGAAAATTGTAAATAAGGCATCGTTGCGTAGCAACGGGTGAGCGACGAGTCCGATTTGTTTACTGACTCTGTATTATATAAGTGATAGACTAATCATATCTTAAGTGTTTTTCGTTGTAGTTTTATTTCCCTATCAATGGAAATGTTTTACTGTTGGGAACACATATACGAATTGCTCGTTTCTTAGTGTAATGGGAGTTATACGACAAAAAAATATTTTGATCGCATGTGGGCCAATCGAGTATATTATTAATATCTCAACATGTATGGGATCACTTGTAGGTCTTCGCAATAATTTACAGATTTATACTTTCGCTGTGTTGATTTACGCGAGTGATGTACGTGTAATTTGATTTATAATTTAGTTAAGATGTATAATTATAGTGCAATGGCGACGCAAAATAATCACTCGACGATGTAACGGGGCGATACAAAATACAAACGTCAACTTGTTGAATTATATCAATTGAAGTTAAACTTTAGTGTGGGAAATTGAGGCAAGATGGCGCTACCAGTTATACATACAGCAATTAGTTTAGATAGCTAGAGTTAACTGCAAATTGTTTTAAGAGTTGCTGTGCTTTGAATTGACAGCGTTATGTGTTATCAAAATTAATTGTGACAAAGAAATTAAGTGATATTTCGTCTACCTCATGAAACGTTAAGGGCGCTACTTAACATAGAATTGATACGCAAGTACTTCCGAACTAATAGACTTCCATACGAACGTAAAAAAATTACTCGTAAATAATCAAATTTTGGACTAATATGGTGAAAAAAAACTCTGACCAAAAGTCATTGTTGCTTCCAGAAATGTATATGCTTTTATAATGCGTGCAGACTAACAGAATTGGCCACCAACACCAACATACCAATCATTGGATCAAACATTTGCTGTGACGTCACACTAGATGAATTATCCAACCTCATTGGTGATTCAGGTTCGTCTGTATCGGCTGTTATAAAAACATGACAACGCAAAAAATAATAATAATACTAAGTGTTAGTTAGTGCGCACGTCTTGCCTCTACGTCTCATAAACAACGTTAAACGAACAATATACTCCAGGAAACATGTTCCTATACGTCGTAGATAACTGGATAGTTACAGAACAATGATTGAGCAAAACCCTGTTTACTGTCATGTCTTAATATATAAACATTATTTCGTATACATATCAAATAATTTGGGGACAAATCAGGTAGTTTTCATTGTGAATGTAATCATTGGCGATCTATATAATTTTTGTACGCTTAGAAATGTTAAAAGAACGCGATCAAGACAGTCATTGATCTCTGATTATCGCAATTTGACCTTTATTGGAGTGACAATAAATACTCTATTAGGGGAGCTAGATTCGTTTATATGTAAAGTCCATACTGCCCTCCGAAGAGACGGGGGATGAAAATCATTAAGAAAAGTTTCCGCCGCGAAACGCTGTTCAGAACAAATCAACATAAATATTCCTTTCGTTTAATAATAAAAAAAAAGTTCAAATATATTTTAATGAATACTTTTAAAGAGTACAATATATGCTTGACATGAACAGATTTGACTCTGAAACAAGATGTCCGTAACACCAATATATTATCTATTTCTCTCGGTTGTTTATCAAATTTATGTTGTGATTGTATATACATAATATTATTATATTATACATTTTGTAATGAATATACATGTTAGTGCCAGATAGGTTTTTGTATGAACGTTTATATAAGTGAGGGGCAGCCCGCCGCCGCGGCTACGCCTTGTTAGATGGAGCGACAAGAGATGCCTTGTACATAGTATATTGTAAGAAATGTGTAGTTTTCACTCTATATTTTAATTTATATTATGTAAACTATATTTATAGCTAAGCGGACAAGGAGAAATTAACATAATAATGTTTGTATAATGGTGCGTGTTTCGGATGTGCAAGTGTCGAGGCCTGGCGTGACGGAGCGAGTTGCGGGGTCCCGGTTATAACGAGACACGATTTGTTTATTTTTTAAATGGATATTGTAAATGTTTGTAGATGAGCTTGCAGCGTTCAGTTACTAGGTTATAGTTTAGGTGTTACGCGTTCGGTCCTGCCGCTACCCCCCCTCCCGCCACCCCTACCGGCCGCGGCCGCTCCCTGGCGCGACGCTCCGGCGGTCTCCATAGCAATAATACAACCTCGTGATCGCCGAGTGTCGCCGCAGTACTGTCTCATATACTAGGGAAATACATCACATTCATAGTGCCGGGATAATTATAATTAGACATAGTTATAAATATTAGTATAGTTAATATAATACATACACGTCAGAGTATAGGTAATGTGAAAACAAAACGATCGCGTTCACGTTATTGTATGTGGTCTTTATTAAGAGGAAAGGAACAGATATAGAAGCGGACAGTACTGTCACACGAACACAGGTGTGTGGCCGACGCGAGTGTTGTACACGTCGCACACACACACACACACACGCGGAGACGGCAACAGAGCTCCGAACGTATAGAATTGTTATTTAACATAACGTTACATTATGTTTGTCTTAAAAATGATTAGCAACAACATTTGACACTATCACAAACCATCGGTACTTACTACCCGCACAAATGTTTTAGTATAAATTTTAGTTGATTATTTTATTTATTGTGGCATTGTATTACTTTTAATTTTATTGCACACGAAGCGAAGTTTACTTAAATTTTAGTTGTTGCGAGGCCCTCTATCAAAGATCTGCCGGTTTCCGAGTCTTGCGAACATTTGGCTTGTATTATGTGTATTTTGACCCGTTTTTTAATTGGAAAACTATTTTTTTATTATTTTTAAATCAATGATCAAGAATTGCGTCTCGTTGAACACTCGCGTTTATGTACTTGGTTTTTGTTATTCGTTCTTAGTTCATAATCAGTTATAAGACATGATATTTTTTGTTTTGTTGCTTATTTTTTTTGTGATTATGCTATTTGTTTGGCTTTATTATTAAAAGTATGGCAAATTACCATTGACATTAGAAATATTTTTGATGACATTATTTTGAATCCAAAAAAATGGAATACATAATGGGAATCATAGATTTTGTTGACACTATCCAATATCTGACTTAATTTTATTGATAATGCGGACTGGTTTGTTCCACTATGTTCATCTGTTGTTTTGGGCTGATGGACATAGTAAGGAATCAGTCGACAGCAGTTCTTACCTATTTAAATTATTTAAGTCCTATTTTATTTATCGCGCTTTACTTGTGCCCCTACTGCGCACGTGTCAATGATTACTTAATTATAATAATTCTTCCCTCGCACATAAAGTAAGATTCTGACCGACTTGAGGTAAAATCTAAATCTCAAATTAATGAACCCTAAAATTGAAACCAAATTGACAATTATTATGGTAAGTTGATGAACAAGTGAGCGCTGGGTAGAAAGCATTAGACGATTGTTTTAGGAAATTGTAAAATACTGTTTTCTTTTTTTAATAGCATCTTGTGTTGATAGCATGTATAATTTGTTTTTTTATTCGCGTTAAGAATTATGTATAAATTTGTTTTCCTCTAATTTTATTATTTGTGTAACTATACCTTATGTTATTGATAATAGAATACATTAATTTATATGTATGGATTTATATTTGTTTCTTTATTTTACCTTATTTTCCTTTTTGTTTTGCACGAGAGTTGTGGCTAGCAGACAGTAGACTTAGTCAATTGAGATATTCAAGTATTTAGTGATAATGGAGGGAGGAAGCTTGTGTGAGGTGCGAATGCGTGTTTATATGATACGGACGCTTAAATTAAGTGCTAGAGTAATACAAAATGCCTTTCGTCAATTTTGCCATTTAACACCACGGGCCACGAGTCGAGCTCATGGGTCGCAAGCTATCGCAATAACTGTTCAGCGCAGATGTGATCGTCAGTAATGCCTTATAGCAAGTGTCTTGTTCAGCTGCCGATTTTAGAGTAATTTTGAAAGCACTGTACAATATAGTTACTGCGGATTCAGTACAGTAATTCGTTTGAGTCAATCTATGAGAGATGGGAGTAACGCTCAAACATTAGAATATAACTAGTATAGAGCTTTGTCGAACTGTAAATAAGTAGGATACACGTAATACTATGTACCTGTATAAAACACCAATCTAAAACAATACTCACCTACTTATTACAGAGATATAACTATCATAGAAGAATAATAATTTCCGTTTTTATTTCGACAAGTTTTTAATGCAACGATCGAGATCCTTTATTACTGAGTATATGCATTTAATGTAAGACTTCTATATATCGGTGTTAGAATAGGATAAAGATACAAAAGTACAACGGTATGTAGTTACTGATACAGAAAACAAAAGCAATAATACTTGTAGACAGATAATGGAAGCGCCATCTAGCTTCCGAACTAAGAGTAGTTCGTGAGTAATGCGTACGGAGGGGTTCACACAGAGGGAGTTATAATGGATTGCCAAAATGTTATGTTAAACTGCCTACGACTACACTACGTACTGAATCCACAGTATAACGACACCGGTATGCAAAGATTATATCAATTGAAGTTCGTATGTTGGATCGCTGCAAGCTCGCGCGGGCGCTCGCCCGACGCAACGCTTTTGTATACGATAGGTAATAGTTTGCGATAAATATGTTAACGCAGCGATTTATATATATAAATTAGATATTCATAGATCATTCACTTGCACTTATATTTATAGTTGATGTTATATACAGTAGTTTTAGGTTACTTAAGAGGAAGTGCTCACATAATGATCGTATTTCAGGCAGTAATTCAGTGTCAATTAAGTGCTGTATTATTATAATATTAGCGCAATATTGCATGTTTTATTGCGTCCTCAGTACTTATGTGAGCACTTCCCCTTATGATTACTAAGGCAGCATTCACACGTGGCAACAAACGTACGAAAGTTTAACAAGCTGACTATCGCAACGTTGTCTCCCTACGATGTATCATAAGAATTGTTTTATGTAACACGAGTCGGAAAAACTCCAGGTAAATGTTAGTAGAAAATGTAGACAAAGTTTTGAATAATTATATTATATCGCTAGTTCTTTTAAATTACTTTTTCTAGTTAATAAAGCCTCCATATTTATCCGTCAACATTGATATAACAGACAACTATAAATATGGGTATAAGAGTGATATTTGCTACCATTTTTATAGTAGTACCCATTTAAGTCAAATTTATTTGCGAAAAATATATTTTTGTATAAAGTAGCGACCTGAGATAAAGCAAGGAGTTTGGATAGCATAGAAACTCCTTTTCGGAGAGCTTCGTTACTCAATTGCTTAGTTAAATATTTAAAGTTATGCCTAAAATTATAGAACTGTTATATTTGCTATACATTCATGTTTGATGTCATTTGATTTGCTTCACCAACGAAGCGATACCTATATGCTAATACAATAAGGTAAACAGCAAGCCAGCAACTTATACACCAAGTAATTATATTATAAGTTACCAGTAAGCGAACCATTTAAATATCTAACGTATATTCTAAACTACTGACACAATTCTAAAATGAATGTCGTATATAGTAAATGAATTCGTACACGCACATTGATGCTACGCCGCGGGTTGACGTGGGTTGTCGCGAGCTGTCGCAAGTTGTCGCCCGCTAGTCCGCGCGACGGCACAGGACGAGTCTCCACAGCCTTCAATGTGAGAAGGGGAATTGAATTCGTTTATTTTAGAATTAAATAAAGTTCAAATGGGAAATTTAAATTGTGCCTTAGTGATAAATCGTTTAGCCTCCAATTTCGTTTGGAATCTCTCGGACTTGAGACGCGGTAAGAGATGTGTAACGTTATTTTCATCGGTATCGATTTGAAGTATTAACTTCGCAGTATTTCTGGTATTCACTGCACTGTACACAAAACGCACTTATTGTAAAGAGATTATACAGTGGTTTTACTGAGAACCCCTTCTGAATTAGTTGAACTAAATTAATGCAATAATATTAAAACAAAATTTTCGTTTTATTGGATGTTGTGATTGATTATATTTACAATTATATATTATACGTAGAGCGGTATGTATATGTCGTAGCAATAACTTTAAGTGTGGCAATAAGGTCTAGTGCATTTGCTTTTGTGTCTCTTCGTATTAAATGAAATGATGTATATGTATAGAGTCCCAGTCCCGACTAGTCGGCCTGACGCTGTACACTGCTTACCATCACCTACGTACAATAACTTCAAATTCTTGACGTTTTAAAGTAAATTTATATTTTATAATATATTATCTCAAGTGAAGGTAATTAGTTACGTAGTGATTTGTGATGTGTCGTGCCCGTGTGTCTGGTCATGTCGCGCCCTCTATCGCTTCCATGCACGTTTCCTCTCACTATTTCCTATCTCTTGTGTTACTGCATGTCCGAGACAAATTAGCGTAAGTCAAAGTGCCAAGAGTCGCGAATCCTTTCCAAAGTGCAATTCCTTCTCAATAACTCTGTACCTATCTGTCTGTAGTTGTCGCACTCTGCTGTGTCCTCTCGCTTAGCCAATTCTATCTCCTACGGGATACTTTTAATGTTGAACACCAATTGTTAACTCTGAAGCATGTTGGAGGTATCCCAGCTTCGCTAAAGTCGCATGTGTCTACAAACTGTTGAACTTGTCTGTTATGTTTGTCGTTTCTTCCTTCACTCACTTCCTACATTTATTGAAGGTGTCCCGCAAGTCAAAAGTGAGAAAATAATAGTGTATAAATTAACGAAATCCCATAACGTTTAACTTAACGATAATAGCAGCTAATGTTAATTATATTCTAAATTATGTTTTGTAGTGGATGTTTTTATTCTCGATATGATAGCGTAAAGTACGGAGGTGGTCTTCGTATGTTAACAAATATTAGAGCAAATGTAAGAGGCGGCCTCTGGCGGCGGGAGAGCGCGCTAGTCGCCCGGCGCCGCCGCCAGAGGGCGCGGTCGGCCGCCACCGACCGACGTCGGGCCTTCGCTGTACCACACATAGCGGCACGAGCCGATGTTACGTACATTTGTAACGAGTAGAACGCGTGTATTAAAATAAGGGACAAACAAATTATAGTATAAAATTGTTTACCAGACGCCCCGTATCGGGCGTTAGACGAAAATATTATTTTTCTTAGATCACATTATATTGTAATAAAATGGTATAGAAGTATGTGCGTGGCGGTGCGGTAGGTAGTGTCGTGCGCGCGGTCGGATTAACAAAATGTTATTTTTTTACGAGCGCGGCGACCTGCCCCCCGCGCCGCCCACGACCGTATTTGTTATGTTTAAGAGGAAATATCTATTGTCTATTCCAAGGGTTGAATAACTACCAACACTTTTTTATATTACAATAATTATAGAAATTATTATTGAACCTGTTGTTTTTTTATACCAACCTCTTCTATAAGATATGCGTTATGTCTATACAGAAAAAAAAGATTTTATAGAGAGCGCTGTATCTACTAAGGCAATCATTATCTGTAAATTGTAATAACAAACTACATTTGTAAGTTATCAACATACTAACTACCTATAAATACCTAAGAAATAAAAATCTTTCGCTACTCAAAGTGCCTTGTTATCGCACCCTCACAGCCTTACTGAGAAACACAAAATGTCATAGTCAGTCAAGTTGTTAGTCTATTGAAGCGTAATTGAAAAACAGATCTATTAGGAAAAGGATTGCATAAAATCTCCACTTCTTGCCAGTCATACACCCTTGTGTTTTGGTAAGAATCCTTATAGACAGACATATGGACAAAAATCGTGAGGACAAGTTCGGTTACAGGGTGGTGCAGGATAAGGATAAGTGTAATCTGGGGAAGGCTTTTGCCCAACAGTGGGACACCATAGACTAGGAAATGTACCCAAATCCATCATACACAGATACAGACAACTACTGGTTGTCAGAACTGCAAGGTCAGTACTACAGTTAAAATAAAACACCATAATATAACGTAACATACATAGTTTATTACACTTGGTTCCGTACGTGCTTCTTCTTTTTCTTCTTCTTCTGCGAGTGAGCTTCTATGAGGTCGTCGATCTCCTTGCTGTCGTCACCGAGACGCTTCTCGCCACTGGAAAACAGAAGGAAAGTAATTATCACAAAGTTTGTACGTATGGATGTTTGTTCCTCTTTTACGCATAAACCACTGAACGGATTTAGACTAAACTTGGTACACGGAAAGTTTATAACCAGGATTGACACATAGGCTAGTTTTCCCCACATTTTTATACACTCACTTTCTTGTATGTTTGTCGTCCCGGTTGGAGTTTTATAAGTCAATTTTAAGGCACTTCCCGATAAGCTAGCAGGCTAAATTTTCAGGGTAGCTTCAAACCGGATGAAAATGCAACTATAAAAACATCTGGATGAATTTTGACAAAATTCTAATGGAGCGACATTTAAAAACGTGGTTAAATACCACGTTTTACTAAATCTATGAATTACTTATCCCGATATACTTCCGTGGGATCATTTTCGATTCGTAGCGGGAAGGCCCGCGGGGACAGTTAGTATCTTATAATTCACAGTACCTTTTAACGGAAACGAGTTGTTTGGCCTTGGTCCCAGCGAGGGCCTGGCCCCAGTCGAGGTCGCTGCCCTTGATGCGGTACTGCGCTAGATCCTCACCCATCAGACGAGACAACTCCTTACGTTGTTTGCGCTCCAATTCCTGAATGTAATAATAATATAGTCAGTAAGATATTTAACGAAATTAGGCAATTTAAAAAAAATATTTTTTGTAATCCTTTTAACAATATTTTATTAAATACCAAAGGATTGAGTGGATAAACTATTAAAACTGTTTTCAGGACAATCATTTTTGGGCCAAAATTATTAGGATATGTTCTGCTGATGTATGATTCAAATTAATCTGTTCAAGTATTCAATAATAGCAAATAATTGTTAAACTATGAAAAAGTTTCAAAAATGTAATTAGTTACAAATTGTATGAGGTAGAATCTCCCAAAGTGTACAGTCCACAACAGAAGAATAACAAGGTAGTAATATTTTGCAATAATATTGGTGTCTAGTGTAGCTTTACTATACTACCTGGCGAGTCTTTCTCTATTTTATAATTAAAATCAAATAAAACAGCTTTTAAAAGAGTGTCCTAATCATTTATTCCTAAACCAATATACTACAATTAGAACTACAACTCCACAGCACAATACCTTAGCAGCCTTTGACAGTTCATCCTGCAAGCTCTGTTTAACTGGGCCCATTTCAACATCATCCGTATTCTTATCTTCTATACCGATTTCCTTAGCCACAGTATCTTCTAGAACAGCGTTGAAAGAGTTATTTATCTTCTTGCAGGCTTCGTAGAACTTCGCGAGGATCTGTGAGCCTGGTAGACCTAGTTCTGTTGCTATGTCATCAACATCTTTCATTTGGAAGCCCATAGCTATGAACAGGACCTAGAAGAGAGGGTTTTATTAGATACTGATCTGCTTTTAAAATACCATATAATGTAATATTGAAGATTTCGCAATGATTGAAGATAAATTTAAGCGAATCGTTTTTTTCATTATGCTTATTCTTTCATAGCATGGTATTACAACTTATAGTGTGTAATTGTGCGAAATATCTTTTAGTGTGCAGTTCAGCGCAATTCGTAACAACATGATAAAAAGTTTGACTTTCTACATTCTGACTTCCCGTAACAACTGTCAAAGATATGTAAAAAAATAGCCGGGACCCACAAAGTAACGATTTCGTATGTCCCGATGGTCATCCATCTAACTGACCGTATCAAATGAGCTTAACCCTTGACCGATGAACAACGAGAGCTCCTCTTTTCAAAATACACCAACTTTATTCATTAAAGGAAATAGAGTCCACTCACTTGCTGTATAGCATCCAGTTTTATTTTCGTCTTCGCGTGGAAGACAAGGTTGGCGAGCGGCGCTAGGAGGTCGGTGATTAGTCTGTAGTCAGCCTGCTGGCGGCAGTATGACTCCAGGCGAGAGAGGTCGTGCCCGGAGAGGTGTTGCTCTATCAACTGCTTTGTAAGGACTGTGGATATGTGGATCTAATGTTAGTTGTATTGTGTGGTTGGAAAATAAATTAATGAAATAAAATATAGTATTCTGATAGTCAAACTCGGGTTTTGGTGTGTGAAAAAGCTATCTGGGTTTTTATAAATAAATTGATAAAGAAGAAGTTGGGTATTGTATGTAATAAGCCATTTTGTGGCTAGTGCTACCTTGGACTGTTTTAAATCAAACAAAGATAAGAACAATCCAATTCCAAGTACCTTTAAAAAATATGAAATTGGTTCATGCATGCAAACAGACAGAAACGCACACGATTTAGACACTTCAAACTTATAGCAACTTATCGTTTTTAAGTTCAACACAAAATGAAAGACTTCTTCTTAATGTGTCTTAAGCCACGAAGAAACTGAAATGTCTGACTGTTTTGTATTTTTTCTTTAAACAAAGCAAAAAATCTTATAGTTTTCGACGTTCGAGTGTGTATAAAGCCCCGTGCTCGCGGTTTACACTCTGCCTCTAAGTAGTACATGAAACATACAATAAGATCCTCTGACCTGGTTTCTCGACGCTGACGTTATCGTTGACGAGTGTGGAGAGCGCGAGTGAGGCAGGCAGAGGCCGCAGCGCCCTCGCTAGTAGACGAGAGAGTCTCTTGCGGAAGTCCGCACTGTAGGCGGACAGCCACGCGGCCTCGCTCAGCGACCGGAGCATTATGCAGGAGTGTTCGCCCGTCAACTCGTTTGTCTTTTGACTGAAAAGATAGAAAGATAGAATTGAATGTATAAAGCGAGATTGGTATGACTAAGTGGTTAAGTTTGGGATAGACAGACGATATAACAGTACATACACACACAGTATAACGATATAGCATTAATTGGATAGAGGCGAAGGGAAAAAAAAACAGAAAAGAATCCATGATATAATCAAACGGGCGGGCATATGCCCGTTTGATTGGACGGCAGACGACCGAAATTGTCGGATTATAGAATTCAGGTCTCTTCTAGTCCGAATTTATTTTTAGTAATTCTTCCCACATACCTAAGATAAACTGGTACATATTTCTGTGACTTCCAAAACTTGAGCAGTTCCTCCGTCAAACCGAAACTAGTTCCCAAGTAGTCCAAGTGTTCAGCCCTGACTTCTGTAAGACGCTTCAGCAGAGTTGGTGGTTTGGCTCTGGAAATAAGATGATACGGTTCTTCACAAATAAAAATAAACAATGGAAACCTATATTAACCAAGGCTTTGTTGTATGTCAGTCCTTCTGTCACCAAATCAAAATAAATTGAACGACATAAATTTGATGGGTGGATTTTTTAGCTTATATCGCGACTCTAAATTATACTTATAGGTAATAACCTATAATATAATTATAGGTTACCAAAAATATTAACATTAAAACACTGACATAAAACCAGCACTTGTGGTGAGAAAGAATGGTAAGATTTACACTTGACTACGTATGTGACTTGAATGTTTGTGAAACCCCCGCGACACAAGGATTAAATTCCTTCTATTTAATATTATTTATTGAATTTAAAACATTACATAGTTGGTGATACAATACAATATCAAAATATCTATTATCCTGATGTTTGGGCGCCCGATAAGTAACTTACCTAAAAGAAAGAAGAAAGAAAGAAACTTACCTAGGTACAATATTCTCAGTCTGCAGAGTTCCGCTGCCGTTAGCTTTAGCATCGTCATCATCAGAGTGGTCCTCGTCCAGACACGGGATGTCCCCGCAGTAGTACGCGGCTAGCTGCTGCAGGGCGCGCTTGCCGTAGCCCATCTGTTAGGGATAATACATTTCAAATAAAATTATGAAACCATTAAAACATTGCGACATGTTTTAGCGACAGTATTAAATAAAAAAATATATTAAAAATATTGGATACGTATTTTTTCTGTTATCGCGTAAAGAAAAACCTTTTTTGGTGCGTATTGTGCGTTAAAATCTCGCGCAACTTACGTTGCTGGCTCCCATAAAAATACGTTTCATAATCTTTGATTTGTTTTATTTTTATATTTCTTGATTGATTAATCATTCGCTTCATCAATCTAACCAACTAATTAGCTAAATTTAGTCAAATGCCCTATTATATTGATTGCTTTATACATACCCTTTGATAAGAAGGATGCGTGGCTATCCTCACGACCCTAGCGCCGGAGAGCTTGGGGAAGTCCTTGTCTCCGAACTGCTCGCAGATGTTCCAGGGGATCAGGTCCCCGGCCGCCTTGCGACCGCGGCCCAGACTGTCGCGAACTGACCTGGACGGAGTAAGGGGTATAATTAGACATGTTTGTGTAGCTAGTTTATATCATAGACATAGCGGCTTTAAGAAATATTAACGTTTAATGCTTGAAGCGGTTAGCATCGATTTTGACTGCACGGATAGCCGCGAGGTTGAGGTCACCTCGCCAAACCCACTAAGCGCGACGTGTCGCAGATTCGATCCCCATGAAACATGATATGGGTTAAATATAAACTTATTTTGTAATAGTTTATATACCACTAGCGAGCCGCTCCAAAACCACATCAATATTAGTTGAGTACTTTAAAGATTTAAACATTCAAAGGGAAGACATATTGTAGGGCAAGCTGTAGGGCATACAAAGCTACTTTGTTTTACACTTTATAGTGATATTATGGAAAACTATTATTACAATATAGTTATAATAGAATGTGTTATTAACTTACTTGTCAGATATATTCCCCTCCAGACACATCTGTATGACGCACAGTATCTCCGGCATGGCGGTACTGTTGGGCGGGGTGGGCGCCAACAGGACGAACAGGCAGTGCGCGGGCGCATCCGCCAGGAGCTGGATGTCGTTGGGACTGTTCTGGAAGTGGAAGGTTATGTTTTGGGTGGGTTTAGGTAGAGGCCGCTAATATGTGTAAGACTTCATGGTGGTAATATACAAATATATGAAGAACGGAATAGGGATATAGGTCAATTTGTCTATTAAACACTTTAAATTAAAATTTACTGTTTGATAATAAAGGTCCTTTAACACATAATGTTATGTAGAACAGCAATAAATACAGGATTTTTTTTGGTCTCCACTAACTCTAAGCTTTGTTTGAGGTTCCGCTGCAAAATTGTAAGGCAATAAGTTCTACTCTAAATAAACACTGGTAACAATAAACATTGAAATATATTTTTAAACCTAGCAATGCAATTTACCATACTAAAAATGAGTGCTATTGTGAAAATAATCTTTAAATTGTAAACGTTTATAATCAACAGCCACTTCATTCTTACCTTATAATGGCTCGCCACGTAAATAGAAACTAATCTATGCAGGAATGCCTCAGCCGCCTTGTGGTAGCAGAACAGAGCGTCCCTGTTAACGCGATACAGTTCGCAGGAGGCGGGGGGCGGGGCTCCCACGCCCACGCCGGGGGGCGGGGCGTCCAGGCACAGGAGGGAGTTTAGCCACGCCTCTATCGGGTCACCGGAACGGTAACGAATTGGTTCTTCTAGTTTTATCTGAAATAATTGAATTATTGATTGATTCATCAATCATCATCAATAGATGGGTTTAATATGTGGAAATCCGGTCATATACTGAAAATGTTAGGAAATTGGACAAAAGACCTAAGTTTTTCCTCAGAATACGCTCATAATAACTGCATAAGTGAATCGACATCAGGGTAAGCTACGCTTGCCGCGGTTGAGCAGACCATCTTTGTCATAACGAGTTCGTCCGTGTTTTCGGAAGGCACGTCAGGTTGTTTATACATCTTTGACAGCCGTTACAGGTAGTCAGGAGCTTGAAAGTCAGACACAAAGTCTGACAACCAGTCTAACTAAGGGGTATCATGTTGCACAAGTATCTGGGTTGAGGAGATCAGATAGGCAACCGCTATTTGTAAAACTGGTACTTAGCTTCATCCGGTTAGACTGGCTTTGAAAAGGCTAGGCCGATGATGTAACATTCGAAATAAGGAAGAACTCGCTATGACATCCAAACCGTTTACAGATTAACTACAAACATG
Organism: Trichoplusia ni; assembly: GCF_003590095.1. NCBI lineage: Eukaryota > Metazoa > Arthropoda > Insecta > Lepidoptera > Noctuidae > Trichoplusia > Trichoplusia ni. The sequence continues at coordinate 3,895,070 of NC_039490.1, forward strand.
GATTAACTTGTACAGTTATGCTTTAGCTGCAAGCTCCTGTAAATCACAAATACTTGTAGTGTATACATACGGGCGGCGGCGCATCATGCTGCGTCTGCAGCTGCGCGAACAGCTTGAGCGAGAGCGCGCGGCCCGTGCCCTCGTAGCCCGACACCGTGGACGACAGGAGGGCGAGGGGCGCGCGCCGGGCCGCCGCCGATACGTACGGCAGGGGGATAGCCGCCGCCTCGTCCACTAGCACCAGGTCCGCCGCGGAGAGCAGCGAGTGGTCGTCAGGGGTTATGTACTAAAAATCAAAATCAAAAGTTTTTTTTACAAATAGGCCGTTTTCCAGACACTATTAAAACGTTACTATAATGATTCTAGTTACACGGTTCCAAACTGTAATTCTTATGGAGAAGAACCAGCAAGAAACTCCATAAATATGAATACCGTGGGCATACACACATTTATTGTTGAAGTTGTTTCATGTACTACTTTATTCCTGTCCCCAGATTTAAGTGAGTTGTGTTGTGCCCTACAGGGTAACAATTGTATTATTTACTTTAAGACTATACTTTAACACCTTCCACATATTTTGGAAAGCAAATAAATGATATAAAAATGAAAAAGGTTATACTCCTTTAGGCGCGTTACGAAAAAATTATGATAGTGAAATTTTACGATACAAAGTAGCCCGCTAAACCGCTCATTAATTATAATTAATCATTGCAATTTAAAACTATTTTTTTAATGATGCCAAAAAAGTATAACTTCTCGCGTATTAGTTACTTAGTCACTTTAGTTATTACGTCTCATTTGCTGTTTAGTCTATTGAAAAGTTACATAGGCCTTGTATTTATTACAGTCTGCATTTTTTACGGATGTTTAATGTAAATTAAATCTGGGTTTGTAAGGTTTCTACTCTCGGGAAAAATAAGTTATCTAGAATAAAGAGTCAAATAAATTTAGATTTATAACAAATAAACTGTCCATCCAAAAATCCAATACTCGTAATTTTTTTGCGTAATTAAAAGTGTCTGCAGGCCATGTAATAATATTAGAACTATTCTAGAACACTAATATGACTAACATTACTCCTGAGTGAGAAAGCATCCATCTTTCACTAATCGGAAGAGGCCTGCGCCCGAAATTCAGACTTTGTAAGCTGTTATTATTATTAACATAGTAGTTCCTTACCTGCACAGTCTGCCTAGAATTCCTCGCGATATTAACTCTGACAATAGCCTTCTTGAAATCCGGGTTTGTTGACCTCACTATATTGTAATCTATATGTTCTTGGTACAGGCAAGCGTCGAGTCCTTTAAGTAGGAACTCGAATAAGGTGATCAAGTTCTCTGGATGTGGTGACGTCACGTAGATGTTGACGTAGCCGAGTGCTACAGCGGCGGCTATGGACAAGCCCAGGCAGGCCGACTTGCCTCGACCTCGGGCCGCTGTGAGGCAGTGTGGAGGCCTGGGCATAGGACAATGGGAATGTAAAACTGGTGCCGTTTTGTATTATATAAATTATTGAAGGTTATAGGTTGAAGATGAACATATTTTTTCTCTTCTTTTTTAATGCTAAGGTACTTACCTAGACTGTTTATCGGCGAGTGTATTGATGAGCGCGACGAGTGCGGTGGCCTGGTCGTACGTGCGACACAACGCGACCAGCGGCCCCGCCGGCGGAGAGTCCGACAGAGACGATATCAGCTCCGTCAGCTTCGGGTTTACACGCTGCAAATATATACATATAATATATAGATCATATATTATGGAACAGCAGTGGAATATGCATAGATTGGTGTTAATGTGGAAGACAGAGGTATTTTGTAGGCTTACACTCAACACCAAGAGATTTTATTTCAATCAAATTGAGGTAGAGTCGGTGCCCGGAAAACCCGGAAAACGGCAGCGCTAAAGTAAACAGTGTCACGAGTTAGGAACTACGATCGATCGACGGTAAACGAAGCTGATCCCTACTGGTTCTTGATTTAGGTTGAAAGTTGTTTTTTTTTTACCGAAACTGACAATAGGACTACCAAGTCTAGGCTGCCTTGTGATCCCGAGGAACCTTTGTTTACGTAGTTACTTGGTAGCTAGTGAAATTTACCGCCGTTGATCTAATCGGCCAAATAACTGTTCTCATAAATGGAATACAGTTCTTACCTCAGCTGTGTTATCAACAGGCTCGACTTGCGCAGTCTTGGACGATATAGGCAGGACGGTGAGCGAGTCGTCCAGCACTAGACAGCGAGGGTTGTCAGCCAGTGACAGAAGGAATCTCTCGTTAAAGCGATTTACTACTGTGTCATATGCCTCTGTCTTAAATCTGTAAATAAATATTTTATAGTTTACATCACATAGTAGTACTTTTACAGATATGTCGAAAGACCGAATATGTTGCAAAAGGATTTTGGCTAGTGTTTTTATGGCTGCGTGCCTGAGAGAAACCCTCATGGATAGATTGTGAGGAAAATGATCTGAATGAAGAAGCAATTTTGTGATACCGCAGCGAGCGACAGGAAATGGTCAGAAAAAAAATGTCTGGGCTGACTCCTAATAAACCAGGAGTAGAGCAGGAAGAAAATAATTATCGTTCTATAGATGGCCTTGTGGTATACCCATTGGAGTGTCAGTCAAAGGAACACGCACCTTATTTTGAGTATACATATACTGAGACTGAAAAGCCATCATAACACTACATTAGTTTAAAAGATCACAACATACCTGGAGTGTACATCCATAGTGATAGAATGCAGTTGTCTTAAAGAGTCCATGGACTTCAGCAGGAAGACAATCAGACCACCTCCCTCCACGGTCTCTACTGTCCGTGCCATCAAGTTAGGTGTGAGAGCTTCAAAGTCCTGAGCAATGAGGTTAATTATCTTGATATAATCATTTAATTATTTTATTATCTCCATAATGCATAATCCACAACTGGATCCAAAAATACAAGGTCATTACAACCCCACTAAGAATGATATTGCAATACTCTCATCATCATCCTAGCCTTTTCCCAACTACTTTATGGTCAGCTTCCAGAACAAGCAGATGTAGCTAGGTGCCAGAGATTTAAAAGGAGTGAGGTCCCATTCATTAGAAACTGTGTCAAAACTAGGATAAATTTGTGCAGATAGCTCAGCCTATACAGGCTCAGACACAGAGTATTAGCCATAACTGCATAGTATAGCTAATGATCTGTGATCTATGTAAAATGATAATTTTTACCTGTAACACACACATGCCATATGTCTGACCCAGCATGGTGTGACTCTCGGAGTAATATCTGCCATGTATAGTGGTGGCCACTCTAAATGAATCAAATAGAGATTCTTCTGAGACTTCCAACTTGCCTGCTGCTATCTTTTTTGCTCTTTTGCGGCCATGGCTAAAACAAAATGTATGGTCTCATTTAGCTCTCAATCTTGGTTAAACAAAAGAGACAATCGAGATTTGCTGTGATCAGTCACCAGTTGATAGCTCTAATTAAGCTTTGAGTAATATTTTACATTATATGATTAGATGAAAGACCAGCAGCAAATTTACATTTTTCTTTTGAATTAGATTACTTATGGTAATACAAGTTCACATGGCAATATAAACAGATACATATAGGATAGAGAGATAGAAATTGGCTAGGTAGTACTTTGGCCCTTTGCTCAGCAATATGAACATAGAGATTAAATAAAAACTTACTTGCTTATAGCTTCGTCTTTGTTTTTGTAGCACCATAAAACTGTGGGTCTGGCCTTGACAGTAGACTTTACTAACATATCATACAAAATAGGTACCTGAAACAAACAAGCAATCATGGCAATAATTGGTAACACTATATATTATAAATGCTTATATTTGTTGACAATGGTTTTACAGTTTACTTCTACATAATAGTGTGTAAGTTTTGATTTTTTACATTAAATTGGCACTAAAATTTAACTTCGAGTTATAAATTTGATGCCGTGAAATTTATTTTTGTTTAAATACCACGAAAACAGAGACCACATTTTACAGAAATTGTTAAAAATGTGGATATTGTAAATTATTTGATATTCTTTTGACTAAATAATGCATTTTCTAGTATTGTTACGCTACAAAATAATGTGCCCGGTAATATGTTTTAGTAAATAAGTTCTACTTACTTGGTCTCTGCTTTTGTCTCCCACGAGAAGAAACATGGTACGATGTCCCAACTTAACGCCATTCTCTATCATTACCCTTATACGGTTATCTATTTTCTTCTTAACCATTTTGATAGACTTATGTATCCTATTTAATTTTAAACGAAGTTGTTTTACACTTTTAACCTATAAAAACATACACGCATGAGCTTCTGGCATGTTTTTGTATTTTCGATGTCAACTGTCAATGGCAAAATGTGTAAATGACAGTAAAGCAAGCATTTGTAAAGACAGCTAAAAATTTTTAAGTTCCTAATTTAAGGTTTCTATGGTTTATCCATTTTAATATAAACTAGTAAGAGTAATCATTTATTCCATTACATTTCTAATTTACTATTTTTTTTTTTCTTGAGTAAACAATACAAGGGATAATACGATAGTGGTTCTTTTTTCAAAATTAAAACTAGTACATGAACCGTAGTGCAGGTCGCATAATCTTGTCAAACAAAATTACGAACATTCATAGCATTATCCGTTGAGCTCTTCTTCTATTAAAACCTACCTTACCGATAAGGTCTTTGTTCGTTTGGAAGATGCGTAGACTTATTTTAGAGGTAGTCTTACTTTAGCTTAATTAAGGATGAAACACTACTCGGTACCCTTCCATCATTCCAAATCCTCCACCTAGCCGATCTGGGCTGGCGCTGTTGCGAGGCTGCTGAAAACCACGAACGGCGCGGTTAAACGTTGACTTTTTAACATAATAAATCTAGAGTCAGGTTACATCGTCAACGGAAATGTACACCAATCAGAGATTTTTTAATTTAAAATGCGTATTAAGTTATAAGAAATTGTAAATTCCGAACTAAAGTCACTTTAAAGTAAATCTCTATTTACTGTTTGCTTTTGTACAATTACTTTCAATAAAATCTCTGAAATTTTAATATTCACTTTTACGTTTGTGATAACCTGCACTCTGCAGTAATACAAAAGTGTTAATTTTGGTTTATAATGAAACTGTCGGATAATGATTAATGTAAAATTGTATTAAAGGTTTTTTTCAGTCAATTAAAACATTGTCAGGTTTTCCATACTTTGGAAGGTAATGAATTCTTAGAACTGTGAACAAATATAATTTTCAGAGGAACTAAATGTATTGTGGATACTTTTATCGAGACCTCAATCTAAAAATAATTATTATGAAACCACTGCCATTAAACGAGAGCACTACGACGAGAATATCAATTCAAGTTTTACATGGCAACTCACAAATCTATAACAGCGTCGGTCGTCCGGCTTGCTGTCAATGTCAAAAAAATCAAGCAAACTGTTCATATTACTGAAAAACATACTTTGCTAAATAATTATGAGATAACATTGATTTACTTGTTGTTTATGTGATATGTGTGTTCTTGTATAAACGCTATCATCGCGGAACAATATCTGTACGTGATAGTATTTCGTGTTATAACTGCGTATTGAATGTCGTTCGCGTGAACTGTTACAATGGCAAAACAACAAATAAATACGAAATCCAGCAACTATGCGAAAGATAAAGAAGCATTTCTCAAGGATTTGAAGCAGTTCAACGAATCTAAAAAGTATGTAGACAATTTTTTACGTAAAATCCGGAGACTATGTTTATTATACTGACTTATAGCATCTATGTCTATTCACAACCAAGCTATAATTTTTAGCGGTATATACCCTAATAGTCAGCTATTGACATATTTGTTGTTTATTTCCTAATATAATTCATTAAAATATCGCTATTTTAAAATCAGGATAAATAATCCTGATTTATTTTAAAATTATATCTCTTTTAACCTTAATTCAGTATTTTTATACTCACACGGATAAAAGCGCGGCAAAGCCTCTATTATCAATGCTGTTTCTTATTAGTATCATCACTGGCTGTCTGCCAAGTGCAAACAAAATATACTGCCTACATTACTTCTACATGTTACTAACATACATTTTACATTACATTTTTTTTTTCAAATTATAAATACTTGTTTTTTTTTACAGCCTACCTACAAAAGTGCCAATAGTGAATGGCATAGAAATAGACCTTTATCTGTTCTACACATTGGTTCAACAGCGAGGTGGAGTTGGAAAGGTGAGGACAATTTATTCATTAAAAAAAGTACATTAAAAACAGCAACCCACAGAATCTTAAAGTGTGTTTTAAATTTGCATTTGTGGAAGAGAGATGCATGTATATTCTTTGTCTGTCACAATTTTTCAATGGTGATAATTTTACTTTTATATGCCGTGGTAGCTACTTGTGTGGGGTTTTTATAAAAGGATACATAGACCAAGGATAACAAAAGATCTATTACTATTATAAGTTTATACTAAATCCAATAAAATTCAAATTGGGTCCAAATCAATTTTTTTCTAAATAGGCCAGAAAATATATGTTTTGCTTAAGCCTTACTTTATGACTTTCTACCTGCCTAGACGTTGATTAATGCTGCAGTAACACTAAACTGCTTTGACAAAGTCAGATAAGATTGGGCTGTGTGACCCTAGGTGTACCCCCCCATTCCAAATTTCATCAAAATTGTGACACCCGTTTTTGCATGACGAGATAACAAATATACTGACACACGCACACAATTTTCACTCACATGCTTTTACAGTATAATAATAGTGTCATTCATAACTGAATTTATTTTCACAGGTGAATCAGAATGACACTTGGGAGTCATTCCTACGTCCACTCCGGCTGCCTCATCCATGTGTCAATGGATCAACATTACTGAGAAGGATTTATGGAACATATTTAGAGAAGTAAGTTGTAGTTAAAGTGTTGAACTGCAATTTTATTCATACTTTAATTTCACAAGTATTTATTCTGAGTTCCCACTTACAGTTTAAAAAAATACCCAATTTTTAGCAATAAGTCTACATTCCATACTTTGGTACTACATCCTATTTTGAAAAGGATGATGAACTGTGATGTCGGATGATAGTTAAAATTATCATTGTATGATGTATAAAGAATAAAAAATAGTATAGAATGAAATTTTTATGATGGTTGCTTTCACATATGTTTGTCATTTTGTTAGAAAATGGTGTGTTACCATTCACCCGTGAGCCAGACTCGCACTTGACTGGTTTTTATTATCTATACTATTTTTTATCTTAATTCCTATTATCAGATATGAGAGAGCAAAAGGTCCACCGGGCCGAGATGACGACATGGACCTGGACGAGGACCCGCGCCGCGGCCGGGGCGGGAACATACCGCGCATGTCGTTCGGAGGGGGTACGTACATATCAGGTATGTTTCCACTGAAACATCGTGATACTGTCTTCTTCTTTACTCTATTTGGTGATTAATACACTGTCATGCACCGAGCAGCGTAGCGGCGGCTCTAATGTTGTTTGTAAATATTTAATTAAAATCATTTGTTCGAATTTAGCTATTAACTAGCAGGTTTTAAATGTGAAAATGCAATGGACAGTATCCATATTCATTCGCACATTCAACACTGCTTCGTAAGTGCTCTTGCTGCGGGAGAAGAAGGCTGCAGAAAATACGCACTGTCCAACACATATGCTTGAAATCGTAAAAACTCGCACCGAGATGGAGCCTACATGTAGCGTGGTGCGTGGCAGTGTGTTAATCACTTTTGTATGGTTCGGCCGATGACACTTGGTACGTGGGGAAACAGCTTAAAATATCACCGTTTTTGTCTCCTACATAGTATGTGTATACTTTTCGCTCTAATAAAATTTTATATTCGCTGACGTGCCAAGTTATATCGTTCGCACTGTAAACGAAACTAAGCGTGTAGGAAAGTCGATTTGATCACCATGCTTGCGCACTCTCATATTGCGACTTTATTTGATGATGTTATTTACACATACACAACATGTGAGGTGCACTCCATGTAAAGTAGTATACTTTTGAAATATTTAGTGCATTCTTGAAATCTCTAAAATTATGCAGTCCTGTTATTAAGACTGAGTACCGTATTCATTTAGTTACATTGCGTTTTTTATTATATAAACAAAACAGTTTCTACTTCTTACATCAAGTCTAAAAAATGAAATACGCATTAAACCTACGTGATTAAAGGTACTCTTTACGACCTCTCAAAGGGACTCTTCTTAGAACGGACACATTTAAATTACACATCTATCCTTCATCATTTTCCATTTCTAAACTAAGTACTAACATAACTACCCCCAACACAAACAACTAGTCGTTGGCAATATTATTTATCGGCATTAAGCATCAGGTGAGGCGCTTCGTACCGGGTCGCGCGTGGCGGCTGCATCCGAGAGACTCGCCCTCTCGCTCTTATCGCCGATGCCGAACGAGCAAGACTTCGCCGTTAACGTGTGTACCGTGCTGGCCGCCGACCACTCGAACCGACTGCCTTTGAGTACCACACCGCATATATTGGACTTCCTATTGGCTCATGCTGGAGTTTATAATCATTGTAAGTATGGATATTTTGTTGATTTGGGTATAGGTCAAATTTAGGAATCTTAAGTGTTTTTTTCAATGATTAAATGTAATTGTGATCAGAATTTGCACATCATGATTGGATATTTTTTTAAACCTAATGTTCCAAATCACAATGAATTCGACTTAAATATTTAGTCGGCTGAGTTGATTTCATTAAAAAGTCAGAATTATTTCAAATACAAACCTAAAATTATAGTGTTAAAACAAAAAACAAACAATTTTAAAACCTGTTTTTGAAATGTGTACCTTATACCAATAAATAAAGGTTTATTATTAACTAACAGCAAGTCTACGCGACACGATCGGTCGTTCTTACTACGAAGCAAGAGGGCGCTATCCGGACGACTTCTGGGCGATGCGAGCTGGTGGGGGTGGGGCTAAGGAGTTGGCTGACGAGACAAAGTTCATGCAGCCAGGAGTAGAGCAACCCGACCTGATCGTGCAGGCCAGGGCCGCGTATAATACCCTGACAGACTGTCTAATGAATGAAGCTGAATTGGAGGAGGTTACCGCTGAGAAGGTGTTTGAAGATGTAAGCATTCAAACTTGTCATATGTATTTTTGTAGTAAGTTTCGTATGATTCAGTATAACATGATGCAATGGTTTACTGACGCGTATTTATTATTTCGCCTCGCGACCATGCCGCCACCTCCACTCATCAGTAAAGACTTCCAAATAATCCAAATCCTAGGGTAAATAAGCCTGTGTTCTGTTGTCTACTTCTTAACCCCTTAATCAATAATGGCAGCAAGAGGGACATGTCACCTCGTTTCTTTCCACGGATTATGCATGTCTGTTGCCTGTTATAACAACAAGCACAAAAAAAAAAAAAGTATCATGTATTTGCTTTTTTTCGACGTTTTTTTAGATACTGGTTATATAACTCTTCATGTCCGAGTCTGAATCGCTCTTGTCCAGTTTTAAACCACATATTTCTCTCTCTTAGGAACCCTTTGAGGATTGGATGGTAGAGCCAGCGGAGGAGAGCCTTCTGTTCGCTCCCGAGCTGCCGGGCGGCGCGTCCTGTGTGTACACACAGCGGGTGCTACAGATAGCCTCCATCGTTAGATCACTGTCCTTCCACGAAGAAAATGTCCAGTATCTGTCAAAGAATACTACTCTTATCAGGTGAGGCATAGTGGGAAAAGTCTTATATGAAGTAGTAAGCAATATTATTTTGAAAAATAAATACGAGCTCGAAGATAAATTGCAGTGGTTGATTGATGACGTGTTAAGCTACACATACGGTTGGTCCATAAGTATGTCATACTAAAGTGTTAAGGTGTATCGTGTTGCCCAGGTAACTGGGTTGAGGAAGTCGCTGAGGAAATAGGCTGTCACTCAATGTAAAAAACCTTGTACTTAGCTGTATCCGGTTGTACTGGAAGCCTAGGATAATGATGAAGTAGAATGTAATAATGTTTACTTAGAGGCCTACTCAAATAATATATTTTCAGGTTTTTACTTCTCTGCGCAAACAGTTGGGTTGGCACTCTGCGTCAATCCGGTCTCGACACACTCGGAAATGTTTCTACTGAGCTTATTATCAAGGTAAATTAATAAAGAAGTATATGCTTTGTTGTTACTAGGTATGTGACAAAATTGAGACCTCATTGCTGATATGATAAACGTTGCGCCGTCTAACCCTGAGAAATAAGTCAAGATGTGTGACAGTAAAATATGAAAGGAAACATAAAATCCAGAAAAACGAGCCAAGCCCTTTGAGCGCGACGTGTCGTGGGTTTGATCATCTATTGCAAGCGTTTGTGGGATCTACGAGTGTTATATTTTCGTGCAACTTGTTTGTTTGTGAAACCCTCAGTTACAGAAAGGTCAAAAAACTCAGCTTGAAAAAATATTTAACAAAGACACTAAGAATTATATGAAAATATGACTCATCTTCCTATTTTCAATTGCCGTCGCTTTGATCGTAACCAAATTGTGATATAATCCTTTAAGGAATATGTAACGACCTCACATTCTGATATTATTTTAATGTCCACAGGACCCGGCAACATGTCTAATATCACGTCACGTGATATCTACTATCCAAGCGGCGCTAGCGTCGCAGGACAGAGCTAGAGTTCTCTCTGCGTTAGAATTACTCAATAAGCTGGCTCAGAATGAGGCCAACGAAGATGCTCTATTGAAATCTTTGGAGGCTAAGGTAAGTTTTATTACGTGTTTAATGAAATTTGTTTCATGTACAATAAATAAATAAAGAAAATAAATATTCCACAACTTTCACACAACGCCATCTAGTCTCAAACTAAGCAGAGCTTGTATTATGAGTACTAGGCGACTGATGAACATACTTATATATTTCTAAATACATACATAATATAGATAAATTACACCCAGACACAGAACAAATGATCGTGCTCATCACACAAACATTTGTCCTGGGTGGGATTCGAACCCATAGCAGTCAGGGTCACTAACCACTAGACCAACAGGCCAGTCACGTAGAATGTATATTAACTAATGTTTTCCTAACTCAGGTGTCATATTTCGGCCAATAAATGTAGTAAAATAATGTAGTGGGTTGGTGTAGTATTTATTCCTTTCTACAGCTTAATATTATGCTCACTATAAGTTCATACGAAAGTCGAGCTCATTTAACATCTCAAGATAGTAAGAGGAAATGCTCATTCCTTACTACATCTTAATAGAATAATAATTTGAAAGTAATTGGGCATAGTCTCATACGAAAATTGAGCTTTCGACGTCAAAGATAGCACGAGAAAAAGCAGCTAAGAAATTAAAGCTACACTTAAAAAAACACCCCGTTATTGTTGTTTGTTTAGGTATTGAAGAATTCAATACCTAACCTACCTACAATAAAGATCTTGTGTTATAAAAAACCCTATACAATTTATTGTTATTTTTTTTTTAACAGATATACCAAGACGTATGCTCGTTGCTCACGCTTCGCGACATCATGGTGTTAGTATGTACGCTGGAGTGCGTGTACGCGCTGACGTCACTGGGTGACCGCGCCAGCGAAGCTGTGGCTCGCGTGCCCGGACTCATCAGCACTCTGGTCTCGCTTGTCACTGTGGAGGTATGTAGTTGAAGGTCTAGTTATACTGGTGCATAGAATCAAGGCAGAAAAGTGAAGGCTATTTAAAAATGATTTGGGCTTTTGGATTTGAAATTTGATATAGTATCTGCCTAGAAGTAGAACACAATGGGCTTAATACAAAAAAACCACTAGTCAAGACCTTTCATTGCATGGAAATATATATAAAAACTTGTGAAAATGCTAGTTTGTTGCACGGTTGTTGCCATTTTAGATTTGAAGTTAGATACATATTATTTTATTTTATTTGGGAAAATACATCACCTTAAATTACAAATCTATTGTTTTTACGTATTGGCTTAAGAACCGTTATATAATAAATTGATTCTCATCTCCACAACTGATCCTTTCCTACGTTAATCAATCTATCTTTGATTGCTGGTCCCCCCAGGCGCAGAGCTACGGCCCGCGCGCGTGCATCCTGATGCGCGTGGTGGAGACCGTGAGCGGGCCCGGCGCGCTGGCCGCGCGCGACGAGCGCGACGAGCGCGGGCACACGCAGGTACGGCAGGAGGAGGGGTTACAGGGAGGCAGGGCTCCGTACTGCAAGTGTAAACAACTGAACTAAGATAGTCTGTCTTTTGTCACCTAATTGTATTTTATAAACAGTTATAGATGGACAGTTGAAACGTTTTGAACATGTGTTTTAGTTACTATTATAACAGCAAATAATACAAATAAAAATCTCTTTTTAGCAGCGTTTTATACAGTCATAAATTTGATGTGTGAACATTTTTTTTATCAATCTCAATCTTAAAGTTATCTGTATGAAAAATTAAATGAAAAATCGTACAGTAGTTTTTGCTTGAAATACTAAAAAACATCCTCATAAACTTACGTATTTACTTATCTCGGCATCACATTAAGGCTCTAATGAGACGGACTGCATGCCATCGAACTATTCATTGTTTGCAGTTCTATTGAAGTTGAAATACGGTCTGTTTGTCTAGATTCTATTGCATTTTATAAGCGAAACTGAGTGGATGTAAGTTTGTTACCTATTCACAGGCCTCTGAAACGACTCAAATTTATATTATTAGTATATTTAAAATTTCTATATTATCATTAACCCATCCCACAGGTCCAAACCCCAGTAAAGCCAGTCGAACAGCAAGCCGCAATCCCAACGCCGGTGGTATCAACGCTGGCGCCCGTCACCAACATCCAACAGTCGCACTTGCAGCAGCGGACAGTGCAGGTGAATGATAAGGGGCCGATCGTAAGCATTCACTTCTCGTATATACTGTGTTGTCGTAGTTAGTGCGGGGGTGTTTTGTTTGTGTCGGGTCTTGGTAGGGGGGTGATTTGTGTGTGTTATTAATTGTATCGCGTTGCCATTTAAACGTTGCTTGCGGTTTAAGTTTAGTTAAGAAAAGTCTGAAGTATTTATCAAATGCTGGGGGAATGAGGATTCCCCTGCACTAAGTGGAGAAATTGGGGGGGGGGGAAGAACTTAGTCACTTAAATCTGTATAGAAATACCAAAATTTTATTTTGATGACTTGTATCCGTAATTGGAAAACGGGTGTTACAATGATATGCATGATGATATAGCAGATATAGCAGCAATCTAAATAATTATAATTTTGAAAATCACAAACAAAACACCCTAAAATAACATTAACATTATTAAAAACTTAACTTCAAACTAATAATTACTAATAACATTATACATTTCAAACTAACAACGCATGATTTACTAATCATATAACCTAATTAACAATTAACCTATAAACTTAAACAAATTCATAGCAAAATAAATAATCTTGCAGGAAAACGAGCACTTCGCTCAAGCATGGCTTCGGTCTGCGTACGAAGTGTTGCCGGCGAACGACAACAGCGCTTGTGACGCCAACGAAGTGTATAGACAGTATGTTGCTTGCTGTACCAAGTTGGCGAGGAAGGGAGTCATAGGACCCACTCACTTCCCGAGATTAGTCAGGTGTGTTGTCGGTTTTTATTGTACTGTAAATATAGTCTATTTGTTTAGGTACTTAAAGAAGAAAACCTATCTTTGTGTGCCTTTGACTGTTTGTTACAAAGAGCCTGTTGTCTGCCTAACTGTACTTATGTATATGTTATGTCTTTGTTGACCGGACTGTATCTCAAGAATCGTGATCGCCAGTAAGATAATTAGTTGATTTTTTTACAATGATGTATTTGTACAGGCTCTCTAAACAGATATATTTTTGGCTTTTTTATCAATAATTATATGGATCCCTTTTTGTGCTAGTCCGACACGCATTTCGCCGGTTTTTAAATTATTCCTGTGATATAATATGGTCTTTCTACTTGGTGACGGGTTACGATAATTAGAGCACTAACACTAGCACTAATTAACTTATTAATAGCAAATCCGGACCGTTCTGATGTGGCAGCAAGACATCGCTACATGTACAATATAGTGCGCTATCTCGCTTCTATAATATCAACAGACTTCCTTGAAGCAATCATATTGCAGGGACTAAAATCTTAAACCTATAATTTTCCTTTCATTCAAAAACCAACCCTACGTCATACAAAATAAGGTTCGTTAACTATAATATCGCATTTAGGACCGTGTTTGGAGGTACTGTGGGTCCCAACACAGTGACGCTGTCTACGGGCGAGACTCAGCAGGTGTACATCGGCATCAGATCGAGGAACATACAGAATAGAACTAACCCACCAGCAGGTATGATGTCCAGTAGTAACTAAGCATTTTGTAATAATAATAGACTATATACGTCGTTATGCTGGGTATAGGCCTCTTTCCGGATAGAGAAGGTTGAGTATTGATCACCACGCTAGATTACTGCGAGTTGGCCATTTCAGATACAAATATTTAGAATGTAGGTTTCCTCACGATGCTTTCATCTCCGTTTTTAATGGTGTCTTAGAGAAATTAAGAAGTGCATAGAACCGCAAGGTTTTGACGAACATATCACATGCACAATAATATCAAAACTACGTTACGCTGGTATCGAACTCGCGTCACGTGTTGCACAGGTTCGCATGGTGACCTATGCTCCTTGTCTGTCTTTGTATTAAATATTGTACTCGCATAAGGTTCATAAAAATATGATTTTATGGTACTATTGAGCTGACCTGATGACGGAGCTAGATGGTGATCATAAATTGTGCAAGAAAATTCGAAGTGACCCTTGAGATCCTTGTGTCTAAAACAATAATAATAAAATACTTATTATTTATTTAGGTCCATCATCACCAATACTGAAGGCGCAGCTGACGAATAAGGCGGCAGCTGAAGCGAAGCCCGTGGTATCACAAACACAAGTACAGGTATTTTTACATTTGATTACCACAGCTACTAATTGTAATTGACTACTACAGTATTAATAGTTTATTCGAATGTAAATGTAAACTACCTACCCAAAAACAGAACACATTAATAAACCTTAATGTCATATGGTTTAAAAACATTTCACTGAATGTATACCGAAATATTAGCGTTACAATACCATGTTTAGTTATCAACATTTATACTACTTTTTAAAAACGTCTGCGTATTCTACCTGTTAAATATAGGCCTCCCATTTCTTGTGCCTAAAGTGAATTTCATCAATTAAAAAAATACATCATCAACAAAATATCGCCAAAAACATTCAAGATCCACCTTTCCTAAGTCACACGCTATAATATTACTCCAAAACTTTGCCTTTAGCAGCCTCTGCATCAACTGCCCACATATTACAATATTTACATTGTTATAAAATTGATTCAGCCACAGCCGCAGCCCACAGCCTCCCACCCACATCTCTCTCAAGCTCTGGAGTCGAGTCCTTCAAACACGACGCTTATTAAGCACCTTTTAGCGCATAAAGTAAGCCCCGCGTTACAGCAACCGCAAGTAAGTGTACTAACACAACTAACTGCGCTGTAGTCGTTTTTAGGATGTTTTTTTAGATATTATACCATATAGATTATATAATAGGGATGATGACAATTTTTTTTGCAGTGTCAGTCTTGTAGTTTTTTTTGTAAAATAATGGATACGTATTTTTTAATTTGTCCCGCAAACATAAATTGACCAAATTACAGTGAATGAAACTTACGCGTGACGTCACGATTGAGTATAAATTTTACCATATCGTTACGTCACAGGCCCCCTCTCCTAGACTTTAAAGCAGTTAATCTATGTCAATTCTAGTTTTCTGAAAAAGGAAAAAATACTTCTCTCATACTTTTCAATTATCTAACTGAGGGACTAATGAGATTTTTTCTTTATATACCATCATCAGTCATCATCCCTATGGTACTATATTTATTAAAGCTTTTTTTTGTATTTTCACGAATTATTTCTCACCATATTTTGGCACTGAGTTTTAAGATGAACGCATACGTATTAGAGACAATCGAAATTAAGTTCATAAATGCTTTATGTGTAATCTCATGAAACATCGTAGTTAGGCGATAAGATTGTTATAGTTTTTGAGTTGAGTTTTTTTGAAGGTGTAGCTTTTTAGTCAACACATTATTGAATTAGTTACTTTGCAATTTTAGTCTTTGTTAAGTTAGGGTTTTTTTATACGACATCTCGTATCGTTTTTTTGGTTTAAGTTAATTATTTAGGACTGCTGATTTAGTATATTATAATAAACAAATGATTTATAACAGGAGGCCACGCACAGATTTTTTAAATATCTACAATCTTCCATGTTTCTTTAAATTTTATAGCGACTTAATTTTCACTCAATCTCTGTGACTCAAAACTAGACTAAGCAGGTATCGTCACACCAAGGTATAGAATACGACTTTACAGTAAAAACAATTAACAATGGATGTCGTTTGAGAAAAATACAACGTAACAACGATTTGGTAGTTTATAAATAAACTATTAAATCAAGCATGAACAAAAGTATTTTGAAACTAAAAGCTTGGTCAGTTTGCTGACGTATTAAGATTTCAGAGGGCCTAGACAATGTTCCATCGTATTATAATAGAAAATGTCAAATGTATGAGAATGACATTTTGACAAGTGACGTGACTTTGACTTGTCAGTTCAATACATTTTATTGGAGAAATGTGACTTGTCTACAGGCCTAGGTCAGTCTGTGCTATATACACAAATTAAACATAAATATTTTATGTATATGGCAACATTTTTTTTTATTTTTTTGTAATAGCAACATTGAAGTAGTGGCAGTTTAGTAAGGCATGCCAAGTATACTAGTTTATTAACTAACTTAATACAATAATTGGTTTGAAATGGCATGAGTATTAGAATAGCTTTTTTGTGAGCATGGATATCATTATTATGTAGATGTTTTTTAAATATGAGAACAATACTTTTTAGATGATTTTTTTCTATACTAAGTAATATTCTATTTAAGATTTGTTATTGATTGTAAAATCCGAAGAATATCCATTCTTATTTAATATTCCTATCATGGATTTTTTGCCGGTTCTTCTCTACATAAATGTCATTATGGGACCGCGCAACTAGAGTCATTTATTTAATTTAACGTTTCGATAGTGCCTGAAAATGGCTCATTGTAAATACAAAATCTTTAATTCTGATTATAACTACCAAAAATATAGTAAAATACTGAAAAAAACATAAAAAATATGTTATCTTATTTTTATCATAATCAATAACTTTTATATGCAGTATAATCCATTATATAATAATATATAGGTGGCGCAAAGACAACAGAGTCAGCAGAGAGCGCCGGCGACACCCACAAGTGTCGTGGTTCAGAATACTCAGGTAATACAAACAGTAAGTCAACATCTTTTGCAATGTAATTTGTACTTTATGTTGTTAGTTATACAGTGCAGTTCACCTTTTCGCAACGACTAATTATGAGGTATTCTTTTTTCTTTTGTCTCGCAATCGCGAATTGAACCAAGTGAATGGAACTTACGTGTCACGTTACTTTTACGTATATTACGTTAATTTTTCTTACCCGTTATGTAACAAACTTCCCCTAAACTTGGAATTTATTTTTTTCCCCCACTTCGTGTCATCCCACTCAGGCACACCCATTTCTAATCCTGATATCTTGTTTGTTGTTAAACATTGCTGGCAAAAAATATATCACTGTTGAAAGCAAAGCAACGCAGCTTCGTAATGTATTGCGACTAGAACAATATAATATGTATTTAGCATCCTGAAATAATATGTCTTGTGTCAAATGAAAAACATAAGAGTATTGATATATTTTAAACTACGCAGGTAATGGATGTGGATCCCGAAGCTTTGATCAAATGTACAACGATAACTCCCGGTGGTGTTGCCAGTAGCACGCCTACAGAAAAGGTAGGTTATAGCAACACTTAATATTTAGTTTCAAAGTAAACTAAATATTTTTAATTTTTTTCAAGACATAGTTTATGAAAATTATATGAAATTAATTCGATTATTACTTTCAGGTTTTAATCAATCCTCAAGAGGAAGTTGGTGAGTGAATAATTAATTATTATAGTTTATAAATTTCTGATCTTTTTGAGAAACTTTTTAAATATTTTTTATTTTATTTTAGTACCAAAGGAAGAGCCTGTACAAATACAGATTGATGAACAACAACAACTTACTATTGTGAGTGTACTTTAAAGACCAAAATCAATTTGCAAACTATATTAAATACAATTAATAAAGAAATCAAATAACGTGCCTTAAAAAAATATATAACTTTTACAGAAATCTGCTCAAAACAAAATGCTAGCAGATCTACTGAAGAAAAATTCCAACCCTCCACTGCAAGTCGTTCAAATGGGCCCACAAATCAACGCCCCGACCATACAAATAACAGAAACCGGTCAAATCGTCCAAGTCAAGTCAGAATCGACCCCCGTCATACAGTTCAATGCCGACGCAGGAATAGTTACACAAGGAAACCAATACTTCCAAATAAAGAACGAACAGGGACAATTAATCCAAATTAAAAATGAGCAAGGTCAAATCATTCAGTTGAAGAGCGATCAATTGCAAGCGCCTATCCTGCAGTACAAGAATGAACAAGGTCAATTAGTGCAGGTCAAGACTGAAGGTCAGTTGCAGTTGAAAAATGAAAAGGAAGTAGCTGAGAATGTGGTTACTGATCATTCATATACGGAACCGCCAGCTAAGAAAATTAAGGTTGAGGAAAAGGTGAGGATATATTAACTTACTTCTATTTATTTAATCTAGCTTATTGGGACAGTGAAAGACCAGTGGAAGACCGCAGGGCTCACCAAGTTAGGGGTCTCGAGATTCCAAAGCATGAATTTTCCGTTGTGTGTGCGTTTTTAAAGTAAATATTACTGCTTCCTTATCGAAGAGCGATCAAGGGCATGACGTGCTTGGCCTTAGATCGTCGAATTGAAGTCCCATCGGGCTATGAGATTGAGGAAACAGAGTGCATCTGTGCTTGGTCACACACCTGTACACTATAATACATTATGCCCTATGCTGTGGGTTGGTGTCTGGTGACGCACAAGATGCAGCATTATTTGCTTAACGTTCAGACCAAACTGAAACTGTGATTGCGGAAGAGTGGAAGGTGATCTTACCTAAATGCTTGACGAATTCTGACTGTATTTATGTTTTATATTTCATTCATATTAGGGACAGAATTTACATGAGTATATTTTTCTCTATTAGTGGTTCTACCAGTGCTAACAGTAAATATATATGACAGAATTATAATTACAATCTTTGGCAAAATCACGTTCTCAATAATTCTCAAGACACTTATTCTATTATATTTCGTTTCCCTAGCCCGCACCGCCTCAGGAGAGCGTGTCGAAGACCGCGGCGAACCTGTACGCAGCGCTCGCGGCTTCCGCATTGGAAGATGAGGAAGATTTGGTAAATGTACTAACTTTTTTGCTAATTATTTACTTGTATTTCTATTAATTGTGGCTCGTTTCATATACTCGACGACCATACAACCCCTATATACGCCTAATATTCAGACTAATACTTAAAAACAAAAGGTGTCCGGTACCACATGGTTCAGCGGCCAAGTGCAGCCATTTAAATAAAATGCACTGCAAATTAAACCTTATCTTAGTCACATAAAGAACAAACTTCATTTCATTCATTCATTCTTCCATTCTGTTACCTAGATAATATTGCTAGGTCGTATTTGGATCCAGTGATGTTGAAGAGAATGAAGAATGTTCGAATGACGATGAAGAAAATTAAAACAATTCTGTGATCTAGCTGAGGTGGGATAAAGTTGCATTTGTTTGGACCCTTACAAGTTCAATGTTAATGCAAAAATGTTTACGGCTCACGGTTATTGGTCGGAACGAATTGAAATAGTTGAGAAGGTACCGGATAACGGGCGACCCGGTATAAGATTTTTTAAGTCTGATACATTGGCAGACGTCGGACGCTGGATATGAGGTGTATATGGGTTGTGTGGTGTAACACAATATAGTGCTAAAAAGTATATTAAATATAGTCTCTGCTCGTCTTAAATACTTTCACGTTCCAGCACTTTATAAATCGTGACGTATTTGAATTAACAGACCTAAGTAAAAAAAAAACCACAAAATATTTGTCAAAAAAATGTATAAGGCAGATTTCCAAAAAATATTGGGTAATATAATACTATGTATTTTTTCTTCTATCTCTGAATCAGAAAATGAAGTGTAAATACAGTGAAATAAGATCACGAAATGTTTTTAGGATTCTTATCTGACGGAATTGCCAAATTTTTAGTCAAATACCCTATTAAGCGAAGTAACCTCTTCATTCCATGTCTAACCATACCGGCGTACATTAGCGTCCCCACGGATTGCTGTTGGGTGCACTACGAGCTAAGGTCTTGGTACTAACATTTTTATAACAGCTGTACTCAAGTACGATACTTAGATAAGCGTTCTAATGTAACAGAAGTTAGCATATAGAACATCAGATAAGGGAAGGTTTTGATGTGCTTCGTACTTGTATAGGGCTGTTTAAAAGATTTATGTATTTTTGTATGCCGCTACATATTTTTGTTTTTGAAAGTATTACCGCTTTATTACTTAAAAGTATTGATGTATGATTAGCTAATATAATATAATTATAATATTTCACAACTTTCACACAACGCCATCTAGTCTGCGGTATTTATTTGTATATATTTATAAATACTATAGATAAATTGTATCACTAGAGTAAGACCAAAAAAATGATATCCTGGGTGGATTATAGATGTCCAACAGGCCAGTCACACCATGCCATATTTTACATAATTCAAATTATCGTACGTTTATTTTGCTCTATTCTTCAGAGTTAAAAGCGTCACAGGTTTTCATTTTAGTTATAAGTTCACTTTAGGTAGCAGAGGAAAGTCCCCATTGAACATATCTGTATTACTGACATTAATTGAATGCTCTAGATGCCGCCAAAGCAAGAATCAGTGGATATGATACAGCCATCTGTATTGATGACCGCTGGCAGCGATAATCCATCAGTTATCATACAAGAACCCATTCTGCAGGTAAGATTATCACTTCATACTTTGTACATACACGAATATTAGCATCAGAGGATGAAATAATAGTATACTCATGACCGATTTTGATGATTAAGTATCGCAACTTTGTGTGTATAAGTCTCTGTGACAAATAAATATTTGTTCTTTCTTTCAAGCCACTAGCCACCTGCACAAGACATAATATTATAGAACACAAGCGTGTGCCCAAACACACACTTTGTTTTCTTACTGTCGTTCCAGCATTAAGCTAGAAGTCAAATGGTGTAGATCTAAGGTTCGTCGGTCACCCGTGGCCGATGCGAATAAAAAAAAACGATCGATCCTAAACTACAAAGCATGTGGATTTATTCACTTAAATACTCAACCTGAATAATTTCATAAATCATCCCCCTACTTCGAACGCGGTCGTGTAAAAACAAGACTTTCTGTTCGTTCATGACTTGTTTTTGTTATAAGGTACAGCAGCCCACCATGTCCGTTCAACAGCCCACAATGCAAGTTCAGCAACCGACGCTTCAGGTTCAGCAACCGACATTGCAAGTACAAACACCAACATTACAGGTACAAAAATAGATTTAAAAAATCGAAACATCCACGTTTTTAAATGTCACTCTATTTAAATTTTATCAAAATCGGTCCAGCCCTTTTTATAGTTGTGAATTTCATTGTCATCGGTTTTGAAGCTACCCTGAAAATTTCAGCCTGCTAGCTTATCGGGAAGTGCCTCTAAATTGTGTTGCACAAATCCAACCGGAACGACAAGCAAACAATCATACAAGCAAGTGAGTGTATAAAAAAACGTGGGAATATAAGTTACTTATTAATTATTTTGATGTCAAATTATTAATCGACTATGACCTTCTATTATTATATGGTTGGTAAAGCGACACAGTTATGTTGCATTGTTGTTTGAATGGCCTGCTGGTCTATAGTAAGGCCAACGAGACGAGATAATGTAAACAAACTTTCAGGGGTGCATGACATTTTTATTCGAATAAACTATTATAAAGTTCGAATTTTGACAAATATTAAGGAATAAACATGTTTACAACATGGCGGACCAAATGTTGACAACTGCCGTACTGACTGCTTTCTTCGAAACACATAACTCACGCCATATATGCGCGTACGAGTGATAAGGACAGGGATAATAATCCCTCGCTATCACAATGTAACTCAGTAACGGTCCGCTTGTTTACGTTTTTTATCTTGTCTCGTTGGCCTTAGTATAGTGGTTAGTGATGGCTAACCACTACACCAGCTGATACAGCGGAGGTCGGGTTCGATTTCCACCGAGGACAAATGTTTGTGTGATGAGCATGATCATTTGTTCTGTGTCAGGGTGTAATTTATTTATAAATATGTATTTAGAATTATACAAGTATGTTTATCAGTTGTCTAGTACTTATAATACAAGCTTTGCTTAGTTCAACTAGATGGCGTTGTGTGAAAGTTGTGGAATATTATTATTATTTTTGTTAACCATTTTTTAGTATCATACCGTGGACCCTACCTATAATGATAACTTGACAACTGCTGATAAAGTTTCAAATAAAACTTTTAATAAATATTTGCAGGTTCAACAACAGGCCTTACAAATGCAGCAACCAATGTTGCAAGTACAACCCATGGATGTACAAAACATAATCGCATCACAATCTGGGCAACTCATTCTTCAAGGTATGTTAATAAATGTCATTTTTTGCTCTGATAGAGAAGTCTGGAAGTAAAATAGGGAGGCCTTTGCCAAGCAATGGGATCTCACAAAGGCTCCATAAAATAATTGACTTGTAAACAGTTACATTTGTAATGCTGACGAATTAAAGCTTAATCAGCTCACAAGTTGTGTGCTACATTGAAAATATGTATGTATTTATGAATATTTTGTTTACAGAAAAGACAATATCGACTCAACCCACACAGTACATGCAACAGCCAATGC
Source organism: Trichoplusia ni (assembly GCF_003590095.1). Taxonomy (NCBI): domain Eukaryota; kingdom Metazoa; phylum Arthropoda; class Insecta; order Lepidoptera; family Noctuidae; genus Trichoplusia; species Trichoplusia ni. The sequence goes on from NC_039490.1 coordinate 3,918,099, forward strand.
AAATCATAGCAACACCAAGCAATTCTCAAGGTAATGTCTTGTTTTACAAACTTTTATTTAGTAACACCAATCTCTTTGTCTCCAATCATATCTTGCAAGTTTAGTTTGAACCACTTCTCGGTTTCTGTTTGATCTGAAAATTTTGTAGATGTATATGTATTTTGCGTGACAATGCAAGGTTTGTGGATAAAGCTTCACAATAAAAAACTCAACTTTATCGAGTTTTTCACTCCTATATTATCTCATGACAAGTATTTTGATACATTTCCAAAAATCAGGTCTAGACAAAACTTGTTAAAAATGAGAAGTTGAAAGTAATAATTTAATCTTATTATTTTGTCTTTAGGTGGAATAAGCTACATCGCTCAGAATATACCGGGTAACATGATGCAGAAAACTATTATTATAGTCCAAGGTCCGACCGGTGGTGGGCCTCTCACTCTGACGGTAAGCTCTTTGACTATTTATGATCTCTTTATTTAAAAATATGATTGACGAGTTGTAGTATAAGGATGATACATCGATATGGAGATATTGACATGGAGATATATTGGCCAATGAGTTGCCAATGTTGGCTGGAGAGGGGAGGGGGTTTTATGCAATCCTATTGGATAATATCTATGGGCCATGTTGCCTGAAAATACAATGAATTGAATTGAACTAAATTGAATTAATAGGTCTCCTTTCGGCTGCTCCATACTCTCGCTTGAACAGCTATATGTATTGAGGTTTTTGTAATGACACGAATAATATTTATTTACAATGATTTGTACTCAACTCGTATAAAACATACGTGTCAATATACACACCATTTTTCTCTGCATTTCTGCAAATGGGGATTGCCCCTTAAAAATGATGCAAATATGAGTAATGTAATGAATATAAAAAATAAGTGTTATGACAAAAAGGTGAACAACCCAGGCGGTCTGGATGAGGCGACGCTAAACAGCCTTATTACGCAGGCAACAGAGGCGATTACCCAACAGCAAATTATACAGGTTAAAATCAAATCAAGTAGCTAACACCGTTCATCTATATCTAACTCCATACAGTTGGTCATTGTGTCCAAATATTTTATTGTGCAATTTCCTGTCAATTGACTATGAAAATGGCGGCCAGATTCTTTAAACAATTGATGTGCGGGGAGTTTATGAAAAGAACATAAATACCTATATTGACACTTAAGTTTATTAATAAAGAAAAATATAATATATATAATAATACATAATCTTCAGAAACAGTTTCTGCAGAATGTATACTCTTTAGCTCATAACTTATATAATTTTATTCGTATTCTCACAGGAAAAAGACCGAAAGAATATAACCTGAATGCTAAGTTTTTTTTGCTAACAACCGCTGTATGGAGTAGATAGTAACTCTGTTCTAATATCCTTCGCTTGAATTCAGACTAATAGTTTTCATTCAGATAAAAGCTAAAACTTTCGTTTCTTATTTCACTAAAAGTACAATTTGTTTCACGCTTCTTGTGTCTAACATTCTCGAGGTGCAGTGGGTTTATTCTTGTTTGTAAATGGATCTCGATATGAGTAAAATACTATTTATTATTGTTTGTAATATTTGTTAAAAATTTCTTTAAGTTACCTTAACCGATAACAGAACAGTACATATTCAAATTCAATGAGCTACCTTTGTGCTGTAGTTAACAAAATAGACTTATCACTTATAGTTGAAACATACAATAAATTAATTCGTACAAGTCACTGAAGAATACTGGTACATTTTGAGTTTGAGGGACTAAATCAACGTTGCTTCTGAGTTTGTATTCGAAAAGTAAAAAATATAATGTTATCGTTGGTGAAGATGATTTATTATTGAATGATACGGAAAGGATTTACGGATGTTACAAGTAAACAGGTACATATAAACTGACCGGCAAACTTCGTATCGCTTAGTCGATGATACCAAAACTGGAAAAAGTATGAAAATAATATTCATACGTGGCGCTACAATAGTGGCATTATTAAGCGCCACGCCGTGTAGGTAAAACGACTTTAGTTCAATGAAAATCAATCCTAGTTCAAGATTTTACGAAACGACAATTCATATCTAGATCCTGGTCATTTAATATAAGGTTATCCATCGCACGTTATTTCATTATTTTGCGTGTTACTACGTGTATCATATCGTCCTCCATCCGCTACTAACTTTTGGGTTATCATGCTAAATGCTAAGATATTCATCATATTCACCTGAACAACTATAGTTCAGTATTGTAAAAGGATTTATCGTCGTGTGTCGTTCTCGTAAGTATTATTATTTTTCATGAGTGCAGCCGATTTTAGCTTGCCACATGAAAGGTATAATTGAAATTTTGATCTTGGAAAGTCATATATTCTCAAGAATATTATCATATTGTGCATGAATTTTCGAGAGCGCTTGATAATTGATTAACTATTGGTATTACCAAAGAAAATACCAAAAAAGTGTTGCTAAAATTTCTCCGAAACCGATAGAATTCGATCAAAGAAAACATTTCTTGAAAGAACTATCAAGAATTGTAATACCTTTATTAAGTGCTCGATATATTATAACGTGATTCACGTCTCTACGAGATGAAAAGTCAAAGAGCTAACGACAAAATAGTTACGTTTCAAGTTACGCCAAATAAAATGGAACTCTACGTCTTCATATATAAAGTTGGTTATCGCAGAACACGGGTGTGATACAGTCGACACAGAGGGTGTTGAGTCAGCCTGCGCTAGTGAGCACGTCTCAAGCTATCACGATGGTGAAGAATGCCCTCGCTCAGGTTCCTTGCACAAAATATGTTATAGCTTTTATATGGCTTCGTAGACTGGGCCTACTATTGTACAGTTGATAAAATTGAATTATGACCCGCTTTGACGATAAATCGATGATACCGCTAAAGAGCAATGATTTCACTCCTAGCTGCCTAAAAATTAAGCATGCATGAATACGGGTCGCGAAACTCAGTAATCTATAGCATATTGAACTTTATTTAGATTTTAGATGGAGCAAGAATGATCATATTTCAAATGAAAACTTTTTACAAGTAACTAAAACAGTTAAAAAATCACATTGATTTTTTCAAAATTGTATTGCTATCTCTAGCCATTCTAAAATCTCTAAGAACTTAAAGAAGTCACTTCAAAATTATGTCATATCGTTTCGATAAGAATTTCCGTGTATGTTCTTGCATAGATGACCACAGATAATTTCTACTTATTTATGCAATGTAAGTTTTCACCTATATGTATCTTGAATGTTTTTACTTAATACACTTATGAAGTTATGAGGCATATTTCATAAGTCGTAAGTCATATACACTTGTGGGTCATAATTCTATTTTGTCAATTGTACCACCGTTGACGCCGATTAAATCGTTCAAATATAAAGAAATGAATGATTGTATCTAAGTCTATGTTATGTGACTTCGACGTATCATTTAAATATATTGACCGTTTTCATCAGCGTTAGCGCACGTAGATACGCCTTTTGTCTAGACGGGCTGTCGTTAGTAGGTTGTAAATGTCGCTGTGCACGATCATTTTGAATATGAGTAATTTATTATCTCAATCCTGACATAGAAATGTATACCTTATGTAATTGTAATAAGGTTTCTATTTCAAGGAACTGAATAGTAGACTTGTTATATTCAGCTGCAAGGCATGATGTATTGTGATGTAATTTGAACTTTATTTGTACGATTTAAGATTTGTTTTTGTAAGTTTATAGCGTTATAAGCGTCAACAATGCAAGTACTTGATTTATATTATTTTATTGGTGTCAGAAAATGCAGTGTCGCCTTTTTATCTTTTATTTAATTATCCTTTGAAATATGCGCAGCTTTAAAATCTTTTTTTACTCTATCTAGTACTTTCTGTTAGTTTTCTTTTCACGTTATAGTATGAATATAATGAAGGTTTTCAGGCATGTTCTGCTTTACATTTCTATTTTATTTATGGTTTTTCTTTATATAATGAAGACGTTAGCTTAAGTACCAGTAGTATATAAGTATGCATTGTATATGTGTCTTAGTTATTTGTGTTTACTTTATTTTTTATTTCATACTAATCAATAATTAACTTCACAGAATGCCCCCCAAATTACTCCCAGTCAGCAACCAATTATAACCAACCAGCCGCAACCGCATAAAGCTCAGTTGGTCAACACGCAACAGACGCAGCAAATAGTCGTCACTCAGAAGCAACCGCCCGCGCTTATCAGTACATCCAATAGCAACCAAATTGTTAGCGGCAACCCGCAGCTGATTCAAGGTAATGTTGTTTAATTTCGGTAATTAGATATGTAAGGGACGACTTTTCTTGATTTTGTGTTGGTCCATAAGTTTTTGAAATTTAGCCAAGCCTGCAATTAACTTTCTTGAGATGACTTAATTAAAAGGCGAGTTTAAACCATGTAACCATTAAATTTTAGGAAGTTTATCTTAAAAAAAAGGGTTGTTAAAGCTATATAGACTGACACTTTTAAAAGCCTTTAGTTGAACCCAAAGATTGAGATAAACTGGTATTGTTCAATCGAAATAAATAGACTCGCAATTTCAGGCAACCAACAACTCCTCCAAGGCAACCAGCAAATAATTGCCGTGTCCAGCAACCAGTCGATTATAATGAACGCACCTATGAAAGGCAGCGTGCATCGTGTGGTCCAGCAACCACAGCGGAGTCCCGTAGTAACCAGTGTTCAGAGCAACCAGGTTTCCGTGGTCAGTGAGGCGAAGACTAGCGTTATACAGACTACTGCGGTAAGGATATTTTTGGGAAAACAGAAATACTATTTTAGAAGTTTTCTAAATTTAGAGAAAACAGTAAATGTTGGCTTTGATGTATTTGTAGACCAGTGTCTGGATGTTTCTGTTTTTTTTTTTGATATTTCGAACTTCGTTTGACCTCATAAAATATATCTTTCTTTCCAAGAATTTAATAGTGCCCAGGTCTTGCGAAAGGAATTGAATAAATTGATATATTTTGGGTTTGTGTTATTAAATTAATTAAGTATAGGTTTTTTTAAGACAGGAGTAAAGTATCACTACTTTTAAAATAGCAGTTCAGACCATCTTTTGTCAAAAAATATCTAATAATGATAGTGAAAACTAGTCCAAACAAATTTTTAGTCTAATACTATTTTTAACATTCGGCAGTCGCAAAAGGCCCCGCAGCAACCAGTGATGCGACAAGTCATCACCCGACAACCAGTCATGGTGGGCAACACTAAGATCGGTGACAAAGAGCTCGTGGTCAACCAGCCTGTGCCAGAGGTAACGTGTTAAGTTGTCCTTAAAGTAATGAAAAAAATACAGAAATCCATACTAATGTTATACATATGAAAGGGTCACTGTCTGTCTGTGACACTTTCACGCCAAAACTACTGACCCCTTTTTGTAATAAAACTCGGATAGTCTTAAAGACAGAAAACGAATAAAGTCAAGTTAATAAATGCCTTTACGATCAATAAGAACCTGACATAATAATTTATCTGACATAATATTAAACTCGGTCCCCCTATACGAAATTATTCGAAACTCAATCGTTTAAAGAAACCTTACTACCGGTTACTACTACATACTATTTACGATTTACGTACCAACTCACCCATTACAAACCTAAATCTTATTTTCTATATGAAAACTCATTTGTTCAGAAACCTCCCACGCCAAAGCCAGCTGCGACTCCACCGCCGACGCCGGCGCCGCAACCAGTGCAACCAACACCCGTACAGGACGAAACTCCATGGATCTGCCATTGGAGGGGATGTGGGAAGTACGTAACTTTCACCTATGTTTGAAAACAGAAATGTGTATTTCCTTTTTTTCCCATTGTAATGTTGTGTTAGTTTAAGTTTTTAGAGGTACCTACTTTTGCCGGGGGTTTGTGACAAGTAAATAATAGGCAATTGTAATTTTTGTTGCGACCTCTGACTTACTGACTACGTGATTTTTCATTTTTACTTTTAAATTTCGAGCACATTGCTCACAATCGTACCGACAGCGGCCACAGCTCTAACGATTTGGCAAAGAAGTCCTAAATAAATTAAATATTAATGTTTGTGTATTTAATAATGATTTTCACGATTTCACGCTTCTTTATCGGGATCTGCTACTACTTACTGTATTGTAACGCTCGACAGTCGAATGATCCTGACGGCTTACTGACTGAATAATTCTTCGTCACGGCTTACATTATTAACTACATAATATTTCCTCCCGTAGTTATCACAATAAGCATATTTTCATAATCACGATATCCCCAGAACATTCACATGCGCGTCGGAGGTGTTCTCGCACGCGGCCCGCGCGCACTGCCCGGGCGCGGCGGGCGGCGAGGCGCCCTGCATGTGGCTGGACTGCGACCGGGTGCCGCGGAAGACCTTCGCGCTACTCAACCATCTCACAGACAAACATTGCACCGTACATGTATGAATACTTTGTATACTTACTTACTCCGTTGACTCAACCGTTTAGATATTAATAACAATGTTAAACAATTACAATGCTTTTGAGGTTCTGCGCTCTTTTGACATTTTGTGCTTTTGACGTTATGCTAATTCCACTTTATCCCATCCGTGGCCACTACTCGCCAGTCATCGGCATGAAACGCCCGAAGGTCCGCCTCAGCTGTATCACTCTAACGATACCCGGGTCGGCCAACAGGTCTACCTGTTGGTCATCTCAGAAACCAAGTTAAAAAACACACCATTCCTACCAAAATTCCTGCTCCCACATCCCAAAATTCTTTAAGAAAACTGTCGTATTTCAGGCTCTAAAAGCGATATACAATTCCCGACGGCACGCAGCCGCTGAAGGCTCGGACGGTAAGCCGGTAACACTAGGCTATCCACCCAACGCCGCTCTCGCCGCTCTCAATAAACACGCACAAGATATGTTCAACCCAAGAGAGCTTATGGTAAGTCATGTTTCATTAAATCCTACTTTTATAAACATTCGCGATTTTTTTTCATTATAATGTTGCGGATACATCTGGGATTAAAAAAAAGAGTTAGGCCTGGTTGTCTTTAAAATGATGTCTGTATTGAATGGAAATGGTAAACTTGACCATATTTCAGAATAACCGATTCTATATGAGAAATTTACTGTCTTTCGTCGTAATCGAGTTCTATTTCAATGGAATTGAGATTGAGTTGGTATTCTAGAACTCGACACTAGCGCTAATTCATGCAGTGGCACGAGTTGGAATTACGCTCAATCAGGAGCTAACGATGACGCTAATAGTATCGGATCTTGGTTTGGTTCGATAGTACCATTGTAGGACTGGTTCGAGAACCGAATCAACATCCAGAAACCCAGTTTCGGGAGTAATTCCTCTACATTTTAGAGACAACCGAGTTTTAATGCTGTATTTGCATTTTTATATAAATTTAATTGTGCCATTCCCCTGCCATTTAATTTGGGCTGTTGCAGTTTTATTTCATACATTTATCATTTGTCAACTTTCTACCATTACTTGAAGTTTCATTTAATTTTATCATTATTTTATGCACTTTGTATATTGAATAAAAAAATAGAAAAAAAATATGAATAGATGTCATTAAAATAATTACGTTCATGCCCGTCATTACAATCAAAAGGGATACTAACTTGGTCACCCAAAAATCAACTTAAACTCAAACAAAATAGATCCCAAGTTAGTTTACCTCGATCACTCACAACCACTAATAGTGTCACGCTGCGTGTACCGTGTGACGTCACTAACGTGTCTGTGTGTTTGTGCACGTGCAGCACAGGGCCGAACTCAGTCGCACGCCGGAACAACTGGTGAGACTTCACTAACCACAATAGTTCGCTTGTGTGTTGTGTATCGTTTTCTTTTTGTGTTATGTTGAACTAGTAGGCAATAGCTGGTTATGGCCCGTTTAGAAAAAATGGAGTTAATTTCCGAAATATATGTGTAATTGATTATAATACAAGATATATACGAAAAGCACATTTTATGATAGTTTTATCCATATCATATTTTTCCATATTATAGTCTAATGAAACAATATAAATCTGCACACAGGCTAACTGTATAGACTTTTTAAAAAACACATTTATTTTAATTTACCTTTGGAGTTCTTAGAAGAGAATATCATAGTTCTCATAAATTGGATAATTAGAAATAGGTTAAAGATAACGGCATGACACAAATATAAAGAAACGGGCCATAAGATTCACTTATATCACATTTAGTATTAGTCTATGTTTGTCTATTGGGTTTGTCTCTATTTGTGGCTAGTTTTGTTTTTTATTGCATTAGTGTGTGTGTGTGTGTGTGTGTGTTGTTAAGTTTTTAGAATTATTAGAAACATTTATTTTTAAAACGATTTATTTACGCGTAGTTATCGGGATCGTTGTGAGGGCGCTAGTCGACTCGGTCGCCATCTGCTTATTTAAGGACTCTAGGCCCAAATTCTGCTATTTACGATGGCCCATGAATGAATTCAAACTGTATACAATTTGTCACTTTTTTCAAACCTTTGGCATTTTGCCAAACCTTGGAAATTCAGTACGGAGCTGGCAATTAAAATAAATTTGAAATTATTTTGAATAGTGCCGGTTTAATTCAATTTCCTTTCAATCATCGGCCATAGTTGATAGCGGAATCCTGATACTGGTTTGTTCTAACGTTCAATACTAGGCGGTCCCTATAAATACTCTTTATGAAATATTATTGAATCTGTCTTACAAAAGTTGTTTTAATAGTATTTTGTTATGCCTACAATTGTATTGAGTGCTTGATTGTTCACATAAGTTGTCAATACAGGTTTAACTCTCAAAATACACTTATATGATTGTAGTTCGTTTGTCTGTATGCTTTGTATAAATGTATTTGTTTTTTTTTTGCACTTATTAGCTGTTATTTGTTTGTTCTAGTATATTGTTTTGTTGTTTTTCCAATAGTTGTTTTTGTGTACTGTATTTGACTTATATTTTAAAACACTGAATTATTTATTCATCGTCTCAAACTTAATTTAATACTTTATTTTTTTCCTTAAATCATTATTAAGACCCCTTTAACTTTCTGTGTTTTTGTGATTGTCCCTGTCAATGTTTCCAACTATTCATGCATGAATTATAAGCCCTGCTGTGCTTTGACGCTAATAGAATCACACCAACATATTCATGAGAATTATTATCCAAACATATAAACATGTGTTTTAATATTATTTGCCTTGCAGGATGAGAATGAGGGTCCAGTTACTAAAAGTATAAGGTTGACTGCAGCTCTTATATTGAGGAATATTGTTATCTACTCGAATACTGGAAGGAGGTAAGAATATCCCCCATGCAAAATAAATTAAACAACAAAAAAGAGAAATAAAGAATATAATTTACATAATACACTATACAAATAGTTTAGTGTACCGTGCTCGATGTGTCGCTGGTTCGAACCCCGCGTTGGATATCACACGTCCATTCACGAATGAGAGCAGAAATACATCATCAGTGAAAATTTAAACTGTCCACCAAACAAGTTTCACGAGATACAGCCTGGTTATAGACTGACGGAGAGGCAGCTTAGCCTCACTCAGTAATAGGGATCAGTTTTAAATCAAAAAAATTGTTTTTATATTTCTCTTTGTATGTTGTGTGTACATAAATAAATAAAAAAGTACATTTAATACAGGGTTCCGTTTTTACCCTCTGACATTAAAACAATAATTAAATAACTCTCATCTTCTCCAGACAACTCCGTTCATACGAGGCGCACCTAGCGACGATCGCGCTGAGCAGCGTCGAGGCGTCGCGAACGATCGCTCAAGTGCTATTCGATATGAACAATATTTGAGAATCACTGAACGGGCCGAAGCCCGAACCCAAGCATTCTTGGCACTGGCAGTATATTCCGCCTCTGTAAATATATGACTGAATGTTAGGTCACAATAAACTGGACAATTTTAAGTGTAGTTGTGAATATATAAGTGAAAAGTGATACAGATTTGTGCCCCGTTTAAACTTTTCCAGTAGGTAAATCGAATGCTAGCCCAGTGGTTTGACCGTTTGACTGCCAAATCGAAGGCCTTAGGTTCGAATCCATGCCTGCACTAATATTTTTTGTAATATATGAAGGAAAAAATTGGAATAAATGAGCACATTTGAAAATTTTCCATATCATACGATAATATTGCTGGAATAGTTAAAACTAAGCATAATGTGAACAATGCTATCACGTATTTTATTATTATTCAGTGTTACACACTGAACATAATATGAGATTGGATGTATTAGAGTAAGTTAAATACTTTAATTTATATTCAAATACATTTTCCATGCCAATGAAAGTTGTAAAGTCAAGACATCTACAATGCGGCAAATGTAAATTGGTACGTTGTGAAAGAGCTACAAACTATTGCCGTCTTTGTCTCATACGGCGTGCATGTATACTTTGATCTCGCTCTAATATTATTTTTATCTATATCCGAACGGGCAACTTACGTCGGCCACACATCACGATATTAAACTTTGTGTCGCAACTGGTGTCCTAGTGTATACGTTGCTATGTAGTTTCAGAAATCTTTTAATTTCTTATATATCTGATTAATCATGTAATAAATGTTTTGTAAAAAAATATAAGTTTTTTACGTGTCATTAAGCACGTATTAAGTAAAAAGGCAAGTTTACTTACTATTAAATGATGTAACGGTTTACTCACGCGTATTTATCGGGGATGCCCGACTAATTGCGGACCCAACCGGAGTCCTTAATCATAATCTGACGCGGCGGGATCGCGAGTCGAACGAAACCGTTACATCATTTAATAATGAATCAGTCTCACTATAATTATTATAAAAAAAAATATTTACTGCCTACGTACCGATCTGAAAATTTGTATTAATAAATAATTTTAATTATTATAAGGACAACATATGTGCAAAGTAGGAACTTAGTATTGGATGAAAACACCAATATGACAGCTTTATAATGTTTAAGGATTATTCTATTCAATATGTAATTTTTAAGGAAAATATAACATTTACCGTGGACTTATATACCGTAATCGACTTGTAATTATAAATATTCTTTGTAGAAGCTTATTTGATTTATACAAGATTAAATAATCGCTAATTACTGCTCGTCTAGTTAATTTATTCAGAGTTCTGTATCTTTTAGGTACCTATTACCACTGTTATGTTATAAGGCATGATACAATAGTGATACATTTATCTGTAGTACCAATATGACTCGCAATAGATTATACATTTGTACAGGGAGCTGCCAGTTTTTAGGCAAATTTTAGTAAATTACCAATACAGCATCATACATTACAATAGCCTAATAATTTTAACACAAATAGATGGTATGTAATAGTTCAATGTCTACTTAAGATTGCACGTAATTTTCCCAAGGAAAGGGACCTTTGATTGGATGATTCTAGAATGTATTAATTTGTTTCTTTTTCTCGTAATCGAACGGAGGAATTGGAAATGCGGGGTAAACAAGAGACAAACATTGTTCGTGTTATGGTTTTTTAGAATAAACAAATAGATTACGATGACTAGACTAAATTACAGTAAACCTTTCCCATTCCTATTCCATCATGTTTGTGATGAAAACCTAATTCTAATAATAATCACAGGAACACTATAAAATACAAAAGTATACCATGGTCACTTTTAAAAATATATTTCAGACCTTTTAACAAGTTTTTTGTGATTCATCATAATGTTGCAGTGTACATTGTTAGTTGTAATCATGTAATTAAAATCTAGGTTATAAGAGGTGAGCATTATCTTTTTGCTCCAAACTATTAGCATCTGATGCTTTTTGATTCTTTATTAGTATATTGCATTATGTAACATTTTAAATTACCACATCTACATAAGGGCTGATAACTGGTGACAACTGACAGTCATCCCGCCATTTAATCACTGATATTCTGAGTATTATTTGTTGTTATATTCTACAGTATATGATTTTAGCAATATGTTTGTTTATACCTGTCAGCAAGTGCAACAAAGTAAATGATTTTAGATATTTCTTTAGTTTTATTTTATGAAACGGAATCCCTATTTTCAAACCTAAGTCAGTTATTGATGTTTAAAATGGGCAACCTTATCTTCATTATTGATTAAGAATATTCTAGATATTTCTTGTTAAAATAAATACCTACCCATGGAATGTTCCAGACATTTTCTATATTGATTTCTTCAAGTCTGTAAGAACTTGGTAGGCCATGCTGCACAAAAGCTAAAAGACAAAACTGCACACATAAAAATTAAAGACAGTTAATTAAGTAAATGTTTTATTACAAATCAATTCTTTCATTAAGATGAATGAAGTTGTTGATGAAGCCTTTGCATTGTTGAGCATTGATATCTTGCAATTAGGTCCACTGTAACAGCTGGTGCCCATTTCCACACCACCCATGAGGTAGAGCACAAGGTGCGTTTTTTTTATAGTGGTGTCCCCAATAGGCATAATCCACTCAACATTGTTCCAAACTGCAGTTATGAGCTGCATAGAAATTCCAAGTACACGGTGATGATCACTTGTTCATAAGTCCTAAGAATGCCCTATTTCTAACCTACATAGTGAATGTCACAATATGCATTCCAAAAACCCAGCATATACTTACCTTGGTCTTCATTTTTTAATGAAGGTAATTAAAAATACAATTTATCGAATAAAATGGTCATAATTTCAATAGATAATGAAATTACGATTACTGGGTAATGGGAATGCATATGAAATGTGGTGAACAAAGCCAAACTGAGACGAGTCAGTTATGCTTCGTTCTATTGGCCGCTATTATACCTTTCGCCGATATCCTCAAGTAATATCGTCCATTCTCGACTCCCAGTCTTCTAAAGTTCTAACCCATCTGCACAGCAGCAACAGCGAATCTTACGTAACTGCACCCATCTTGCGATTTCGAACAACTGCGTAGTTGCACGTTTCCATAGTCTTCAAGTTCGTCCACTCCATTTTTACTTGATAACCTTGCAGAAAATAATCAACGTGTCAGTAATAAATTTTACAAAAATATTTTGCAGATTCAAGTTGTAACTTCAAAAGCTTATTTTACTTACAAATTAGTAATAAGTAACTTCGACTCGAGACAGGACAGGACACTATTATTAATTGTACCCAAATGAATGCGTCAATGCGATGAGTGAGATTGAAACCATTAAAATAATGATGACAATTGGCATTCACCAATTCAAAATGGCGTTATGTCTTATCGGCCAACCGTCACGCCTCTATAGTGTTGTAATGTTCACTTGTTTGCATTTAGAATGACAAGAAAAAGTCGAATTTCAAAATATTAAAAAAATATAAACCATGCCAGTATCCTAAAATAATTTTATGAAAGATATCAAAAATGCGAGTGATGTCCCTAGGCTCTCAGTAATGCATGAAAGCTTAAAAACTCTCCGAATTAACTACGTGACGAGAGGTACTATATTTTTTTAATTAAAGTCAAATTCATTATTTCAATTAGACCAGGATATGCCACTTTTGAACGTGAAACAATTTATATATGAACAATATTAAAAACTAGTGTCAGTCTGTCGGTCAGTCTCCTATTGAAGCTCCCATAATTATGAATGTTACTCAGAGATGAGGAGCGGTGCATGAGAAACATTAAAGGTCAGGTTAAAAATATCAAAACGGAAATTTTCAATTGTTTATTTAAACCAGAGAATTTGATATGAAGCGTTCTTTTCCACACCACCCCTGAGGTAGAACACTTGGTGCGTTTTTTTTATAGTGGTTTCCCCAGTAGGCCTAGTCCACATAAAAAGTAAAAAAATATGAAGCAGTCGCTATTAGCCTTGTACATGTAGGACTTTATGTTAATAAAGCTTAGTGTAAGGTTGCGCAACGCTAATTTGGGTTTAAATAAAACCTCCTACCTGATCCTTGGACATGTCACCATGTCCATTTTTCGTTGCGCTAGGTGTCAGCACCCCTCTGATGCGAAGCCGGACTTCTTCTCCCCGCCAAGGTAGGATATCCTGAATTTCTAGACATAAAATAAAAATGAGAATACGGTCAATCAAACTAAAAATATAGGTAAATAGTTAAAATAATCTTACAGTTTTATCATATTTCGAGTGAATATCATGTATCTTCCTCGGTGAGCAAGGCCAGTGAACTGCAGCTGCATACGCCCAATTGCAGATAAATCATTGGGCACCTGAGATCAATAGATTTACGCAGTCGTAAACCGAATCGTCGTCTAGGGTTAGTGTCGTATTAAATTATAATGTCGATCAAAAAATGATTATTATTATTCAAAATCTTAACTGCGTTTAAGAGCAATCCCATGAATCGACTTACTCTCAATGTAGAGAAATATCTTGTACTTATTGTGTTCTGTAATATCTGCTATTTAGATTTAGATTTAAACTATAATACATCTAAACCAATACTGTACTCTCTAAATAAATACATATATATATTTCTATGTAGTGTTATAAATCCATTAATCCACATATTGTTAATAATCTTATCGAAATTCAAATATCGACATCGGAACAGCACTAAAACGAGATACCAACATACCAACCTTCTATTTCTGACAAGGCTACCAACAAAATAACTAAACGCATTTAGGAAAAATTAATCGTAACCTTATAAATACTTTATAAGCTCTTATATTTCAAAAAAATGAAATAAACAATGAAATTGAAGTTGAAAAATAGTGACTATTTAAACGGTAATAATTTGTTATCTATGTCTAAATGATGTTTCTAAACATATCCATAGATGGCGCTTCCTACATCTTCTGCTAAGTTTTTAATGCGGAACATAGATGGCGCTATAATCTTTCGGTATCAGTTTCTTTAATTTTTATTATCATTATTGAACCAGTTTGTTTCATTACTAGCAGTTGCCCGCGACTTCGTCCGCGTGGTAAACAAACCCGTAGTACATAATTTTGTTCTATTGTCAATAGTATTAGCAGCGTACGCAGAAATAGGTTTTCGATTTTACACCTTTGGTTACATTATCGCAATTTTCTTACGGAACCCTAATATTATTTAAAATAAATTATAGCCTATGTTTGGGGGTATGGGGATAATATATGTCATCAACAGTGAAAGAATTTTTCGAATCGGTCCAGTAGTTTCGAAGCCTATTAGTGTCAAACAAACAATCAAATCTTGCCTCTTTATAATATTAGTATAGTGCTAAAACCATTCAAATTCATTTTATCAAAAGTTTCAAAGTTGCAATAGTTTGAATAATATTTAAAGTTTGCGTACTATGTTGAGTTATCTGAAGATAATATCTATATATTTCAACGCGATATTAATATTTGTTTTGTATTAACCCAGAGTCTTATACCCCAAAAACGTGTAATATTAATAATATAGCTACAATATATAATACTTGTCTTACTATTGGGCATAGGCCTCTTTTTGTACAGGCTCGGCTCAGCTCGGCAGGTTTGAGCATCTGACGAAAACGCTCTCTGTGGGCTAGCTTTAATGACCACCCCTAGACCAAACCCTTGAATATGGCAATATGCACGTATCGAAACACTTTTCATTTATCCATAGACATACGCGATACGAGAACATTTGACCCAATTCCGATTCGCGGGCAAGCAAACCTTTCAGTTAAAAAAATATTGACTTAACACCCACACACAGCCCACGCTTGTGGAGATCGGAGGATGTAGGTATAAAACCAGATTTGGATGCGAACGGTAATACGGTATACCTAATCTTGTTTGCAGTAAATATTAGGTTGGATTTCAATATACCTGTTGCTTTGGTCCACCCTTTATTTTTTAAAATAATTGATGTCTGTCTTGATTTCTCAGCATTGTTCTTAAACTTAGACCTTGTTTGAAGATTTAAAAAGTAATTGAAATGAAACGACTTTTACGGATTTTATCGCGGTTTAATTTTTGGCATATCATGGTCACGGGCAGTCTGCCCGTGACCATGATACCTGCAAAGGTGTCGAAACGTCGGGAACTAAAACCAAAAATTAAACCGCGATAAAATCCGTAAAAGTCGTTTCATTTCAATATTTAAAAAGTAAGTTTAAAAAGTGTGGTAGGTTATCTGTCAAATTTTATTTCAAATGCTGTGATTGGTTATTAAAATTAGGTTCTTGCTAACCAATCACAGTTTTCTTTTTAGATTTAACATCTGTTCAGAAATAGAGGTTAATGTTTTTTATGCCCCGTTTAAAAAAGAGGAGTGTTATAAGATTTCAATTAGTTTGTTTTGTATTATAGATGAATCTTGTGCGAGAGGGCACCGTTTAAAAGTTGTGGGGGGTGATTGACGATGGAAAAATGGGATATGGAGTCTAGCTGTCAAGGGAGTCGGGAGAGAACCAATTACTTCATCTCCTTTTGAATTCTGCAAATCTATGATTATTAATTTGCCACGTGGGGTATAATCGGGGGATATTAATAATATTAAATTTTAATTAATTATACTTCACGATGTTTTTTATTATTAAAAGGTGTTTTAAATTAATAAGTAATTAAAAATTGCATGTTACCTTTTTATTAATCACTTTGAACACATGTTAAAAACAGTATTTTTCAGATTCAAATGAACAGATTTAATAAGCCGGCAAAAAAATAGGTAAATAAATTCCCAAAAGGATAAAATATTAAACATTTTGTGAAAATTGCGTCTAAGCGATTTTTCGTGTTTTGTTTGTTTAAAAGCGTATCAAATGTTTTCTTTTAATTTGGCTTATATTTGTTGCTTTCAAAATGACATGCGTGACGTCAATTTGTGTTTTTTTTTTAATTTTCAGTTAACTCTTGGGTGAGTTAAATTATTGCAGTATACTTACAACGACAGCTATTTCAAGCAAAGCAAAAAAATAATGTAACTTTTTGAACTTAGATACTTAATTTTCATTGGATTATAACTCCTTTATTTGTTCTGTGGATTATAACAATTTCTTTGCTTATATCCGATATATTAAACAACTTCATAAAACGATTCAACAAAATGGAATGACATTTCACAGCACTCATTACGTCACCTATTTCTCGTCTGAAAGTGACGTAATAACATTTCTTTGTCCCTCACTATGTAGTCACGTCTACCAGAGTGGATTCCAGCCGGAATTTCTCTAGGGACACAATTCGGACTAGCGTGCAAGGCGTGACGCGTTGTGCCCATTTCAGTGACGAGTTTATGTTCCATAGATCATTCCAGACACTACGTTTGGATTAGGAAGTGAATTATTGCGGAATATCGATGTTTCTTTCCTCGTTTGAGTGATTGTATTGGTTTTGGTATCTATTCTTCTAGTCCTGAAACTAAAGTATATGTATGATTCTGTTATGAAGACTTAAAGAAATGGTCATTCGGAAAAAAAATGACACGATCTTCGGAAGGGACAAAATTTTCGAGTATTCATCAAAAAATATTATTTTCTGGTTTTTATTGCTACAATCTAACTGACGCTTAAAACATAAAAGTATGTAAGTAGAGATGCAAACGGTGAATATAAAAAAAAATGGGTCATATACCTAACATACGCAAAAGTACTTTTCTTTTAAACTTAAAAAATCTATGCCAAAATACGCGTTAAGTAATAGTTATTAAATAAATTCAACATAAGGTCCACTGCTAGACAAAGGATAATTTTCTTCCGTTTTCAATTATTAAATAAACAATTATAAAAATCCCAATGTTTCTATTCAACCCAAATCACCTATATTCACCCCGTTCTATCTATATATGAAAGTAAATTCAACCCTAGCTTACCAATTGCCAAACTGTGTCGCCTATAGTCCCCACAATATTTCACGGTTCGTTCCAAAGCCTAATGCTTCCAAATATAAACGAAGCTATCAATTGATTAGGCTGGCAACACACGGTTAATAAATTTTCATCGAAGCTTTGTACCATTTGTATCCATTTCGTTCGTAATGAATAGTGCTAGCCAGTTGGGGAACATGAAACAAAAGTGGAATGTATCTGGAACTAGGATCTGAAGACTAACTTTTAAAGTAAGTAGGTACAATGAAATTGTTTATTCTGTAAGTAGGATGTATCATGACTTTTACGTGTGTTTTTTTTGTGAACGCTGGTATCGACATTTCCTATCTGACTACCTTGAGTCGAAATACCAAAAAACTCAGAAGCCGCGGTCACTTTGAAAGTTCAAATGCGAATATAAATATGTATAATGTAGACCTAGAGGAAAGTACCACATCAATCTAAGCCAGCCTGTGCCAGCAAGTGTCTACTTGCATCGTTTAGCTCATGGTGTCCAGCTATTTTTGTGTGAGTCCCACACCTAAACCATCAACCTATAACCACTAGTAGAGACATTGCGTAGAGCGGCGTCGCGCTTTAACAAGTCAAAGAGTCTTATTTCAAGGAGGTAGTACTCCGTTTAAAGAAGGCTGTTCGTCTAGTCGCTATCGAGTTTTCTGTTGACAATTTACAATTTAATCGAATATTTAATAGTTTTCTTCCAAAAATGGAAAGAAAATTTATATGTCTAACTTTTTCTGTTATAAAGCATGTTTTCTAAATGGAACGACACTTGCCGTAATGAATTAAGCCTTGTTTCGCCGGGGTTTCACAAACATTCAAGTCACATGCACAAAGACTCCCAGAGACCGTGTTTAACAGAGTGAGTGTGACACTCGAACGTATGCGCGTAGTATATCTGTAATAGGCAAGCGCAATTTTGCACAAAAAAAGTGTCCCTTCCTATTTTAATTTCCACATTACGAAGAAGAAGCGGGCACATAAGGACTCCACGCACTAAGTATGTTGTTATCGCTTTTGACGCAAAATAAACATACCTATTACACAAAAGAGTATTGCAATAATACAGAGTACTGTATTTTCACAAACTAACGCAATTATTTCGTAGCATTCAATGTCTAACCAAATAGAAATTCAATACAGTATTGACACATCTAAACCCGTTCTATACGCGGTGATGTAACACACCGCAGAATACCATACGGGTACAAATATTTAACCCTGCACTCACGAATGCAAATTAAATATAGTGACGCTGTCGTGTCACGGTTTTTAGGGATCAGTACGAACGGGCCATCCATCCATCTGGTTCCTATATATCTCGTGGACAATGATAGCTACACGGAGGGACTCGTTATGACAAAGATGGTCAACCATCTCCGGACCAACCGCGTCAAGCGTTGCCTGTGATAGATCCACTTATGCAGTTAAAGCTTAGCCACGAGCTCAGTTAGGGTGTCTTTGTGCATGTGAGTTGTATGTTTGTAAATCCCCCGCGATACAAGGATTAAATTCCTTACTGCAGAAGTCGTTTTACAATTCTTAGCACGATTCACAAATATGTATTGTAAGGAAAAACAAAAATCAGAGTTAAGCAATGACTACTATGGTAAAAAACTTTATGAGGGTGTTTTTAATGCCAATTTGTTTACCTTAAACTTTTCTACTAAACCCTCAATGTCTCAAGCGCGACTCGCACTTGACCATATTTTCAAACAATAAAGCGCAACCCTTCGCACCAGCCAGACTCGCACTTAACCGTTTTTTTTTTCAGATGCCCCGACTCTAACAGCTTAAAATACTCGTCGGGGTCGGTATAGGTTTCAATTCCAATTTTAGAGGATTTTAACGTCCAACAGAAATGTTTTCATTGGGCTATCGGTAGCAGAAATGCGGCAGAGTAGCGATGCCAAATAAAAGACGTTAAAGCATGATGTATGGTTTACATCTAAACGTTTTAAGAAAGGAAATTGCAGATTATGTATTGTATGATCAGGATTTTTTGCCCTAAGTGATTTTGGAGCCTGTACCGTGAAATATGAACTCAAGACTGTAATCCCCGTGGGAGAGAGACAATGCTCTACACAGCACGTAGCGCCATCTCTTTCTCACAACAGCAAAAATCCCGCGCTATTTCATAATACAGGTAAACTTCTTTTTATCGAAACACTCTATTATATTCCGTCGCCAACGCAGGGAAAATGATAGATCGAAGATAATATAAAGCTTAAGTGACTTACGTAAAGAAACGCTATCGTTTCCTGTAATCGGCAAACAGGCAGACTTTATCCTGGCTGACAGGGCTATCGATAAATCCGGATCAAACCGGCGATCCGTGAAACTACGACCCTTCTCAATGTAAAACTCTGTATATACGCGTTTTTGTGTTAATACCGTGCGGTTTTTGTTGGGCTGTTTTAATTGTTGTGTCTTTTCATCAACTTTATCATAATTGGGAGAGTTTATTATCTATACTAATATATAAAGCTGAAGAGTTTGTTTGTTTGTTTGACCGCGCTAATCTCAAGAACTACTGGTCCAAATTGAAAAAATCTTTTTGTGTCGAATAGACCATTCATCGAGGACGGCTTTAGGCTATAAACCATTACGCTGCGACTAATAGGAGCGAAGATACAATGGAAAATGTGAAAAAAATATGGCAGGTATAAATCATAAATAATAATCTTCTTCCCACGGGGACGAAGTCGCGGGCAACAGCTAGTGGTTTTATAATTTTTTTCCTAATGTGTGATTGTGTGATGGCCGTTGGACTGCTCAATTAAATTTGTTGGTTGAAATACCAGCACTCGCTAATGTGTTTTCGAATGTACGAGCGCTTTCCTAAGTAATTATCACTTCCTGGAAATGGCGAAGGAAAATATCGTGAAAGAAGATGTTTGAGGTTTCTCCAAAAGAAAACAACATTGACATTGTGGAACCGCAGCTTCTTTATATAATCAGAAAATGTATGGGCTTGATGATTTTTCAAATGTCCAATTTAGCACAAAGGTGATAGAAGAGATAGATTAGCATTAAAATTTCTTGGTATTGTAAAATTCAGTTAGATTAATTCTATGCTATTTATTAGTTGCTATACTAATCGTCTAATAATCATTAGATACTACACTCACCTTATTTTTTTGACTCCCGCTCTAAGGAATTTAAATCTTTGTGTCGCGGGGGGTTTCACAAACATACAAATCACGTGAACAAAGACATGCACCTCTGACTTCTAAGGAAGAAGTTTCAAAATTCATATAGATCATTTACCAACGAGGGAAATGTACTGTAAATTACACATCAATGATATAAATGCGAAACAGTTACACTGTGATTCTATTGAAGTTTATTTGTGAAACATCTATTACCAGTTTCGAGATCCTAAAACTTTCGGTATCGTAATCAACTAAAAGCACAATGTTTCAGAGCTAGTGTAACTTGTGGAGGTAGGAAATGAGCCATGAGGGTATTTTATGGAGAAGGTATATTCATTAAGAGGATCTTTTAAATAATTCGTATCTAAAAACGGACTGTGAGACCGTCCGTCTGTCACCAGGTTTAATATCTTGATGATTCAATGATAGTTCAGTCCGGTTGCCGCCGGTATAATAACAACAATTTCTTTTTGTTTTTCTGCAGAGCTGATTTTGGATGCAAAGTTCATAAATGTAATCTGTGTATTAATCATTCTTGATCACTTCGATTAGTAAGTCGGGGGGAGGGGGTAGTGCCACACTCTTACTGATTACTTATGAACTGTCTTGCAAAGACTCCTGAATTTCTTTGGTGACTTCAAATGAATATAGTAATAAGCGTAGAGTAAGACGTCCTCAGGCACGGTGGAGTGATGGTCTGCGCAAGAGAGCTGGTAAGAGTTGGATGCGAGCAGCAGAAGATAGATTTCGATGGTGTGCAATTGGAGAGGCCTATGTCCAGCAATGGACGACTATAGGCTGATGATGATGATGGCATTAAGTAGTTTTGCTAAATTGATTGTAGGTGATTCCATAATCCTAAAACCAGAGAATTTCTTCCAACAGTCACAATGTAACTTCAAAAAGTATTCCCACAACATTTCCCAGATCAAATTTAATTTTTAACTCGGCATCATTCACAGTAGGTAGCCGTACATTTTTCGAGGCACGAACTCTCGCTGGCGGCTTTAGAAAACTGATATGGGAGATTGGGGATTTGCATGCAATACCGAGAGAAATGTACAAGCACTATGAAATTTAACTGTTCTGAAATATGGAAGGAAAATGTAGTTACAAGTAAATATGTTTGTATAGAAGTTTTATAGATGAAGTTTGAATAGGAAAATTCAGTTAAAAATTACTATGTAAGTTCTTTCCTTTTATTTTTATTGTAATGTTGTCCAGAAGATCTATCTTTCATTTTTAAACTACTCCCGTAAGTATTTTAATCCTTGTGTCGCAGGGGGTTTTACAAACTTACAAATCATATGCACAAAGTCCTCAGACTCAGAACAAGCGTTCTTGGATCACACAAATGCTTGTCCTACGCGGGGATCGAACCCGCGACACATCGTGTTCGGTGGGTTTGGTGTAGTGACCTCAACCACTCAGCTATCCGTGCAGTCGAATATACCGCCTCCATCGACCCGCTCGAGGTTCCCGTACGTTGTTTACAAATTACAGAGTACGTGAGCCGAAAATGTATATCGTTTTGCAGAAAATAGACCAAGTCTGTAGACAAGTTTCATTTCTCCGAGCTCTTACACTATTGGCTCGCTCCGAAGTAATAACTGATAAGTCGAAGTCACGTCACTTGTCGAAGACTAATGTCATTCCTATACATTTGAATTTCTTCATTCATTTGATATTATTAAGTGATGTAAGGTTCTCTAGCAACCGTCAAATGGGACTGGGAAAATATGCACATCGTGAGTAAAACCTTGTTGTATGAAAATGTTGTACCTATGCTATCTCCTAAATCAGAAACGTCAAGTTGATGCAAGAAAATACAAAATAAGAAGGCAAAGTGCGAATCGGGCTTGCAACACTGAGGACTCAATACAAATAGGCTGAAGGTCATTTTTTTTGCCACGATTTTATCTCACTTTCTTGTTTGTTTGTTTGTCGTTTGGATTTTTGCAGCTCAATTTTGAGGCACTTACCTACATAGCTTCAAACCCGATGACACTGCAATTTACTACCTACTGTAAAAACCGATTTGATAAAATCTGAATGGAGTGACATTTAAAAACGTGGGTATTTAGAAATTTTAAATCTATTTATTTTATTATTTGCACGTGAGGTACAGCCTTGTGAGAGACGACCAGCCACACAGCGGAGTCCTACGGTTCCATTTATATTTACCTACCCTTGCTTACGGAACCCAAAAAAACCATAAAACATGTACGAGAACATCACTCAATTTTCTTTATTAAACCATACAAAGAAGGTTCTAAACATGTGCCTATGAATAAAATAAGCATTTATTCATACTCGTCGCTATTACATATTCTTTGCATGTGGAGCAAAAATGCATTATATTAAGCAAGAGGTCTTTCAGTGGATCTCGACCTAATTCTCTCCATTTGTTCCGATATTCCGGGAATTGGAACAGGTATAGCGAGAACTAGAAATATCTTAGAAATGATATAGAAGGCTAGATTGCTAGAACTCAGAGTATTTTAATCCCTCGTGCATTGTGTGTGTGACTGAAATATTTTCAGGTAGGAAAGATGTGTATGTGATCTAGTTTCGTGCTTCTTTTACGCGAACGAATTCAAAAATAGGTAAGTGTGTCAGTTTTGTAACATGCAAGGTTATGCGTAAGCTTAGTGTTCTCGGATGACAGTAAATAAGCAGTATGATTTGTAACATGTTCTTAAAATCAATTCAATAAGTAAGTAAGCAGTGAAAAAATACCTATCGTTTCTTTCCTTTTGAGGTAGTCAGGTAAAAACAAAGCGCAAAGATATGCGCCATTTATTTACACTTTTTATACATGAAGAATTTACAATTGCGAGCTTAATACCTGAAGATACCTGAAGCATTCTCTACCAAAATAGGCAAACAAATGTTCTAGCTCTACATTATCCTAATTATATATATGTAAATACTGTTAAAGTTATTCCACTACCCAATCACTTTAAGGGGCACTCTCAGATCCCATAGCTCGAGGACGGCAATCTGACACGACAGGAGAGATCAAAGGCTGGTCCACTGTTTTACACGCTTCGAAACACGGAAGCTGTGATATTTATTTTTAAAACGCACGCAACATTTCCTAAAGCAGTTGCGTGCCTCGGGGTCGAATTCGACACCTGGTACTTAGCTGGACGTGACAGCTCTAACTACAAAGCTACAACAGCAACAACGATTTCATCAAATTTTAATAGCATTCAAAAAATATACTGAGATGAAAACAAATCATCATCCCAGCCTTTGGGATGATTTTTTAAGATGTATGAACAACAGCCATATAAGGAGAAAAACAAATATACTATTTGTTTAATATATTGAAAATGAAATTGCATTGAAACAAACACTTAAGCAATGTTTGAGTACGACTGAAATATAGCTATTAGCCATCACTAACAGTCCTAAGCTGGCTCTAATGATATTGATAGTGCAAAGAAATTCAGAGAGAGAATAAATGTTTTCTACAAATAAATAAGGTATTTGCTGAAAGATATGTTGAGCACAAACATTTAGGGTACATTGGTTTTTCTTCTGATTCTGAGTGACATTTAATATCAAAAGTAAACTTAAAATAGGAAGGCATAATGTACGAAAATATACCAAATATAAACATCCCACTTGCACTGGGAAGGTTTGAGCATTGATCACCACGCTAGCTCACTGGTGATTGGTGATTTCAGATTTCAATATTTTGATTCGAGTTTTCCTCACGATGTTTTCTTTAACCGTTTATCAGTGGTCTCTATGAACAATTTTGCATTTTGGTAATTTCTTAATTGTAATCATATTGCTTGTAATTTTGATAAACAAGATAAAATTTACCGTATGTATTTACTCATAAAAAATATTTTCTCTGTTTCCTTCAAATCTATTCATAACCTCAAAATTGATACACTATTTTAATCTGTCACAAGCGCCCCAGACGGTCAGATTTAAACTCCCTCTCGAATCTCCAACAAAGCAAGATGGAACCAAAAGTTAATACATCCGGAAACTTAGCAACAGACGGTGCTCAAAATTCAAAGACAGTTGAGGCAAATGAGGCGTTCTTGTTATACATAGATGGACGCCTTGACAAGTACCTATTGAGTTTTGAAACACAAATCAAAGTTGTGAAAGGGCCCGTCAATATAACGGCTACCAATTAAACGAGGAAACTATAATTAAACTTTGAGTTGACGGCTTCGCCACAGTTTCGGAGTTCGAGACCAGAAATTAAGTGGAAAATGCAGTGAGTTTTTTAGGGGAATAATTTGTTCTTTGGAGTTTGTGGACAAAATCAAAAGTAGTCTATGCTTAAGGGACTTTTAAAACTTTATAGTAATGACTCTAGGTGCACTGTTCCAAAACTTCATTCCTACGAAAAAGAACTGGGAAGAAACACTTTCAGATGAAATTAATTATAGAGCATTATATATGTATTATTAAATATTGCTTCGTATTTGTCGGGTTAGCTCTACTAGATTCAGACCCAACCGGGGTCCTTTATCATGAGCTGGCGCCTTGGTGCGACGGTGTGATGAATCATCCCTACGATAGTTTACTACAAAATATAGAATTTGTCTGCTACCGTAGCTGTAGTTTAGTGTGTATATTAGCTAATGCCGGCGATTCCGTCGCGTCCGGTTGAACATCAGTTTTTAGCTCGCGGTAGTTACATCCCCCTCCATTCCACCCTCCCATAAAATATATTTTTTTAAGTACTAAAACCATCCGTGGACCTTAAGGAACACACAAAGAGAAATGCCGAATTGGTTCATGCATTCTTGAGTTATGCGCTTAAGTCGTGAAAAAATATTTAGTAAACCATTACACAGCGGCCATCCTTGACTTAATTCGACAAACATATTTATGAACAAGTAGTAGTATTTCAACTATTTAACGTCCAAGAGCTCCATTCTTGCAGACACGAATACACACACACACGGTTATACTCCTGCATCCATGGAGGGTTGAATACAAAATTGTAAGTCGATTCCCAACCAGTTTTACTACATCTCCACAAACACACAAATACCAGCCATACTACGAGTAAATCTCACAGCTCTACATAACTTAATCCAAACACAATATTTTCCTCTCCGGAGTCCATTTAATCCAGTGCGACTTTTAAAACGTTGGTTAGGTTACTAATTTGCTTGGCGTGTCGTAATTACTCACGAACGAGAAACACCTTTCGCATCCAGGTTAACGGAGGATTAATTAGGGTCTCGGCAAGATTTCATAAATCATTCGCCCCGGCGCCCTTGCGATCTGTATTTATGCTTGTGTAGTTTTAATCCATTAGGGTTTGCGATGTTCTTTTTTTATTTGCTTCTATTTTGTGGGTGAAAGCTGTATGAGGGATATGATATTAGATTCTTGTTGTTCCTTATTCTGCATAGCGGATATTTTCTTCGTGTTTTATAACTTGGGAAGTTTGGAAAATGTCTGCTAAGTACGATATACTTTTATTGAGGTTTAGTTGTCCATTTGTCAGTTAACGAGCTGTATCTTATGAACCGTGATTATATGACGGTTGATATTTTTACATATGACGTATTTCCAACAACGCTTGTAACGGACGTATTTTCATTTACTTATTTTTAGCCCACAAATATTCATTGCACTCGACTTGTTCTTAATTACTATAACTTCTTCTAGTACACCTATGTAAGATATCCAACAATATCTTCAGACATTTAACACAAGAACACAATCCCTAGACTTCGAAAGCCTTAACCTATAACAATGACATATATAAATAATACCTCCCGCCTTGCACCACCACCGCAATAGGCTCTAAATATATAGCCGCTAAAACGTCAGTATATTATCTCTAAGAAACAGCCACTATTCGTCAGACGGTAATCCAATAGGTGGCTATTAATATCACGGCACCAATAATTGGCGTCTGCGACAGCGGCCGCAATGAAGACGGATGCTGGCTGAGACATCAATCACTGAGGAGAGCTTTTCTTTGTCGTTTAGAGGATGTATTTAAAATGTCAAGCAGAAGGTTAAGTACTGGTTTTCTTACGTCCTTAGGCTTTTTCTTTTCAAATGATTTCAAAAGCATAAGGTTCTTAATTTGGTTGTCCTTTTTTTTGGGCTTCTTATACGAGCTTCGGACTGGTTCTGCTGGACTGACAGATTCTGTTAATTCTCTATTATTTAACGTGAAATAGCCTTAATTAGATCGTTTCAAAATTTTATCAGGTTTAGGTCAGTATTTTTTTTGAAGTTGGTCATATATTTTTGTTGGCAAAAGTAAAATAAAATTGTATGGTTGATGTTTCTAACTTACTTTCTGCCTTTTAGCGTCTATAAATCATTTATGCAAATCTTGAGAAAGTAAAATATCCAGAAGTCCATTTCCTTCTTGGAAACTACAGCCGTTGCGACTGGTCTTACTGTTCTATGTCTGTAGTATGCCAATGTGCCAAGAATGTCTCGTTTGGCAATTCTCTGGAGGCACACAACTTAGTCTACTCTGCCATTGAACACCTAGTGTAGGTATGTGTCGCGTGCGTAATCCTCAGAGATAAATGTTTCCCCGTCAGTGCTAACCTAATCTAAGTTTTTCCGATCCTGAGTTTGTTTGGAAGGCTGTTTGATCGGTTTTGGTGCTGTTTAGTTTCAGATAGATATAGCTATATAAGCGTTCGTCTTTTCTGAATAAAAGTTTCATTGAATTTAAAAGTTAGCACATAAAAAGGCAATCAATCTTGAAAGGTCAGTAACCGCGTATCTACTGTTCCTACAACAGATGAGAAAGAAGCTGGGCTGTTATTAAAACACAGGATAAATTAAACAATGTATTAAAAAAATCGTTAAACATTTCTTTATTATTAAAATCAGTCTTGAAAAATATTCAAACCTCAACACTTCTTTTTGCTGCTCTGCCTCCTTATGCACGTTGCCAATCCTCCACCACCTCCTGAGAACTTAAGAGGATCTATTTCTGGTGCTGGCTTTTTATCGAGTCCAGTGATAAGCCTCTTTAGCTTCGCTATGGCCAGTCCTGGGTTCAGGCCTTTGGGACAGGCGAGGGTGCAGTTCATGATTGTATGGCATCTGAACGCTTTGAAGTCGTCTCGGAGCTCGTGCAGCCGCTTGTCATGGTCGTCGTCCCTACTGTCTATCACCCACCTGTAGGCGTGGAGAAGAGAGGCCGGTCCCAGGAATCGCCGCCCGTTCCACCAGTAACTGGGGCAGGCGGTAGCGCAACATGAGCACAACACGCACTCGTACAAGCCCACTAGCTTATGCATGTCATTGTGACTCTGGGCAAACTGGGTCACTCCCAAAGGCAAGTTGGCCTTCCGCACGAGATACGGTCGGATCGTGCTGTACTGTGCGAGGAAATGTGTCATGTCCACCACCAGGTCTCTGACGACGTACATGTGCGGCAACGGGTGGAGCGTGATGGTCTTCACCTTGGGGATCGCGGTGATGCAGGCGAGGCAGTTGTGTCCCTGCAGGCAGACGGCGCACGAACCACAGATACCTTCTCTGCAAGATCTTCGGTAGGTAAACGTTGGGTCCATGTCTTTAATCTTCGTCATGACGTCGAGGACCATCGGGCCACATTTGCTGATGTCGATTTCGTAAGACTGCATCTTTGGTACTTCCTTAGTTAATATCCCTCCATACCGATACACTTTGAACACCCGCCGAGGGTCGATATTCTTCTTTGACGCGGCTGGCTTAGCGGAGGCGGGCTTACAATGGCTCTCACCAGCGTACCATCTTCGCGGAAAAAAGGCGCTGGAAACAACACTACAGTGGCTTTTACTTATAAGTTTCGGCATGGTTTTTGGTGTTACAGAACGCAAAAATTAATTAAGCAAAGTAAATAATAACATTTAATAATTATATCAGAAATTAGCTGTATACTTTATATTTTGTAAAAACCTGGACAAATATAGAATAAACAAACGTCAAAATTATTAATTTTCTAAAATCATAGACAATCGTGATGAAAATGTATTCGGTCAGAATTATTGTAGGCCATAATAAAACTATGAATAAAATCTGTTTTGATAATAAAAACGAAATTATTTTATATTGAAGAATGAGAGTACCTGTATTGAAATTTGATCGAGAACAAATAGTGCTAAATGCCTTTTTAGACTGATATTGGACTATCAACTAAATTAAAAGTACTAAGATACACATCTTTTTTTGTTCTTTTTATTATATCAGTGGGCTAATTATTATTTTGTCCACACTTTTCCTTTCCTAAGTGCTTTGGCTGTGGCCAGGGTCGGTACAAAAATCTTTCAATGATTTCATAATACACTGAAACTTATTCTGCTTCTTTTCAACAGATCAAAAAAATTTAAATATTATATTCTTTCCAAATATTCTTAAACACATTCCACTTCTAAATTCAGTACAAAATGATGAACAGCTAGAAATAAAATGCCACCGGAATAAAAATAGAGAAAAATTCGTGAACAGTTTAGGCATGATATAATTTACGTTCCATTGTCCGGCAGAATCCCGGAATACCTGTGCTAACAATATTTCCGCATCAAGTAAACTGTCTTGTGTAGGGTGACCATGTTAAACTTGTATAACGTATATATTTTTGAGACTGTTTCTGAAAGCTATTCCATTTTAAGTTCAAAATCAATAATTGCTAATAATGGCAGAGTATATTGACGTCTTTTAACAAAAGTTTTTATTTCATGTTCCATTACTAAAAAATATTCAAAAAAACCTGTATACAATCGCTTTTAATTGAAAACGTTAACATTGTAAAAAGTAATTCACACATTTTAAATTTTCAGTTACCTACATTTTTAGTTAAAAAGCGTTTTTTGTTTAACTCCAATGTCCTTTAAATCCATTGGTAACGAATTCTTCGTTTTTAATTAAAAAGTTAATTAGAAAAACATTCCGCAGACATTCAATTTGGGCCACGGACGACGCGGCTTTGGGCACTTTATTTTTTTCAAAATAGAGTATTTCATACCCTTTGAGGTCGTTCAATTAAGTCACTAAATGGACACACAACTCAAACTTTAATGGATGCTGTATACTTAATTAAAATGTTTTTGAGAAACTCTATTACGATAAAATCAGCATTTTCATCAATATGATGAAAATACCGGGCAGACGGGCCTCTTCCCATATTTAGAAGATTTAAAGATTAGGAGTTGGTGATAAGTGACATTTTCTTTTACCGTTTGTCAGAATGCCTTAGAACTTTGCCTGCTTTCGTATGCATCGTACATCGGGCATCGTACATCGTGCATCGTACATCGTGCATCGTACCTGCACCTCGTGCATAAAAAATCAATACATAGAACTACACGGCTACCGCGGTACTACCGCGAAGAAAACCGAAATTCCTTAGGGAGTAACGTTGATCACCAAATTGACCTAAAATTGTCGAATTGGACCCATCTCCTTACATTTGAAGTGGTCTTTTGTTTACGATTGTAAAAATGACACTTAGCTAAAGGGGCATTTTTATCCTTACCATATATTATGGACATCCCACAATATCGTGCAAGCGTTCTTTCGTAACATTTTTAAAATGCATCTTCTCTCTGTTGCGTTCTTATTCAAATTCAAGAAATATTACTACCTTTACATAAGAGGTATTGGAATTTTATATAAAGATTTTCACGTTTTCTGTGTAGACACGCAGTACGAAGCAAACAAGTAAAAAGGTTTACTTAAAAAACAAAAAAGCATTTCGGAATCTTTTATTTTTTCTGCCTTATAAAATCTTGTCACGTAAAAAATGTTTAAACAATGATGAAGAAAAATAAAATTGCGTATGTAAATTGAATCTACGATGAAATTGTCAATGACAATGTATTTGTGTTTCAGTCTCATTCGTCATTTTAATGAAGAGGCCTATTTGTGATATCAATTATAAATATGATAGGTTATTATAAATAGATTAGGTAATTAAGGAGCCTTCCACCACCTTTAGACTGACACTATTGTAGAAGCGGGATCAAGTTAGGCATTTGATGAGGACTACAACGAAATTATTCGTCACGTTCTTTATCTTTACTTAATAAATAGCATTATCCTCCTCTCTCCTACTTTCGCTGTGCCCGACAGGGTCCATAATGAGCTGTGAACCTAGTTATAATTTACCACCTATGTAACATTATGGTATGCAATAAAGATTTACTTACTTATCCAGGATGGACTAATAAACTACATAACGGATTTTAATCAATTTATACACCGTATGCAGTTTGATCTAACTTGAAAGATAAGATTTCACTCGTAATTTACAGTCGTAATATAATTTTATTACTCATTATTAGTATAGGCGATACGAAGATCGTCAGGTATTTTCGGTCAGTATTAATTTTACGTAAAACTTTAATATATTTTTTTATGCTAATGTTTCATCAGCGTTAAACTTAGTCAAATGTATTGACTCCCTCATATACTTATATTTTTACGACCATAATAAGATTCTTTAACCCTGTTTGGGCATTTATAAGTTTTGCTTACTCACATTGTTGTTGCATAATACTACAGTAATACTTCGATTTTTTATTAATAACTTAACCAGTAATAATGTCATTTTCGATCAGGCACCGCAACTAGAGTTATAATATCTTCTGTAAAAAAGTACCTGAAATGGTCGATTTGCAGTGAATTAATTTTGATTTTGAGATGCCACATTACACGGTTTATATCAGCATCCCTTTCCCACTTCTGTGATTCACTTCGCTTGTTAGTCTGGTCTGTTGTTCCATCTATTCCCGTCCTTATGATTGCGGTTTCAACGGTTGAATGCCTGGCTATTTCAGGTCAATTACTATTTAAGGATATTGGTCTAGTTCAGTCAGCTGATAGTTCTGTGGCCATCGGGCAGAATGCCTAATATTATTGCAATGTGTTTTGGTATGTAGTCAGTTGAAGCAAACGGTATATGGACTGCGTGGAAGGGTGAATATTTAGATGATTTGATCAGAGAACTTTCGAAGTTTTATGAGATATTTTACAGAAGACGTGATATACAGAAGCTTTTTATTGCATTTTAAACAATTTAATTCCATTATAAAGTTGATTATATCGCCAGTTACTTTTGCTTGTCTTTTTAAGGTTCCGTACCCAAGGGGTGGAAAAGAAATTGTTGTCGGTTCCTCTCTCACTCAGCTGTGTTTCATGAACGTTAATTTAGGATATTCCCAAATGCAGTATTTCTGTTAAGTACAATCATAATTTAAAAAGTCGAGGTACCAGTTTACGCTTGGTTCGGTTCGGACCTAATCGGCACTCAACTGATCTTTTAATTTATTCATATCACATTCTACACACAATCTTAGAAAACGCATTTTTGGAACATATAAAATCTTGTCCGTCGCAGGTCAATACTTATGTCGGTTGTCCGTGCAGTATCTTATTTATTTACATAATATATTTAGAAGATGAAAGTGACAATCGATTGTTAAAATAATCTTAATTCAAACCTCATTTTTGTGGTCAATAAAGTACAACCTCAAGTCCACACACAAATAAAATAATCACACCCCAAATACAATATCAAACAGACATCACACACACACACACACACACTCACATACACACTACATAATAACACTGCACACTTTTCATTTTATTTAATTTTTCTTTAGTTTAATAACGGCTAGAATTAAGAAAAGTATCCTATTGTTACAATTACCGGCAGTACATTTTAATTTTGATTTAAATATTACAATCCTTAATATGTTATTTTGTGATCATAACACGTGAAACAATTTTGTCTTCACTAAGATTGGGGACCAGAACTGTCTTTCCTAAACACGATCTATTCTGTAGCCTGTCTAGGAGAACAGTACTCAACCCATTAACTAGATTAATATTAACTCTGTGCCTGCCTATACTGTAATAAAACTACTCTGTCATGTAATCTAGTCCTAGTCCTACTACTATTATAAAGGCGAAAGTTTGTAAGTATGGATGTATGGATGTTTGTTACTCTTTCACGTAAAAACTACTGAATGGATTTGAATGAAACTTTACCACAATATAGCTTATACATCAGAATAACACATAGGCTACAATTTTTGAGGTTTCTAATGTGAGGTCGTAAAAAAACACATTTTTTGCGCTTACATTGCAAACGCTGACTGAATCCTACAAGATAGATAGAAGGCAGATAGATAGGTAGAAGGCAGGTATAAATTATAACTTATATCTTCTTACCACGCGGACGAAGTCGCGGGCAACAGCTAGTTACACAATAAATATCTTTATCTTATCTTAACCTCATTTCTAAAACCTTTATAGTGAAATTCAATCTCAATACTGGCTTGTTGGTAAGTATCAATTTCGACTATTATAATAACTATTGAAGTTGTCAAGAGCTTGATTGTGACGGGACCAGCGATCGTAATGTATAATAAAAAGTATGTGCAAAGGATAACTAGATTGTATGAAATTATTGAATTATACGTTCTTCAGTATTGACTGGACAGCGAAATTTTTGGGAGATTCCTACGCCGTTTGTTCTCTCCAGCGTAAGCAGCGAAGTGTATACCTATTTGGAAATGACCGAAGTTACGATCTACTAGTCTTATGGTTAAGTGTTTAGTTGATCCATCCTACCTGATGTCCGGTACTGTGGGGCAACTTGGTGGAGGCCTATGTCTAGCAGTGGACCCCGATAGGCTGAATTGATTGATTGATTGATGTCGGTACTTCTGGCACCCGCCGAGATGTACCTATACCCATCTGATCTAGGTAGATGAGGGCAATACGTATTTAAAAAACATTATTGTTAACCTCCCCTGTACGAGAAGAGGTCCGTGCCCAGCAGTGGGACAAATACAGGCTGGTAATAAATCTTTTTAGTACACAGGGAAATCTCACAATTCCCATATGCGGAAAACTCCAATGTACCCATTATTATTTAAATTTTTATTCTGTTTGAAGTATGTTAATGGTGGTATACAATGCTTTGACGTAACCATTCCCTGGTGTCTCACACCACATAATATACGTCTCAATAAGTGCGTGAGGGGAGAATAAATTACATCAGGGCTTTTGTGCCAAGTAAATACTGAATTTTACCGAGAATATATTTGGTAGTGAACAATATGTACTCATGAAAATGTGGATTTATGTTCAGCATCTTAAATTTCTTATTGTTTGTATGGCAAGGACAATAAATATGTCTTAGTAAGTACCGATGATGAAAGAGTAACTGGTCACGTGCGAGTCGTTTGACTTTGAGGATTCTGTTGTCTGAAAAAAGACGAAAATCGGGTGGGTGATAAATTTATTTGTGGGCATGGAGTGCTTACAATTTTATCTGCTCATCTTCGGTCTAGCTTCTTCCCAACTATGTTGGGGTCGGCTTCCAGTCTAACCGAATTCAGCTAGGTAACAGAATTTTACAAGGAACGACTGCCTATCCTAAACCCTGTTATGTTATAATTTTATTTGGTACCCAGCAAATTCATGACCGTCACAACACTTGCCAAACCTTGATCTTTATTTCTCATAAAAAAAAAATCATCGTATTTGAAATTTTCAATTTTATAGTAAAAGGGTCAGTTCAGGTTCTAGGAAATAACGTAGGATTATCTTGAACTTATTGGATTTATTTTGTTTCACAATCGTCCGATCACTTCAACACGTGGTAAAAGAATAATGTCCGTTACAACTGAATCCGCGAATGAATGAATCGTTGGAGTGACAGCTTGTCAAAAACGTCACTAATGCCAAGAATGACATCGATGTCAATCCAACATTCACTCAATATTAAGGATATTTAGTACAAAGAACATAGATGCTTATAATCGATTCTTACAGCTCGGCCATCCTTTTCAGTGTGGGTCCTCACACATGGCAACTTATAATGATACAATAATACTACAAACACCATATCATCTTAATCACATTTTTAAATTCAAATCTCTTTTATTCAATTTTGGTTACAAAGAAAAATAAATGTGATTTTTTTTTATATAAGTTAATAATAAAGATATTCTATAGATTGTATAAGAGGATGCAATCGTTAAACTGTTGATTACCTATATGTGATATATTATATTTTCAAGCAATTGTGATTAATTATTTACAACGGAACAAAATCAAAAATAGATTTCAAAGCACATAACAACCTTAGTTGTCTAATAACTTCTAGTCTTATCTGTAATCTGCTAATCATTCTTAATCAGATACAAACATTTATGTATATAATATATACTACACACTTCATAACCTCTCGATCGCATTACAAATCACGTAACGGACTTAACATTATAGTCGTATCATCTGTGCAGGGGCACTAACGCTTGCAACCTATACCAGTACAGTCTGTCACGATCTGCGTCATCTATGCAAGCAGCACTGACGCTCGCAACCCATACCAGTACAGTCTGTCGCAATCTGCGTTATCTGTGCATAAGCGCTGACGCTCGCAACCTATACTGATACAGTCTGTCACGATCTGCGTCATCTGTGCTAGCAGCACTGACGCTCGTAACCCATACCAGTACAGTCTGTCGCGATCTGCGTCATCTGTGCTGAACCTAACGCTCGCAACCCACACAGACTGATCTGCCAAGATCTGCGTCATCTTTGCAATTTTCATTGACGCTCATGACTCATGTCAGTGTAGTCTGTCACGATCTGCGTCGTCAATTCAGTGCATTGATACTCGTGACCTATGCTGATATGCATACATACAAAATCATATGCGATCCAACATCAAAATCATAATAACATACACGTACAAGTACCTATCTTACAATTTTTAAATATCATTTATCGCTTTCACAATCCGTATTTACTTTGTCGCTGTCGTTTTCGCTATCAAATTCCTTAAAATTTAACCAGGGGTGTATTTTATCAATAGAGACGATGTTTTCATATTTATTTCTCCCTTTTCTTGTAAGAGGGGTGTCTTCTACTAGAAATCTATCGTTGGGTAATGTTTTCACAATCCTATAAGGTCCATGAAATTTGGCCATGAGTTTCTTAGACTTTCCTATCCTATCCTTGTCAAATGTTGTCCTTTCTAACCTAATAAGATCACCTTCATTGTACTTAGTTGCCGATTTCCTATGCTTATCATAACGATCTTTAGCTATCACTTGTTCTTGCTGAATTTTACGAACCGATTCATTCCTCAGATCCGTTAGATTATCGCCGCTAACTCGGTCTACGGTTTTATCGATTGCATCACTTAATATATTCTCAGACATACTTTTAACCTTATAACCAAACAGTAATTCGGAGGGACTTTTACCCGTTGTTTTGTTAACCGTCGTATTTAGCCCTAATTGTACATCATTTACATACTCATCCCAAATATTATCATTCTTATCGTGACACTTAGTACTAAGAGCATCCGATATGGTTCGATTGAATCTTTCGACCTGTCCGTTCGCTCGCGGAGTCGCCACAGCGTTCAAGATGTGTTTAATACCGGCATCACCTACAAATTGTTTGAATTTGGTACTCGTGAAAGACGTACCTCTGTCCGTTATCAATCGAGTTGGTGCCCCAAAATAACTAAAATAGCTCTTAAATACTCTGATAGTAGTAGCAGTTTTTGTATCTCGGACAGGGTTAATACTAATAAACTTGGTAAATGCGTCTACGATTACTAAGAGATACATATTGCCCCTCCGCGAACGAACAAACGGGCCCAGATGATCCGCATGTAACGTGTGGAATGGGATATCAGGTTTTGGAATGGGGTGCAACACTCCTTCTTTAGGTCCTCCCGGTGTTTTATGATACGCGCATTCCAAGCATGCGTTTACGTACTTTTTGGTAAATCGTCTCATTTTTGGGAACCAATATGAATTTTTAAGTCGTTTCAATGTTTTCTCATAACCGAAGTGACCGATGTCATCGTGATTCATTTTTAACAGTTGCCATCTTACGGTTTTTGGAACTACCCATCGCAATCCATCATCAACTACTCTGTATACATAATTACCTTTTAACTGGTAATTTTTATGAACGTCAACGATGAATGCAGTGTCCTTGCCCGATAATATTTCCTTAATTCTTTTGATCTCATCATCACCGCTTTGAACGGTCGCAATCCAATCAGACATGTCTACAGAGAGAACGTCGATAACGTGTGTGGTATCCGAAGTGGTAGGCTCATCAACAGGAGCACGACTGAGGGCATCAACATGTGACATTTTTGAACCTGCGCGGTATTCTATTTCGCAGTCGTACTCCTGCAATTGTACCCACCACCGACCTATTCTAGGAACTAGATCCCTTTTTGTCATAGTGTACCGAAGTGCGTTACAATCTGTTACTATTTTAAACTTCAAACCTAATAGATAAATACGAAATCTATTTAAGGAGGCCACTACCGCAAGTGTCTCTAAATCAAATGAGTGTAATTTTTGTTCGTCAGCTGTGGTTTTCCTACTATAGAATGCCACTGGTCTCATGAGTCCATCAAGGCCACGTTGCATAAGTATGCCTGCAATTCCATGTTTCGAAGCGTCTGTGTGTAACTCCGTTTCTAATTTGGCATCATACAACGCGAGTATAGGTCTCTCTACTAATTTACTTTTCAACGTTTCGAATGCTTGTGAGTGTTCATCAGTCCATTTCCACACAAACTGCTTTTTTAATAGATCCGTCAAAGGTCGTGCTATCAGAGAAAAGTTCTTAACAAAACGCCTGAAGAAACATGCTAACCCGATAAAGCGCCTGACGTCATGGACATTCTTAGGAGTCGGAAAATTTGACACAGCAGTTATTTTACGCGAACCTGGCCTTATACCTGAACCACTAACTTCAAAACCCAGGAAATCTATCTGTTTATAAAAGAAGAAGCATTTTTCTAGTTTAAGAGTAAGGTTTGCCTCGCGGAAAACTCTTAACACCTCATCTAATCTCTGCAGACCCTCATCGAATGTGCGCGCGGGGATTAAAATATCGTCCATAAATATTAACGTATAGTCAATTTTAGCTAGAATTCTGTTCATCGCCCTTTGAAACACCGACGGGGCATTTGTCAATCCGAATGGCATTCTTTTGAATTGGTATTGGCCATCAGGAGTTACAAAGGCCGTTTTATCCTGGGAGCCTTCTCCTACGGCTAACTGATAGTACCCAGATGCTAGGTCTAGACTTATGAATAGTGAATTTCCAGCTAAGCGATCCAATTGGTCATCAATCAATGGAAGGGGAAAATGTTCTTTTTTTGTTTTACTATTTAACGCACGGTAGTCAACGCAAAGGCGTTTATCCCCAGTCTTCTTTTTAACAAGGAGGACGGGGCTAGCATATGCGGAGTTCGATTCACAAATAATGTCGGCATCGATCATTTCCCTTACCATTGATTTCACTAGTTCCCTTTCTGGATATGATAACCGATACGGTCTATAAACAACCGGTTTCGTATCGATTAACTCAATATCTATTTTGTCAACATTCGTATAGCCCAAATCCGATAAATTACTCGAGAAACACTCGTTATACTTCTGTAATGTATTTTTCAACTGCTGAACTTCACTATCACTTAAATTTTTATCATAGTTTACAGTATCACTTATTTTGGGGTCATCGAAATCTAACATATTAATGTTTAAGCACATATCTGTACATATAGCACGTGTAATTAATACCCCTTGCTCTAATTTTAATACGCTATTTGACATATTTTGTATGAGCAGAGCACCAGTTCCATTTATTAGGTTATAGTCACCCGGCATTAGGTAATACTCACCTCCCGGGTAACCCCGTAATGAACCATTAACATATACAGTACCCGAAAAATTTATGTCACTACTAATTCTTATTACGCAAGTATCGCGCGGGGAAATTGTAACGTCGAAGAGAAGTGAAAGTCTCAATTTTGTAGGCAAAGATCGGCTGAAAATCAGAGAATCGCTAGTTTTCGTGATAGTTATACCTGGTATCTCAGTAAAACTATGACCAATTAACACGTCATACTTAATGATACTATCTTCAACAACATAACAACTAATCGATTCCTCTATGCCTTGAATTTGGATTTTGACTACCGCTACTCCGAGTGGTAAGACAACATTATTACCGATTCCGCGCATTGTAGGTAGTTGCTCTGACGACCATTGTATGCCTAAAATATTCGCTACGCTACGTCGCAATAATGTACACTGACTACCCAAATCAATATATCCTTGAAAAGGTTGGTCATTTACATTCAAACTAATGAAATATTTATCATTACTTGTGCTAGATATTGCATTCAGTGCCATAACCGATTTTTCCTTGTTAGTTTCTGATTTTGAAATATTATTAGTGGGTAGTTTCGAACAATCAGTAGTTAAGTGTCCTAATTTATTGCAGATAGTACATTTCAAAATTTTCTTATTACAATTGAAACTGTAATGCCCTGTCTCGTTACAATTATAGCAGGTAATAGCTTTAGTACTATCATTCGATCTATTTAATTTAGTGTTCAATGTTTGTTTATCTGAACTACCTACATTTGTCCTTTTATCAAAATTGTTTTTCAACCTATTATCTGACTCCCGCGATTGTTGTTTAATAGACTGGAAGTATTTTAAGACCTGTTCCGGTTCATCACATTTTGTTGCCTTAGCGCCCAATCTCAAGCTACGATCATCCAAGCCGTACAGCAAACAATCCACTGCGCGTTTGCCTTTTATCTCGCAACGATTTAATAGGTTAATTTTTTGGTAGTAGTACAGTTCTAACGAATCGTTATATTTCGCCCTCTTAGCTAACATCTCCGTTAAAAGTTCTGCGTAATCATCACTTGACGGGAACGATTCAGTTAATTTAACCCTCCATTCTGACCACGAAAACGACATCGACGGCAGAGCTTGATACCATGTTTTGGCCACCCCACTCAGTTTCGGTAACGCGTAATGAATTATTTGATCTTCACCCCATTTATATAAGCGAGCACATTCTTCAACCTTGTTAAGCCACATACCGATGGTCTGGCCTTTAACCATGGGATCAAACTCTGGTATAACGTTACCTAACATAGGGAACTTATTGCCTTCTGGTCGATTATTGGATATCGATTTAAATAATTCCGCTAATAATGATTGAGTACTATCTCTAAACTTGGAACGACTCACGTGATTCTCCTCCGATGATGTACTCGAACAGCGAGGTCTACGGCTCCGGCGCTTCGATCTCGAACGACGACGACGTCTAGAGTGCGAACGGCGCCGATGCTTCTTTCCCGAATGTCTTCGATGCTCCGATGCAGACCGGTGTCCCCGATGTAGCTCCACACTCTCTCTGCCTTGCTCACCATCGTCCTCTCCGCTCGAAATGGAGTTGGTCCTGTGACGTCTCTTCCGTCGTCCTTTGTCCAACGATTCCTTTCTTAGGCCTCGATCTTGAGAGTCTTCATGAGATTTACGACGATAGCGTCTTTTGCGGGTTGATTTGTCACGTCTACGAGGCGTACCTTCATCATCGCTGTCCATGGTGCAGTTCACCCTCAACGAGATAGATTGTTCAGGATGTGCTTGGTGCGGAAATAATTAGTGGGTTTTGGTTATCCCACTTCTGAACTAAAAGGGTCAGTTCAGGTTCTAGGAAATAACGTAGGATTATCTTGAACTTATTGGATTTATTTTGTTTCACAATCGTCCGATCACTTCAACACGTGGTAAAAGAATAATGTCCGTTACAACTGAATCCGCGAATGAATGAATCGTTGGAGTGACAGCTTGTCAAAAACGTCACTAATGCCAAGAATGACATCGATGTCAATCCAACATTCACTCAATATTAAGGATATTTAGTACAAAGAACATAGATGCTTATAATCGATTCTTACAATAGTCATGGTTTCCGGCAGACCGTTTCGTTTTTTCTCTTTACTTACGGAACCCACAGGGGAAAAAAGGGTTCGAGAATCTGAAATGCTTATTGAATATGACAATAGATGACAATTTATTTACACTTGCAGTATCGTTTTGGGAGTATTGAATTGCTAAGCAATGCTCATTCCTTGCGATATACAGAATGATTCCTTTGCCCAGCCTTGGGACTTCTTTAAAAAACTGAACGGTCGCCATGTTGTGTACGATATCGAACGATTTAGCAACATATTCTGTTTTAAATTGAAATAAAAATGTGTACACTTAAAAAAATACTTTGTTTTTTTTTTTAGCATAAAATTGAATAGTTTATGACAGAACTATGCATTTAAATAATTTATGCATTTAAAATTGTCTAAAGTACATTTTGATACGGAATACGTTCTTCATGAATAGAATGTAAAAAAAGTTATTTTACCCGAAATGGATATTTGTTTTTAGCTGTACAATTTCATGAGTACAATATTTTATCTCACAAGACTACAACTTCATATACCACTAATTTGTTAATACACGATAAAGTACTTAACACACAAGCAAAATCCACATCTCTAAACTCATCCGACAAATCCGTGCGATACTTACGAGTCTTACGACAAACACGACATATGGCGCCCATATTATGTCGCACAGATCGTTCGTTAGCAAGCGATCAAATCTGTATGATGTAATTAAGATATCGAAGCGAACTGGCGTTAATTTACAGTAACAAAGCGTGAATGGCGTGAATACCATTCACGCAAACTTGCCGAGTGAAAATGATCCAGTAAATTAATTTAGATTATATCTTTAATTAGTTTCTATTAGCGTTTGTTTGTTATACGGGAGTTGGGTATAATAAGATGATTTGAATTGGTTTTGTCGTTTATGGCTTCTTGTTTCTAATTTAATTAATAAAAAATAAAAGTGAACAGAATTAGGTTATAAAAAACATTTTTTAAATACTTTCACACCTAGAGTCAAACATTTGATTTTTTGTTCTTTATTCTTTGAAACTCGTCAATATAAATGAGTCCAAATTCAATAGGTTTACAGCGTTTTATTGCGTACCTTCTATGGCCACCTTCCAGCTTCATCAGAACATTCCTTATCTGATAATGTAAGTATGTACTGCCGCAATATAAATGACCATTCAAAATGCTATCTCAATCGGTCAAATATTACTTATCTCTCTCTTACTTTACTCCATGCCGATAGGGTCCACACATAATCTAATCCATCTTAAAGACTTTTAGAAATTTAAGCCTAAATCAAACACAAAATCGTTTCTAATTCAAAGGCATGAACAATAAAATATTCAGTCTGCAAATTCCCATTACAAATGTAATAATATAATATTCAGTCGGAACATTTCCATTATAAATGTAGTAATATAATACAAAATACCGCAATACGACAATTACATTTACATCTTTCTTAACACAAGATTAGCTGAATGTAGCATTCTAATTACCTATGAAATGTACAAGATGTGACATGCGTACAACACCTCCAACCAATTAGGAGACATGGGAACTCGACGTATCAGCAGCGCTATTAAGCATCTTGCAAACGCAATGCATTAGCAATGTCTTTACAAAACAATGGATAACTGACGCATATTTGTCGGGGTAACACAGCTTTTCTTTTCGATCGAAATGCATTATCACACCATACATTATCTAAACTTAATAGATTTTAAAAATCTAAATCTCAAAACCTCGTTTTTAAATGTCACTCCTTTCAAATTTTATCCAAATCGTTCGAGCTAGTTTTTATAGTTGTAAATTGCATTGTCATCGGCTTTGAAGCTACCTTGAAAACTTCAGCCTGCTAGCTTATCGGGAAGCGCCTCAAATTGAGTAACGAAAATGCAACTGGAACGAAAAACAAACAAACATACAAACAAGAAAGTGAGGGAATAAAAATGTAAAAAAACTAGCCAAGTCTCGTCTCTAGACAGAGTCGTGCCAAGTCTAAGGTTCCCTATTGCGTTTTCTTTACTATTATAGTTAATGTTGTGTGTCTTGGCCGTGGAAGTGTAAAAAAACAGTTACTCCAGGACATAATTGCACCAACCTTTGTCCAAAACACTAAACATGTGTCCGGGCTTCATTGAAACACATTGTGACTTATATAGGCATAGGTACATAGTACCTTCGTAAACTTGTTTATAAAGACTGCTTATAAATAAATCCTTTATAAAAGAGTTCTCAGAAGGCGTCAGATTATAAAGATCTAAAATTCGAAACTGTGAAAATATGAGCCGTTAATTCCTGCTATCGAATTTTCACTTTGATTAATGTTTTACCAAACGATTAAAATTTTGTCAGATTAATCAGACATTCTTTACTTACCGTTACTTTGATTGTCAGATTAAAGCATTAGTTGAAAGGATTAGGAATAAAATTACTCATAATTTTGCGAGAAATTTTGTATTTAGCCCGTCCTGAATAGAGGAAAGTGTTAACTGAAGTTTATTATTTATTGAGTTTCGTTATCAAAAGGCTGAATGTTTATGTTGACGTGAAAGAAACGTCAAAACTTAGCTACTGAAAATTAATTAGTTTAAATCAACTTTGATGTTTATGTTTGGCATCGTATAGAAGTAGTTTTTTTGTTAAATTAGTTTTAATAAAGTCTCGATCACATGAAAAATGCCTGTTTATCATTTTGGAACGATATTTTTACGGTCGAATCGCAACACAAAAAATGGTTTTTGTT
Source organism: Trichoplusia ni (assembly GCF_003590095.1). Lineage (NCBI taxonomy): Eukaryota > Metazoa > Arthropoda > Insecta > Lepidoptera > Noctuidae > Trichoplusia > Trichoplusia ni. The sequence continues at coordinate 3,961,495 of NC_039490.1, forward strand.
TAGACCGTAATTGAAAGCAAGTTCGCTGAAAGAGATACAGAAAAAAGGAAAATATAAAAAAAAAACTATGGAATTAAGAATCAGTGCTAACTAATATTACGAAAACTCTACAAACCAGTAGTCGACGATAAACAAATTAAAACGTTTAAGTTCGCTCGAGTATCGCATCTTGTTGCGGTTCCAATTAATATTTGGATGCAGGGTTGTCACGGTTTACGGTCCGATATTTTCTGGAAGTATTCGTAAAATCTCAAAGAAATTTTTTCAGCTAAATCATGTCCACGAAACCAGCTTATTGAAATCAGGGCTATTAACCAAAGAGGAAGTTCAATTTTTTATCTAAAATGTGAATTAGCCTTCAAACTTAGGTAGCTTCATGACACCAGTGGGGAACTTCTTTCGAAATTTTAAAATGGGTCTGCGTATTCGAAGAGTACCCATTCTTGTCCTCACTTCAACGGCAACCTTGCTTTAAAAACCAAATTAGACGTGAAAAACCAACGTAGTTCTGCAGCAACTGTTGTTCTGAATGTGTGAAATGTGATCATTTCCGAAAATTGCCTTAAAACTATGAGACTCCTGAATTTTCCCTCATACGTTCTTACTAAATTAATATTTCAGAACGTAGTTGTGCCAACCCTACGCTTAAGAGCCTCCGGGGCCGCCATTACATCAGTAATGACCAATTGAAAGTCGAAATTTAGAAGTACCCACAGTAACATGAGTGCAGCTGCAAGAAACTGCCACTTAAGGAGTCCAATCACGAAACATTCGGGAACTTTCAGTTTATGTAATTTAGTTCACTCCAAGCTCGTATAAAACTTACCTCCTTACTGAAATTTGTAGTTTTTAGTAGTTAAGTCTTGATAACTACTTGAAGTTTTTTATGATATTTTGGGTTCTTGGGTAATTACCAATTATGAGGTTTAATGCATGGAGGTTAGTTGGTTTTAAGATACACGTCTCCTGTATTAAGGAATTTGATCCTTGTGTACCTGGGGAGTGGGGGTTTAACATACATTCAAGGCACATGCACTAAAACATCCAGACTATGGACAAGCATTCGTGGTTCACACCAAAATGATATAAGAGTTTACATTTTTATTTCCATCAATTGAATCATATTTTTCCGAAAAGAGTTACAAACCAATAGCGTTCACATCTTTTTTAATATCAAATTTCAAAATTAAATACGATCAAATGAAAAACATTCGAAAAAAAAATAACGAGAGTAATTCGAAATTTGAAGCGCTGTTAGTAATATCCGTCCTTTTTAATGACTTCAAATAATCGTGTAGATATGACTTTGATCTCGTCTTCCTCTTAATTTTAGGGTTGTCATAAAAAGCTTGTTTTGAATTGGATTTCAGTCGCGTTTTATTTTTAAACAGGAAATTTACACAACAAGTCACACCAAGATTGTTTATCTTTAAGTACTTAAACAAATGAAATACAACATATTCTTCTTCCCTTCAAATTTGATCCAAATTATCAACTGTTTTGGTCATCGTTTTTGAAGTCAAGGCAAGTCCTTTGTTTGTAAGTTCTTTGTGTATAATATGTACATTTTATACAGAGTTCATCAGTGTAGTAACACTAGCTTTTACGAGAATGTTCGCAGCCGTTACAGTTATGGTAACCGCCCCATAGCAATCTGCTGTATAAAATGTTTTACGGTAATATGAGCAAGCCTGTTGCTTCACCTGCTTCTAATGGCTTCTTTTAGTATTTATTTTCTTTTTATAAAGAAATAGTCCGCAGTCCTGCACTATTTACTAATACAGGTACAGTTTTACAGGTACAGGTACAATTTTATCCATTGGGTTTCACAAACGTTCAAGATACATGCGCAAAGACACCCAGACTCAGAATTTGTGGACTCAGAACAAACATTCGTAGGTCACTCAAATGCTTGTACTAGGGCAGCAAACCCTTGACACGTCGCGCTCAATGTGTTAGGAATACTTTTTGCTATAGTGACAGCATAAATGCATATTCTGTTAAAAACACTATCCCGCTATCACGGTTCTTGAGATACAGTTTAACGAATAGTCAAAGCGTTAGTAATAGGGTGAAGTGTTGGTAGCAAAGGAACGTTTTTATCGTTAGGGATGGAAGGCTAAAACTATTAACACTTTACAGTAGTAATTTGTAAAATAGTTTTTGTCAATTTTAAAGAAAAACTTTCCGAATACCAAACTGCCAACCCTACACACTTCGTCCAGAACAATTTTATTTTAAAGCGATTTTATATTTCAATGGATTCGATTAACGCTTCAGTGTAGATTACTTTCAAATTGAAATATGAAATTGTTTTGTTTGTTTTATTTGAAAGGGCAATGGACTTGGACTGCGCTTTTCTTTAACATTAGGGATCCGTATTCGAAGGGTAAAACGAGACCCTATTTCTAAGACTCCTGTATTTGTTCGTTTTTCCAGATGTCCTTCTGTCATCAGACAGCAGACACAGTTCGCAGATGATTAATTCCAACAGTCTTTGGTGCGGTTTAAAATTTGATGGGCGTCTTACATTTGTTAATATTTAGCATATTTTCATGGAAGTCGCGTAGTGTCGCGAATCCAACTTGCAATTCGCCAAACCCACCGCCATGACGTTTTGCAGGTTCTATCCCCGTGTAGGAAAAGCGTTTGTGTGATCACCCAATACTTGTTTTCAATCAGGGATTTTTCTCATTGCGGGAGTCGTATTAAAAAAAAGTACTTTATGGTAAGAGCCTTATGAAAAAACCCGACTCACACTTGCCCGATTCTTGTTTCATTTCGATATTAATTTTATGCAACTGTTTTCCACTCCGACGGTAAACACTAAACTTGTTTTCTAAACTCTAAAATTTTCTTAAAAGAAGCAACGGTTTACTCACGCTTATTTATCGACTAGTTTCAAACGCAACCAGAGTTCTTAATAATAAGCGACGCGGCGGCGGGGTCGCGAGTAGAAACTAGACGGGCCGTCCTGATAAATACACGTGTAAATGAATACTCTTCACGATAGTTCCTATAAAGACACTTAAGATTTAAACGGATTAAAATCTACTTGGATTAAAATACGGTAGTAGCATGAGACAGTCAACTAAAGTACATTGCTTGTACACCCGCAGCCTAATCTCTTAAAGTGTAGGACGAACTGGCATTGTGTCTACAATTTGAATACTGCTTATCTTGTAGCATCTTAGAAGAGAACATTACGCTCATTAATTTCTAGAAAGTCTTCGAACTTGCTTCGAGCTCTTGTGGTATTGGTATTGGGTGGTCGTGACCTTTACAATCGCTGCTAAACCTCGTTCTTTATTTTTGGTATTTGATGTTTTCGTGGTGACAGAAACAAATCAGCTGAAAAAAAGTCAACATAAGTCAAGATGTTATGTCGAAAAAGTCTAATAAAGGAATTGGTAGAGCCTATCTTATAATATTTAATATTTCTAATATAGTCAAGATGACAGACGACAACGGTGTCTGACTAATAGGTTTCCCTTATTATTCTTTGGCTATTGGGCCTTAAAAATAACCATACTCCTAAAATTATTTTCTCAAGTACCAAACCCTTACTGAAACTGTGGAAAAGTGACGTCAATCTAAAGTAGTGCGCTGTTACGCTTTCAAAAATTCAATTCACTACCGAATTATTATTTTAAAATTTTACGTAAGTCTCTCTGTACATCATATAAAGGTTTCTAGCGAACTATAGGTTGTACTTAAAAAGGAAAACTCAATCAATTAATCGTCTTCCATATGGACTCTGAATGCATGACTTCGAATCACAAATAGCACACCCGTTTATCCGATCTCTGTTGCCTGTTTCCATTTTACCTGAATGTGCATCTGATTTTTCCCTGGATACATACGACGTCACGTGGTGACAGGATTCCTGTGTTAGAGTAACACAGTCCTTTGTTTCAGAGGCATGCCAGAAATTAGAATGGAATTGGAATCAAAGCAGCGATTTATCAACGTCAGGCATTGACCTTAATGTGTTCAACCTTTTTGGAGGTAAAGATATTGTTCGCGTTTAAAAAAAGGAACTGAGAGATTTGGTTTTAGAGTTCTACCAAATAGAGTGATGGTGTATATTGATTTAAAATTTGCGTTTTTAATTCATTTTTTATCCCTTTATATTAGTTTGATTTCATGAATTTTAATTTAATACGATATATAACTGGTCATGTGAACTTCGTACCGCCCGGCTGATTGTGAATCTAATCCATCTAGGGCACCACCCAAACGAATGCAAAAAAGGTCCACGCTTCACGAATTTCGGTCCTCAATTTAAGAGAAGTTCAGTGACAGTCAGACGTAGCATAAAATTATTTATAAACATTTTCCCAAGCCCTTTTAGAAACCTGCGAGCAAATTACAAATTTTGATACTAGGATCATAAGGCCGAGCAACCAACAAGATGATACATATTTCACAATTTACGGATAAATTTATTTTCCAACCTAATTCCGACTACATTTCCCAATTCAATGTACCTTGTATAACTACATCTTTGCGTTGGCAGTACAAAAATAACTAGAAACATTCTCAGAATGGCATATTACCCCATTTATAGTATTAGAATAAATATTATATGGGGTAAGGCTAGACGGAGGGCACATTATTAATACTGATATACGGACGAATGGTCCCGGACCTGTCGCCTACCACACTTGGTGTCCTAAGCGATGATATATCTGTTCATGTAATGCGATACGATAGACCTTTGCATTCAAATAGTATATGTATTATTAAATAGCTACATGGACGTTTCAGTCTATGACTTGATAGCATGCACGTGTTAAAGTACTTTCATTGCAGTTTTGGAAGTGTAATAGCGCATAATACGGCGTTAGGTAAGCTTCTCTCTGGTGGCGCCTGAAGATGGCCATATAAGCACAGCTATAAAACTATAGTTATATCGCTATAAAATACATATATGTATTAAGAAAAGTATCAAAGGATCAAAGTATGATCCCAACGAAAAGAATATAATTTATACCAGCATATCCTACTGCTGGGTCTACAAGTATTTTTCCATAATAGGGGAGGTTTAATCATTGATCACCCGATTGAGGTTCCAATGTTCGGAATGGTTTCAGTGCAATGTTTTTCTTCAGCGTTTCATCAGTAGTGGCTTCTTAAGAAAGTAAACGTAACTTTGAAAAGTCACATTGTTTAAAATAATAAGCTTTGAGCTTTTTTCATCATACAGGAATTCTCAACAGATATCCTTCGCCTCGCATCGCTTTCGCTACACAGGCCGCAGAGTGAGTCCATGTGATATTTTCGCGTCGTATAAGTGAGACGTAACAAATTACGTTTGGCGCCATTTGTTTGGCTTGGGAACGTTAAAATGCCCGTTTTATGTGTTTTATTTAGAAACGGCAAGGGTAATTTATTGCCCCGGTAATACTTACGGTAGAAAAGACGTCGGGCATGACTTTTATAGTTGATTTCTTAATTTAGGGCTACTGTAGAGTTTTTGTGCTTCATTGTTTAGAAGTTTTAAAGTTACGAGAAATTTTTGTTGTATCATTCGTTTAGGTGGTTCTAATTTCTTGTAGATATTGGAAAATCCGTAACTAGGCACCACTATCCATCTGTCTGTTATCATGCAGTATCGTATGACCTTGACCGACGGATAGACTGTTAAAATTTTATAAAAATGAAGGTTTAAAAATTATTAGTTTTTTCTTTTTAAATGAACATAAAAGCACAATAATTGATGTATCTAGGCACATTCAAAAATACTAGGTTAAACCATTATTTCCGTGGGTAGTAGTGGTTACACAAAGATTCTCTATAACATTTTGACCTTCGCAGGTAAAATGCCATTTATTATTCGTTGAAAAGTAATCACAGAGTTTGGACAGGGGATTAAAAAAATGTGTTGATCCGTCCAAAAAACTCGGGATAAAAGTATTAAAATCCATATTTATTTTGAAGAAGAAAAAGTAAAGGGGTCCTAAGTCTAATATTAGTTTAATAACAGGCTTACTCCATTTCAGGCTAACCCAAAAGGTTTAAAGAACTTTTCGCTGTTCAGAGAAAGTAAGATAATCAGATACTGTTACAATCAATCATTTAGCGAAGGACGAAGACAAAGAGCGTCAAAAACTTTATACCTTAAAGTGACCATACGTTTTATTATGATTGGACACAAACGTGACAAAACTAGGTAAAGTGCAAAGTGCTATAACATAGGCAAAAAACGTACCGTATGTCGTAGTCTGGACTATTTATTTATTATTATATTATAGGTGTACTGAGGTTTTTTTTTATATGTATTTATATTAAATTAAAATTTACTTATACAAAAAATAGACAAAACTAGAGTGACTGGACTAGGTTTTACATAAAAAACTAAACCAGAATTTTGTATCCAAAAAACTGATGATATGCTTTATTATGAAATAATGCAAAGGTTTACTCACGCGTAATTATTGGGAGTGCCCGACTAGTTTCGGACCCAACCGGAATCCTTAATCATGAGCTGTTTGTTTTTTCTTCGGGGTCATAGTATTCGTGAAAACAAATGAGTTTAAACTCGATCGGGCCGTGTCTTCCAGATCGAGCTTTTAGATCAGCTTGATGGTAGTATAATATTTATTGTTATGCAAATTTCAACTCAATCAAAAATTGGAAAGTAGACCCAATTAAACTCGTTACAGACAAAGGGATGAGTTAAACTAAATTAAGCCTCGTGAATATTTTATATTAAGCCGAGGTAGCTTGTTCGCACTGCATGCTGATGGCAGTGGACCTGGTTTTGTGGCACAACTCTATCCAGCAGTGGACCAGTCGATAGGCTGAATTGATATTGATACTCAGAGCTAATCAACAAATTTCAATAAAAGTGTATTTCTATAAACATAAAAGACATAACCAAAGTGGACCTCAAAATAATTACCAATGACTCACACTTTGTTGAAACACAATTCATTCAACAATTGATACGTCGTCTTACAAGAGCTTGATCTTCCTAGAGAACATTAATAAGAGAAATAATCGTTTCAGACGAGAGTTTCCAAAATATTCCTTCAAAATCCGACCAAGATAAGATGCAATGGTCACATCAAAGGTTACGCCGCAAACTTTTGACTTTGAAACTTATTTATTAGTTACCTCGACGCTCTTTTTCGTGCCCTAATCCGATAAGGGAAACCAATATACGGAGAGAACTTATAAATACTTTAGGAGAAGGATAACAGTTAATCGGACCTTTCGAAGGTAAGAAGAACTTGAAGATATAGTTTCTTTATCCATTTATATGATTAGGAATGATGTGAAGGTCTGATGTTAGTTATAATAGTCTTGACTTAAACCTCCAGTTTAGAGGAATTTCTTCATGAAATTTACTAATTTCCTTGATAATGAGTATGAAGTGGGATTTTTCTGTTTCGTATCTAACCAAACCCTTGCTAAAATGCGGAATGCCTACGACACCGATTGTCTGAAAAAAAAATATGAATGTGCCAACGTTGCGTTGTTTGCCAAATATATCATCTGTAAAAGAAATTCAAATGTAATCACAGTTCATAAGATATCTAGAAACAAAAAGATCAAAAGAGTTCCGTTAGTGCCCTTTGGATATGGAACAGAAAAACAAAAAACTTTACTTCTAAACTAGTACCAGAAAACACAGTTAAAATATGGATCGGTACCACCTCTTGGTCGAGAATGCTTTTGGCATAAAGTTAGCCATCATCATCATCGGCCTAGCCTTTTCCCAACTATGTTGGGGTCGGCTACCAGTCAAACCGGTTTCAGCTAAGTACCAGTGTTTTACAAGGAGCGACTGCCTATCTGACCTCCTCAACCCAGTTACCTGGGCAACACGATACCCCTTGGTAAGACTGGCCGTCAGACTTTTCAAGCTTCTGACTACTTGTAACGACTGTCAAAGATGTAGTAATAACAGCCGGGGCCCACAATTTAACGTGCCTTCCGAAACACGGAGGAACTCGTTATGAAAAAGATGGTCAGCCATCTACGGACCAACCGCGTCGAGCATAGCTTAACCTGTGATCGAATCACTTATGCGGTTATAGCTTAGCCACGAGCTCCTCAAAGTTAGCCATTGTACTTATTTATGTAAATTAAACAGTTTTAAATAAATGAATAAAATGTACTAAGCACTGGCAACAACGAAAAAAAATGGTACTTGACACACTCAAAGATACAAGTAATTACATGAAAAAAGTTCAACATCCAAAAATACATCAAAATGATTCAGAAAAGCAATAACAAGGTCCTTCTTTTAAACTTTGATTAAAAAACAGGATCGATAGGTCGAGGAGCCTTACGTGGGAGGAAAAGGAGCAATAAAGTTAAGCAGGTGAAACCCCCGGCCATTTGTCGGATTTGTTGTGGGACGAGGATCTTCCATTCTGAGTCACTTGAAATTCTTTGGACCTCACGTTTAACACTATAAAGAAAACTGTCCCAGGATTTTATGTTGCGTAAGAATTAAAGAAGCGTTGATTAAATCAGGTGAGTAGGACTGACCTGCTTTTTTGGGTACAGCAAGAATAGGGTAAAAATGGAATCATATTACTAATGCTGTAACATCTGTCTGTCCGTCTGCCACAGGCTCACAGGCCATCTCATGAACTGTTATAATTGAAATTTTCGCCGAAGATATTTTTCTGTAGCCACTGCAAAAAATACTAAAAACATGGTAAGCAACGTTTGATAAGGTTATAAATTTGATGGATAAGCTTTTTTTGTAAAAAAAATATGTTGGTGAGCCTATGTGTACGGAACAGTGACGGTTGTTTCACGATAAGTTTGACTCCAAGGTTTATCTAAGGAAAGATTGGGTTAACTCAGGTAGAGTAAATGTTATTGGATTCAGGATAAAATGGTAATTCCTTTGTTTGGTTATTGGATCCTGATGAATGTACTTTCTTTGAAATGAACAAAGGTGTGACTAGAAGTTCTTTTTATAACATTTATTTAATTTCACCTGTCCCTGCGTCTTTTGTAGTCAAATGTGTCCGAAATACGCGTGAGCAACCCGTTGCTTCATTTTATAATGAATCATTCTAATGATAGTTACTATGAAAATTTTAGACATTAAATTTGAACTGACTTCAAAGTATTCGATTGAGAAAAGAATTTGTGCGCTTATGTATATTTCGTGACTATGGAATAATTTGGAGTCGTTTTAGTCTATAAGAGTCCAACAATTCCATACAAGCAGTTTTACATAGCCGAGGGCGGAAAATATCTCACGAGTTTCTCCGGCAAAAACCTGGATCCATTTCTTTTTCCTCTTTTAATCATTCACAATCAATCTTATTATATTCCTACATTATAAATGTATGCAGTTATCGACCAACAAACAATTTCAATTTCAATAAAATTCTATTCTGCAGTTAGAAATTCATATTCTGATATAGGAGAGTCTATTGAGGGTCAGACAAGTTTATTTCGATGCAGCCTCGCGCCAGAATAATAAATAAAACATTGAACATAGCTCGTAGTCGAAACTTAGAGATATTATAAAATGGGACTTGAAAAACTGTACTGCAGTGTCCGCCGTGTAACCTCCTTACTTACATTCTAAAAATTGCTTGTAAAATTGTGTATTCTGTTCTTTGTTTGCAGTGAGTTGAAGTTTAAACTTTTTTCTCATAGTAAATAAAGTGGGGATGATACATACTTAACGCGGCAGGGTCGCGAGTCAGTTTGACTGGTGATTAGGAAACATTAAAAAGAGGTTGGATCCATAATGGAGAGGATGGATAATTATTCTAATAATCCCAATAATACATGACAAAACTGTTGTGTCTTCTTTGTTTCCTGCCTTTACACTTTATTTTAAACACTACTTTTAAAATTTCTCAGATTTGCTAGTTTCCTAACTATGATTTTTTCATCGTTTTTAGCAAGCGATGATTAATTAGTAGAAGTAGACTAAGAAGCTGAAGTAGTAAAAAGGTTAATTAGTTTACAATTAAAAAGAGACGAAAGATATAGTTACCTACCTAAATATGAGTAGACGTTTTTCCATTGAACAGGACTAATTGACGAAATGTTTGATGTTATTTATGTTAGTAAAAGGTTTGCAGTAAACGATAACAGCGCCAATAAGGCTTTGAAAAGACCGTTTCGAAGAAAAATTGCTCGTAAAATATGTTTAAAAATATTTTGAGAGATAGTTTGATATTTATTTGAAGGTTGACCTCTCGAAGTAACGAGGTAGTTTTTTGAAAGTAAATAGTTTTGTGATTAATGAAAATAAAAACGATGTTTTGAAATAGTTTTCATGGGAAACCTTATTAAATTTCTTACAAGAATAATGGTAATGTTGTTTTAGTGGTTTTATTCCTAAAGACATCCTTTTAAAAGCCCCTGATGTCTGTCTGTCTGTATGTGAGTAGAGTTTGTCACAAACCGCAACCGGCAAACGTAAACATTTTAATAAAGGATTATTTTTTTGTTGCTTTATAAAATCTAGTACGATGACCTATACCTCTTTGTTTGCAAGTCCCATTTGTATCGTATCGGTTTATTTCTTAATTAAAAACCTAAATTGAATCGCTTGTCGAGAAAAAAAACCTCTTTTAATAATAAACCCAAAGAATATTGGAAATTTGCCGGAATTTGTTATTGTTGATTAAAATCGTCGTCTGAGTATTTTATTTAATTATTCCTTTTTTAATACTGAGGGGAATATTGCGAGATGACGCTATATGCGGGGAATAGCTCTGTATCGCTTCATCAAAGGCAAAAGTTTAGCCAAAATCGGTTTATAAAAACAAAATAATTTAAACTGGTCTTAAAATACCAGAAAAACCAACAAGTTAATATCCCTATCTAAGAAATTATGACGCGGAAAATAATCGTTTATTTATACTCCGATATTGTTTCAATAAAAAATGCTAGACATTTCCCAATGGCCTGGATTTTTCCTTTATGCAGTGGATTTCTAAGGAAGATAAAGAGCTTTGTACTGTACAGACCTACTGACACTGCGGGCTATATATATTAATGTTTCTCTATTAAAATAAATGTACCACGCTCAGTCGAGAATGTAATTCATATTGCAAGAACGTGGGAAGAAAGATAGTTTTTTTGTTATTCGAGTCTTTATGTCCTTTGAGAAAATCTTCAGTAGGTATGCTTTTATAACCCCAAAGCAAAAAAATGTGTGTTAGAAGTTACACCGCTAAATTATGTGTGTTCGTTTCTGGATGAAGTAGATCATGAGCGAGTGAACCGAATTGGATGCAGTTCTTTTTTTTCACCGCTTTTCTTAATCTTACCATGTGCGTTGAAATTTAAAAGAAAAAAAACTAAAGAGTGTATTGGTGAGAAAATGTATATAAAACATTAAAAGGTCTTCAATGATCGCTTGGACTCGAATAAACGTTTTTACACACCGAAATCCATTCATCACTAGATCACTTCAACCGAAAACTTATATGCACATACCTAGATACATCTAGGAAACAAAAGCCAAACAAAACAACACCCCAGTCCCCGTATTTGTAACAAGTCAATAAATTCCAAAGACTGCTACCTTCTCTGAGTTATTCCAGAACATTCTCCATTGAATAATTCATTTGGAAAGGTTCACAAGTTGATGAAATCAAAAGTGGCCACAGTTCGGTAGGTAGGTATATAGTAGATTAAATCCGGTTCCACTAATTCGCGTTTAGATATTAACATTGCTTTTTGGTTTTAAAGGATTTCGTGACGGTTGGGAATCAGCAATCTATTTTCAGATGTCTTTAAAAGAGAATTTCTCATCTTGATTAATAATAGTCTTATTCGTTGGTTTCAACGACAGACTTAGTATCTTTGACCTGGCTTACCTCGTAATTTGTTCAAAAAGAGGAATCTAGATTTAAAACTGTTTTATCATCAATATTTCATGAAAAGCCTTATAAACTTTATATTAGTCGACCGTAGCTACTTTCTCGTTGAGTTTTTGATCAAAGCTTACCTTTTTAAGTAGAGTTTTTTTCTGGCATGCATTTGCGAATTTCCATTGACGAAATGTTCGATATTAACTCGCATCTACGATATTTGAGAGCTTATGAAAGAGGTATTTGTAAAAAAATGTTTCGTTAGCTTTTAAGGTAGAAGTTTTTATTCCAAAGAGGAAATATTTGCATGCAGTGATTAAGCACGGTTAAAATAACGATAACTTTAGGGAAACACAAAGTTGTATAACTATTTATGATTTATTATATATTTTTTTTGTATCCATAGCTAAGGGGTAAAACGTCTGTCTGTGAGTCAGTCCTTCATCCTGTCACCAGACAAATAGTGAAAGACAGTTGAAATTTTCCATATATTGCTTTTGTATTTGTTCAATATATTGCCACTAAAAAAATACTAACAAAAAAGCCAAAAAAAATCACGATACAACAAAACAATTTTAGGCGCTTTTCAAGAGATATGATACAGAAACCTTTATGCGGGAGTTGGCAGAAAGCAGACAAGCATAAGCATTCGTTTTGAAAAAAAAAAACGTTTGCAGTTTAGCTGAACCTACTATCGATCAATTTGTACAGTTTCAGCTTCAACACGATCTCCTCAGAGGATAAGTACCCCAATCTAAAATAAAATCAACCTTTTATCTTTTCGACCGACATTTCTTTTCAAAATGAATAAGTGGGTTTCTTTCCAAATTCTTCGCATACCATTAGGCAATTCATCGCTATTTCGTGCCGCTTCCTTTTCCTTTCATTTTGCCACTTCGTATTTAAGTATAAGGGCCAATTTCGCCAAGGAAAAACTGAGTTCCAAGGCAACTTCCCGTAATCGAGTTCTTTTTTTCGAATATCACAAATTTGCCTAACCTTTAATCAGCTTACGATGCTGTAATATAAATTAGCTTTAATCCGGGTTCCCAAAGGCAAGATCTCAGATTAACTATGCCTGATCGCGCTCATTCGTAGTTGTGAACCCCGCCCTTAATATCGCAGCATATCTTTGAAGGTTTCATCAAAAGCTATTGTCTTTTCGCCACTAATTGGAGATTTTACCTCCGTTCCCTTCGCCGGTTCCGTCGGATTTAATTCATGGATTTTGCTTTGTGTATTATTCCAAAGATTCATTCTCCTGGATTTTCTTGGAAGTGCGGCAGTTTACCTTTCTTATCTTTTTAAATGGTTCTTAATTCTTGTATTGTTAAATAAGTGACTGCGGATTGCTCATTGAATAGGTAAAATGGTAACAAAATTGGGATTATTCTACCGATTTCATTTGTCTTTAATGTTGAATTTTTGAAAACCGACATTGTAGTAGATATCTCACTATATCATACCGTTTTTGCCACCGCCGACGAGCATATCAAAGACACTGTGACGTCATAGAGTGACGTGAAATTTTGTCCCAGAAAAAGAGTGCAGGTATGCAGGATGAGAAAATAACTTCAACAGTAAAAAGTTCCCGAAAATTGTATTTTCTCATAATTTTCCAAGACTTTTCTCAATTATGTGAGGTTCAACTTCCAGTTAACCCAGATTCAGCTCAGTACCAGTGTTTACAAGGAGCGACTGCCTATCTGACCTGAACCTAGTAACCTGCTGTAACAATCTACGACACCCCTGAATAATACCGTTTTACAGACCAAAAAGTATTATGAAATAATTAAAACCTCTATACAATGACGTCTTTACACACATTATTTTTGTTACTATTTTCTATCGTACACTATTAAATAAGTATATTACAAGACAGTGTTCCTCAAATGCTACTACGGTAGTACGATAAATTTTCTCCGACGATACATTTGTGTCTGCTCTCAATGTCGCGGCATCCTCATTAAGTCGTCACTCGTTCCCGACAATGATATATGCCGCTGCACTTTCTGAGGCTTTCAACGTGAAATTGCATTTGTAGGGAAATGTGGTGTAGCTAATTTTAATATCATATTAAGTGACACATTTTAAGAATGTTAATGTATGGTGAGAATACGTTGGAGAATTGGAAAGCTCTAGTGTGATCTTGGACCTGTGTATTTTGATGAGTATTGTCATGTTTTATATTTTACTGAAAACAACGAATTGTTCAAAATGATTTGCTTATCTAAAACATTAATGTCGATTTTCCAATGCAATAATATTCTGGCTACATATGGCAAATTTATCGCTATTTTACCTACAGATAACAGATAAAAATTGTAGACCATTTTCTCAGTCGACCGTACTCATAAGGAAAGGAGAAATACACGGGTGAAGCCGAGGAACTCAGCTTGTATATAATATGAATGATATTACAATGTCGTTGGATTTGCAGCTCTTTGCTATGTAAATCTTTGAGTGCATTCAGAATACGACCTCTGACCGCAGACTACGTCGTATGTCAAAGACATTATTTGTGCCTTCTAGAATGTGTACGGCCCGGTAATAAAAAGATACAGAGTGGCGAAAAAAACAGAATGTCCGATTCTTAGTTTAATGGATAATATTTGAAGTTTTTTCTTACGCGTGACGTCACTTCTATGTAAACAGTTTTCTTATTCGTAACTTTACAGGCGTGTGTTTATGATCGCATCGCATCCTATATTTATTTTTATTTATTGTATTAGCGAAAGCAGCAATACATCATCTGTATAAATTCAACTGTTTGGTTATGACGGCAAACGGATAGATAATAAAAGGCCTTATTAAAAAGATTTCGTTTTAAAATTTTGGTTACAAAACCAATGAGCATAATTTACAAAAAAAAAATGGCTGTTACCAACAAAAATACAGCCGAATGTAACTGGTAGTATCAGAGTCCTAAATATTGACCCCTAGAGCTAGCACGCACAGAATTGGTCGTTTCAGTTGTTCAGTTAAAACGATACGGTTTATATAACTGGAAAGGCTATTAAAAACACAAAAGTATTTTTGCCTGTATTCATGTAACAAATAAAATTCACAACATTTTCGGAGTGAATCCAACTAAGCACTCACCATCAAAGTTAAAAAAGAAAGTATTACCCGTTTCTTAATCTCGATTTTGATATTTTGTTATTGATATAACGGTAACAAATATTAGAAAATTCATGTGATACGGTAAGGTATCTGATTGTCGGAAAACAGATAGTGGAGCCATATAATGTTGTTATTCTTTGGGTAGAAGACGTTAAAAAATAAATTAACCAATTTTATTAAACGTCACACTTGAGAATTTTGAGCGTCTGTTGAGCTTACTCAGACGAATGCGATTTTAACTTTTATTTAGCTGCAGACTGTCAAAATAGCCAACAACCCGTCTTACTATTGCAACTAAATTCTCTCATGTATCATCACTATAATGCATTTCTTTTTTAAAGTAGTTTACAAAGGGTGGGTCCACAGAGGTCGGCTATCACTAACGACCAATTTCCTGTAACATGGCGCCTTGCTGGCCAATATCCGCCAGTCCATTCAACGCCAGTCGCCTTTAAAATAGTGTAAATTGTGTTCTCGTAAGAATAGTGAAGGTTCGCGATTTTCCATTGATACCTTTTCTTTGTGGATTTCGTTTGTGGAGCTCGATGTACTTGTAGAGCGGAATAATGAGAATCGAGGCCTTTTTACGATGAAAAAACTTAATGCGTGTGAAAAAGGTAGAGATACATTGATATTTTGTATCTAATAACTCCACAAATAGAGTGGTTGAGGTCACCATGCCAAACCCACTGTAAGCAAAGTGTCGCGGGTTCGATCCCCACCCTGTGTGATCCACGAATACTTCTTCTGATTCTGAGTATCTGAGTGACACAAGTAAGTATTAAATTTTTGATGCTGGAGTTGTTTCTATTTTAAAGGTCAAACCGATCAAGTGCTAGCGACACTGAAGGTTTCGTGCCAATTGTCTAAAGAAAAACAAATTTGCAAAAAATATCGACATTCAAATTTATGACTGCAGCTATTGTTGCTTAACCTCGTTTTTTTTTTGAAGCGGCTACAGTAATGCCTCATGAATTCACAGTTCCTGACTGCCTAGCGAGAGCTTAGACGGATGGACAGATGGACAGATGCATTTTTTGTTCAGTTATTTGTTCAATGTAGAAAATAATTACTAGAAAATATTTTCAACACTCTATTGTGCTGAAAATTATTTTCTAAGATTAAGAATAATGTATTATTAGATAAGAATGTCTGTGTCCATACATAAAACCTTTATGTGTCCAGTAATAACTCTAAGACACTGATTTTTTATAGCTTTGAACCTGATTATAATAAATTGTGGAATGATAAAACGGCCATCAAATTCGGTCCAGTGGTTCTTGAGATTAACCTATGATATAAAGGATTCGATATATTTCTTCGGGCCTATAAACTTGTGATCTTGTGATATATTTGATGATCGATTAGCTTAATGTCGTAGCATAATGTAAAGTGACAGCATTACACTCGTAGAGCGATTTCTCTCTTTTACGACGACAACAGTTTTAGTGTAAGAGGTGGTTTCCTGATTATTGGCACGTACTCAAAATCAGAAATTAATAAAAATAAATGGTCAAATTGTCCTTGCCCTGTTGCCTGCCTGTTCGAGCGTCGCTCCGTGTACCTGTATAACAAACGGCTGTTTCTTAAAAACGGTGGTCGTTAAGCAGTTGAATTTTCGCAAATGAAAAACCATTTAATATACCCCAAACAGCAAACATGGTTTTCGCTCTATGTAAGGTAATGCGGAACCCTTCGTTCGCGAGCCCGACTCGTACTTGACTGGTTTTTATTATTGGGTTTTGTAACCGATTGTAAATGAAGAAACTTTAGGGGAGTATCCTGTTCACGTGTCTAAGATTGAAACTTTCCCACACTTTGCTTTGTAATATCCATTGTGTAATGACCCGTTTACATTACCTAGTCCCTAAGAGAGTGTTCAAGGAGAGTGCTTTAGTAGAAACGTGCAAACGCTACTGGCTTCAGTACAATTCTATACCCCGGTTACTTGCATTTCTAGTTGTAGGTACTAAACCACTCTTCTAAAACGAGATGAATGTGAATAGGTTATAATTATGATAAATGGGGTTTTCGAAAGTTTTTTTGTGGCTTAAAGTGAGGATAGGCGTATTGCATGAAAACGGTTAACATGAGCAGACTCTACATAATTTTGAAGTACAATTTTGTTTATTTCTTGTGGGTTATGTTTGATCTATTCATTAACATAAAATTATAAGGAAAGAATCAGAAATAAAATCACGGTTCTATTAATTGAAATTACAGCTCCAATAATTATTGAGGTCTGAGCCAATATTCTCTACTGCAAAACATTTTTTTTTAATAATTTGTATTCTATGCTATGGAATTTTACGAATTTGAATAAAAAATGTCACTTTATAAATAGAAGGACTTTATTCAAACCTACACCTAGAGAAAATATATTTTATTATTGGAAGCACAAATAATTACATTTTAGGAAAACCCACGCTTCCTTACGCTATAAAGTCACGTACCAGATAAATACTTTTATGGAACATTTTTCCTGTTTTCTCTACCTACGTGTGAGATGGAGCGTAAGAAGTACGAAGTTATTTATCAATACAAATAAATAAAAATTAATGTCTGTCGTTAAAAATAATACAGTTTTTTAGTCGATACTGATATTTCTACGATAGCGAAAAAAAAGAGCTTTTAATAGACTAGATAAGATTTAATACTTAATTTAGGTAGATTTGTTTTGGTGTTTATATTTTTAAAACAGTTTTTTTTTGTATTTTGTTTTGTCAGAAATTCAAACCTTCACCTTATTATTTAACCTTATTTGAAATAACTTATATAGAAAAATGGTTAAGATTTTTATATCGGAAATTATATTCGGTGTCGAGCAAAAGTAAAACGTTATCAATGTAAAATAAGGGGTCGGAAAGAACGCACAAAAAACCGCAAAGCTCGGCTAGTCTTTAATATTTCCCGCGGTTTAACTTTATCCATTCAAAAGCACCAAACATTTTCCGTGCACAAATAAACCTACGTCTTAGCTCTACGGAGCTACGAACACCTACAGCTACGAAACTACTTTTATAAATAAAATTCGTAGCAAACTCAATCCGATACGCATTTCACGGTTCGATAGACACCCGGTTATATTTTAACAGGATAATCCGGTGCCGTTGGACCGGAAGTTACTGCAGGAATATCTCTTATCCGGGTGAGCCTCCCACCGGATTAGGCGGATTAAAAACATATTGTTTCTGAAAATTTCGGTAATCGTCCATTTTGCACGATAAAATACTCCCTTGTGGCCTTAAATGCCAATATGATCCTACGGGATTGAAGGGCTGCTAACTTATTCCTTGCCTTACTTTAGCAGGTTATGATTTAGAAAATCTATGTTGTGTTTACGGAGATTTTTTGGCAATCTTGCTGAAGCAAGTATTCAACTGTATGAAACAGTGGCGTATTGCTCTGTTTAGAATGGAAGCCGATGTCGAGATAGCTCAAATAATGTACGGATAATAAAATAAATAGTTTTTTTTCGTTCATAATATAGACATATACATATGTACAATCAATTTGCAATCAATATTCATCAGAAAAAAAGTTTAATGACGATAATTAATTATAGAGATGTTTTACTACCAGGCTTATATCGTCAGATGACGAAGATTCGTGATTGTTGATGTAACCTACAATTCATCTTTTTTCATAATTTTGCGTTAACCATCTTCCCAACGAGAGCAGTTTGTGATATCTGCAACAAGTTCACAAATAAGCTTGAAAACAATGAATAGAACACCAGCGAAGGTAAACGCAACATCAGAAACATCTGAAATTCCACATCCGTATTCCTACCGACAGGTCTCTTGTGTTAGCTGCTTCTTGTATGTGTGAGTTCGTGAGACAACAGTCGCACGATCAGGTATCAAATGCGTGTATGTGTGAATAATGTTTGTATGTGTGCGTGGAACTCTCTTACGTCCAGTTGCCATCGTGTGTGTGTGTATGAGTATATGTGTAGGTAGTGTTTGCATATGTGCGTGGAACACTCTTACATCCAGTTACCATTGTGTGTGTGGATGTTTTGTGTGATGTATGTCTGTCTGTGTGTGTGTGTGTTTATCTGATACCAGTCACACGTCCAGCTAGTCTGAGATGCATACAAATGTGGTGTTCGCGTCAAACTGTTAAGGCACCGTTTGATTGGTGTTTGGTTGTTACTGAATGCTAAATTGGATCGTTCGACTAAATTCTGGAATGATACAGATACGGAAGCATGGTCTATTTTGTAAACATCTTCGTTCATTTGTAACGTAATCCTTTTTAGGATTCTGTACCCAAAGGTATAGCTTTTCGTGCGTCTGTTTGTCACTAGGCTGTTACTCATGACTCTTGCTAGCCAGGCAGTTGAAATTTGATACAGATAAATACAGTATACGGGTCAAAATGAGAAGACGTTTCTTAGTTCAAGTCGTTTAAAAATCTGTCGATTTATGGAAACTACAAGTTTTGCAACTGTCACAACTGCGATGCTAAGCGAGGTAGTGCGCCACACCTTTTTAAAAAAAAGCAACAGTCGCATTTTAAGAGAAAACAGTAGTGTTATTTCCTAAAAAGACACACTTACACATTTCCCAAAGTAACTTATATTTGTAACTCAAATCCAGATTAAAATCTTATTTTTCTTTCCTCGCAAGTTTCTCAATCTGTAACCAACATCCTCCCATTCCTACAAATTGTTGTCCGCAAAAGTCACAACTGCGTAAGCTCTTAGTCTTATTTATCTGCTTAATTAACTACATGAATAAACAACAAAGATTTTACCTAAGGAGAGGCATACTCGAGTAAAATTAGTAGTAGTATGTAGGGTTGAACTTAATTTAGCAGATTCTTGGGCCCAAACAAATTGCGGTCATTTGTTTACTGACTTTCCTTAGAGAATGCGGAACCCCAGAAATGGTTGGCCGAGCATTTTTCTCTTTTATTTCAGGCCATTTAGTTTGACGTTGTTTTTTTATTAGTTTACACACTTTGCTTGATTAATAAGTTCTGATTTTTTTGGAATTTGTACTTACACAAAAAAATATTAGAAAACGGACGTTTACCTATTTCTGAACAACAAAAAATTCAAAAAACATTAAAGTTTAGGTGTAATTGCGGAAAATTTATGCATAATTGTGACGTCACGAGTAGCTTGCATTCACTGTAATTTGATTTCTTTCAGTATTAATTAGGCGAATCTATTTACTAATTAGGGCTCAAGTTATATTTCATAATAAATACGTAAGAGTTTTTCAGAGTAGTTAGACAGAATTTTCTTTATTGAAATTTAAAAAGTACGAATCAATGAATTTACAATACTTTATGTACTCGTAAATAGTACAAAACTACATATTTTACTGAAAACAAATACATAATTTCTACAAATAAAAATAATTAATTAAGTTCTTGATTATTATATGTTTTTCTCAGATAAAAAATATTATTAATACGTGGACCATAATAATAAATCGGTAGTTGTTTTTCCGCTATCGTAGTACTTATTAAAAACCCAATTAAAATTTAACGAGGATATTTTCATTCGATTCAATGACAATTTTATTTCGATGACTTCCAGGTATTTTATAAATAAGCCTGCCATTTCAATGGCGTCATGAACAAGAAATTGGATTCTTAATAACTTATAAACTACCTACTGAAATTGTTTTCAGATGGACGAAACAATTTCTCTACTTTTGTAGATTTTTTTAGATTACATTTAAAACAATATGACTTAAAATTACATACCCAAATTATGATTGAAAAATTGTATAATTGTGTTATAAAAAAAAACGTAGATTCGGTATCGTTAGTATACAACTTAGGATCAATTTTTAGGGGTCCGTATCCAAAGGGTAAAAACGGTGACCTTTTACTGAAGGTCCACTGTTAGTTCGTCACCATTCCGAAATCTAGACAACTAAAATTTTCACAGATGGTTGCCGCTGAAACAACAAATCCTAAAAATGAAGATTTTTACAATCTTCATTTTAAGGATTTGTAAGTAAGTATGTAAGCAACGATTGTTACGATCATCAATGTATTGATGAAACAAACAAATAACTATGGCTCTACCGATTTTTTAAACCTATTTGTACCGAGGGGTCGAGAAGCCGATTGTACTTGACCGGTGTGTGACCATTCTACAATCAATTTATACGTTTGCACAATTTATATAATAGTATATTATATGGTACATTTCGTATCATCTATACTCTATACTAATATATAAAGCTGAACAGTTAGTTTGTTTGATTGTTTGTTTGTTTGAACGCGCTAATCTCAGGAACTGCTGGCTCAAATAGAAAAAATCTTTTTGTGTTCAATAGATCATTCATCGAGGAAGGTTTTAGTCTATAAACCATCACGCTGCGACTAATAGAAGCGAAGATACAATGGAAAATGTGGAAAAAACAGGGTAGATATAAATCATAACTTATATCTTCTAACCACGCGGACGAAGTCGCGGGCAACAGCTAGTTGATACAATAAAAAGTAAAACAAAATATAACACCAGATGACACATAGACAAACTTTCTGTCTGCTTTAATTCTGAACCACTGTATATTAGTTGAACACGTCTCAAGACTTCGTAAGTGCCAACATATTTGTCTGGCAACCTGCCCACATGTATACAACCTGTCTACATACATTCTGGCAGCATGTTATGCAATATTTAACATATATAACCTGTTAACCTAACCTCTAGACTAAGGGGCCTAAAACTGTGAACCCATATACCTACAGTCTAGACTCTTAATAATCTATTTAATGCTTCAAGACAATTTTGTATTTTAACAACTGTATTCAACTAGATGAGGTGGTAAAATACTGGGCCGTGCATTTTCAGGAAAAGGATACAGTTTTGACGCTTTTGGGTTAAAAACTGGTAACCTATCACTGACGATACACTGTCTGTCCGACAGTCAGACACCAGGATCTAAGTCTTGAACCGTGATAGCTAGACAGATTAAATTTCACAAATAAAGTGTTTCTGTTGCCGCAAATAACAAATACTTAGAATAAAGATCTAAGTTAGGCAACGGATGTCACGGTTATAAACTTGATGGGTGATCATTCTTTACATGTTCCTTACTTAATTTAAACCTTAAGGGTCATGAGTCCGCATCGCACTTGACTAGTTTGACTTTTGATTTATTTTTCTAAGTCCTAAATTTTTCATTTAATTAAAACCGCCTTGTAAACCGGTTTATAAACCCTAATGAAACAAAATAACATAAATCTCAGATTCAAGTCTATTCTTTGTATTAACTTGACGTATTTATCTAAGACTTTAATCATATTATCTCTTGTATCTTGTTTCCATCTGATCAAAAGCAAAACCAAACCGACTTTCAGAATAAGCTTAACAAAGAGAATTAAAGTACTCCAATGTTAAAAGGCATTGTTCGGGCATTCACGGTCGTAGCATTTAGGCATATGGAGTGATTACAAGAATATATTGTTTTTTAAATCTCTCTTTACACTTGTTTTTTGTCTTGGTGTATATTATTCTCCTTGTCAAGCCCTTTAATTTAAAACCCATTTCCCCCTTGACCACCAAAATCTACCTTCTGAAAACTGAAGTTATTTTATCCGTTCGAAAGCTACCTTGTCACAGACAAGACCGTTACGTCAGCTTTCCGCCGGGTTTAAAAAAAATTAGGTCAGATAATTGTTTGGTTACAGGTCTCCATTCTATTGACGAACTGAGATGACGAGTTCAAATCCCACATTAAGATTTTTATGTTTAAAAGTGCTTGTTACGTGTGCCGTCGTACGTTGAGAATTTGATTATAATTTTAAAATCCCTCTAAAACACTATTTTAGAAATCCTTAGTGGAGTTTACAATTAAAAAAAATCCGGATTTATTTGAAATAAGCCGATATGTTACGACCAAATTAAAAAAAAACATAATCATTATCTTGTTTTTACGTCAGTCCATTTTCCTCAAGTCGTTTTCAGTCCCAAGAAATGGCGTGATCGTGAATGCCCTTTACAAAGTAATCAGATAGTATTGTCCTTCAATTTGAAGCCGGGACGCTAAGCGTGGAAGGTATCTAACGCCAATTTACATACTAACCATAGAGGTTAACAAATGTACTAATTGAAGGCTTTATCTTAATTAATTTGTGAGTTCTGGATAAATGGTCTGAAAGGTCATAGAGCTTATGGCCGTCCATTGCTGGGCTTAATTCTCATAGTCAAAATGGATATCGAATGAAAAAGCTTAACTAATAGAATACTATTCAATACAGCACATTTAAAATCACGTGCGACGTCTTTGTGTGAACAGGGGCTTTTTAAAAATAATTTTAATTCTGGCCTTTTTTCAAATATTGCCTGGCAAAGTCCTTTTCACCAAAAATAGCTGCTAAAAGAGCTCTTACATAAACTAGCATTTTGTATCTATATACATACATGTAAAATATCATCATTTTAATGAGTGTGAATCTGTAAACTAATAAACGGGTCGGCA